>NW_003852439.1:13517628-13523727 GCF_000181295.1 Otolemur garnettii | reverse complement strand
ACCATCCCCATCAAAATACCATCACCATCACCACCACAATATCATCACTACCACCATCACAATATCATCACCACCACCATCACAATATCATCAGTAGTCTGTCTACATCCAATGCTGCCATCACCATCACCACCACCACCATCACAATACCATCACCAGTCTCCGCACCACCTCTGATACTGCCATCACCATCACCAGCCTCCCCACTGCCACCACCACTGCCATCAGCACCATCACCACCACCATCATTGCACCGTTACCAGCATCACCACTGCCATCACCACCTCCATCACCATCACAGCACCAGCACCCGGAGTAAAAATACTGGGCTCTTTCCATTTTCCGGGTACTGTGCTGGGTGCTGTGCAAACTCTCTCATGCTGCTAACAACACTCTGCTATGGATCCTGCATTACCTGTTTCAAAAATGAAGAAATAACACTGCACAGAGGTTGATAAATATGCCCACACAGCCATTCAGAGGCCTGTAACATCTGCAATATGTTTAAAACTCAAAACCAATTCTGACACCAATGTGAATACATTCAGCTCCTGCGCTGCCACGGTCAGAGGTGGGGTGGAGACACTGCCCACTGGACGGTTTGTCAGACTGGGCCCCACTCCTCAGCCCCAGCATCAGAAGCCCGTTGCTAACACACGGGCAGTCATCCTTCTATGGGGTGGTGAACTTGGTCTAGGAAGACTCTGCTACCAAATAACGTAGGAGATGTGACACGAAAATTCTGAGCTCCTGTCACGTAACACCGACTCAGAGGACTTTGGCCTGAGATATGCTGAGGCAGACTGCCACTCTGTCCCTGAAGGCCCCCACAGTGGCCCTGCCCGTCCTCCCCACTGCGCTCCGAAGGCCGCCTTCAGAGCGTGGCGTCTTTAATCCCTCTACTGAACATCAGCGGTGGGGGTGGGTATCAGGCTTAGTTTCCAAAACTTTCAGTCCTGCTCACCTGTTCTAGCTACTCCCAGCCGAAGTGACTGTCATCTCACACTGGGTTATCACAGTGGATCCCCCCCTTCCACCCGTCCCCTTCTAATGCAATGTGTTCTCTGAAGAATAGCCAAGTCAGTCTTGCTAAAGGTGATCATATTTATCTCCTGCATAAAGCCCCCAAGTGCTATTTTTTTCTCTCTTTCTCTTACTCCCTCTTGGAATAAAGTCCCACCCTCCTATCAGGGCTTCCAAATCCCAGAGGTTTCTGTCCTTCTCGCCTCTTTCCCTTTCTCTCACTGCCTCCCTGACCCTTTTGTCATTTTTGCAGTTCCCTGACAACACCCAGGCCCGTGGCAGCTGTGAGGCACACTGTGCGTCGGATGAAGGGTCCCTTCTACCCTCACCCTGCCTCTCTGCCCCCCTCCATCCACCGCATCTCTGCCTCAATGTCGCTTCCTCAGAGAAAGCTTCCCTCACCCCTGAATCCAACCTTCCTATTGCCTGTGGGCTGGGGACTGCTCTGCTCTGCTTCAGCGCACTAATGCCACCTCGGAGTCCACATTACGTGGCGATCACCTGTGTGTCTCCCCAAAACTTGGAATTTATTTCCATGAAGGAAAACAAAGGTGCTTTTCTTATCTGTGTAGCCTCAGTTACTAACCTGGTTTCTGAGCCACAGCAGAGGCTACACAAACAGGTTGAATGAATAAGTGAATTAATTATTAACGACAGAATTAAGTGAGAGGATGAGGTAGGAAGTGATTTAACCATTCTAGCCCGCACCTGCTTTGCTACAGCTGACCAGACAAGTCTTTCATAAACAGATAATAGAGTGTAAGGAACCCTCCAATACATGGTCAAAACACGTTTCCCTTCTCCAATAGTATCATATAAACTCTGAAACAGCGGTTCTCAACCTGTGGGTCGTGACCCCTTTGTAACAATGAAAATACATCCTGCATAGCAGATATTCACATTACGATTCATAACAGTAGCAAAATTACAGTTAAGAAGTAGCAACGAAAATAATTTTCTGGTGGGGGGTCACCACAATATGAGGAACTGTATTAAAGGGTCGTGGCATTAGGAGGCATTAGGAAGGTTGAGAACCACTGCTCTGAAAAGTCCTGTATTATGTGTAAGGAGGTAATTGCTGTCTTGAATCCCACAAATCTTATTTTGGAAAGTTGCTTTTTCTCTGATATGAAAAGTGAAGGATCCATCCCTTATATTAACACATCATTTTCTTGGCATGCTACATGATTAAGGAGGAAATGTGATTTGATTTTATTTTGAAATTGATATTTTTCAGAAAGCCAAGAGGAGCTATCAGAATAAAGGGATGTTTATTTGGGTGAATCACCAGCTTTGCACAAATCCCAAGTGCTAATTGCATAATGTGTCTTTACAAAATGCCATAATATGGGTTCGGCTGGTTTCTCTGTTTTGGATTTGAAAAATAGATTGTTTAATAACCCATCAAAGCTATATGTAAACCAAGCAAACAATAGAGCAGATGTTGACTGCTGTCTTGTGCCTTGTAGACATAATTAAAGACAATGAGACACTCACGGATTCATATAACAGAGGACAAAAACAAGCGCAAAACTCAGGACGATATAAATGTAAACGGCCCTTGCTGGACACCTGCTTTCCCTGTCCAAAGTGCTGTATCATGTTTCCTGTGATGAAAAAGTATTGTAACATTCTGTATTTACTTATGTTAATATGTACATGCTGTTCTTTACTTTTCAGGAAGACAAGATTGTAAGAGAAATTCTTTACTGTTGGATATTTATTTCAGTTTCATTACTACTGACTGGCACCCTGGACAGTTTCAAAAAAATATTTCTTTCATAGGCATGTTAATAAGAACCAGTTAGGTAAAATGTTCACTCATATCTATAAAAAAATCTCAAGCCCTGGTTTTGGTGGGGCTAGTGTAGGGCGTTTTCGTTGCATTCATTTAGCTATTCTACTAAATTAACATATTTATTTCCTAAAGGCCTTATTATGTAGCTACTTTTAAAGGGCATTTCCTAAAATCAAGATTTCACCTTAGACAAAAACAATCCTGTTGACTAGAATATTTATAGTATTCTGGAATATTTAAAGTATCATTCTAATTTTATAAATATTCTCTTCCCCCCCCCGTCTTATAACTACCCACAAAAATGAATGCATGATGTAATTAAGGTATACAAGAGCAACCCCCCCCCAACAATAACAACAGAAACAAGCAAACAAATAAACAGGGCTTTTCTCTGCTGATGATCTTGAAAGAGGAATTGAGGACTCTGAATGAAATATACGATTGTATCATTTTTTTCTTCCAATGAGAAAAACGTTCTGAGGTTCAAATGAGAGCTTTCTGTGGTTTACTAGAGAGAAGAAAGTTTCCTAGAGCTTGAATTCTCAATCCAGAAAATAAAAGTCCTTACTCCTTTTCAAAATAATGTCATGATCTGTAATTTTTTTCAGCCAGTAATTGAAATAATAATAATTTTTTTTTTTAGAGCCTCAAAAATCTCATTGTTTAAAGAGCCCAGGAAGCTCCTGTTGGCTGGTGGAGAACAAATGGTGATTCAGCTTATAGTAAACTCGCCCTCTCCTTGTCTGCTGGTTTTTTGATGATGTGGAGGGATGGGGATTCTAATGTGATGTGCGTCTCTCTATGCTAATAAAATAGTGTCAGCCCATTTTCACAGACAACACCGTAAAGCATAAACACCAAATGGGAAACAAATAGGGCCGTGATGCCACTGTGAAGCAAACCGATCAACCCTGAAGCACCTAAGATAGATTGCAGCTCCTCTTTCATTCATCCTTTATGGAAAGGCAATGAAAATGTCTCTAAGTGAATCTGATTAAACACACACGCACGCACACACACACGCACACAGGCACACAATCTCCAAGCTCAGGAAGGTTGTAAAGCCCTGAATTCTTTTTTGATTTATGAAGCAGCCTTCACTGCACTGAGCTAAACAGCATGGCGAGGCAGGACCTCACTCCCTGAAATTCCTTTATTAACATGACCAGGCCCCGCAAGTGAACAAAAGCAGTGGTGTTGGGTGTATAAATCATTAATACGGTGCCGGGTAGTGACTGCATTTCCTCTGTTAGTTGGAGAGCCCTCTGCACAACAGGGATTTGGGGATTGGAATTGGCTGCAGAGACATACACTCCATCACTCTCGGTGCTGACGAATTCTCCCCCGCCTTATTCTTTTTCCTCTGTCTCCTGCTTCCCAAGTCTAGCAGCCTCATGGTTTGTTTTAGTTGATTAAACAAAATCTTGATGAACTAAAAATGAAATTGATGTTGGCCTCAAAGTTGACAGATCTTCAGAATTCTTCCCCTTTCTTGGTGAGTGAGGACCATTCAAAGGAAAGAGAAGGACCCGTCTGATGAAGGAGCTGCCCTTGCACAGCAGGGAAGGCCTCAAAGGCGTCTCTATAAATCAGGCAGAACCAGCCCTTGCCCCACACAGCAAAGGGGAGGACACCGGGAAGGTGGGGAATAGTGGTCATCAGTGTCAGTGCTGGAGGGAGAGAGTCTGGTTTTAAATATCAGCGTTCCCCACCTACGTCTCGGATTCTGCATCTAAAAATGAAGTCATTAACATCAACTCCCTGGAGGTCTTTTGTGGGGCATCAGATGTGGCAATCCATGTAAAAGTGCTTAGTCGTGTGCTTGTCACATAGCACTCCATAAAAGTTATTGATTATTTCATTATTTTCATTATTTTATTATTATTATCATCGTTGTTGAGGATGGCTGGATTCTCCGCTTACCTAAATGATCGTACAAGTGGCATCTCCTACTGCTTACAGAAAGAGATTCATTTTTTTGTTATTGTTGTTGAACCAAATTAATCTTTTAAAAAAAAAAAAAGGAAGAAAGAAAAGAAAAGAAAAAAGTCCTCAAGAATCCTGAGTCACATGTTCTAAATGGAGACCCCTAGTGGAAGGTTCAGCCATTGCACCATTTAAAAAAAAAAGGAAAAGAATTTCTCAGCTCAAGTCCTTCCTCTCTTACAACTGCTCACTGCAAACCTTCACAGGGCAGAGTGGGTGGGTAGGGGAGACAAAGATAAAAAGGAAGCAAAAACCCCCTACAGATTATTTGGATGGCAGCACTAGTCTGTGAGTTTTCATCAGAGACAATGGATAGAGCCAAAGCAAAGTCATTCTCAGGAGGCTCCTTAATGTTTCTAGAAATCCCAGGAACAGCCCAGAATGAAGAGTGCTGTGGAACTAGGAGCCTCGCACCTCATTCTCTTGATTCAGGATAAAGAGGACCAATGATCAAGCAGCAGGAAACGCACCTCCCCACACAGGATGCAGGCCAGGAAATGTACCTGTCAGCTGGAACAGTCCATCCTGAAAGCAGGTCCTTTGCGGGATGTCAGTGCCCACCAGACCGGGAGTGCTCCCCAGACTCTCCCCAGGGACAGTCTACACATTAGCAGGTGCTACCATATTAGAGCTTCTGGGAATGAACTTCAACGTGTGCCCAAGTCTCCCGCATCACAGAATAATGACATTCTGAATGGAAATAAATGAAGCCCCTGCAGTGTGATTCTGTCAGCTTTTGAAAGTAAATAACTTTGCTACTGACAAGAGCGAGACAATTTTTATTTCCCCTCCTCCTGCACGGAGCATTAATTGAGCTGTGCAGTGGTATTATAATCCAGTAATGCCTGCAGGATTGACAGCTCGCTGGAGCAGGAAAGAGAAGGGACCCAGAACAGGCAGGTGGGACCGGGAACCCCAGGCAGAACCCACCCCTCCAAAAAGTCTCTTGTGTCCGTGTCCTTGGCAGGCCACAAGTGCATTTGTCATGTCAGTTTGGGAGACACAGAAAGTCAAAGTTATATCCAGCGTCAATAAACAGATCCTGCTTTCCTTTGACACATTCTTTTCCTCATTTCTTCAACAGACCCTGACAGGCAGATCACTGAGTCTCAGGCACAAGCTAAGCATTTCCATCTGCAGCTCACGGCACCTCACAATGAACAGTAGGAAGGGCTTATTCCGATCTCTGTTTTTTTGGATGAAGCAATTAAGGTCCCAAATCAAGTAGAGCAACTTGCTCAGTTGAATCAGCTAATTGAATAACAGAGTTGGGATTAAGCCTTCAGGTCATT
>NW_003852439.1:13509706-13517164 GCF_000181295.1 Otolemur garnettii | reverse complement strand
AAAAAAAAAAAAAAAAAAAGGAAAAGAAAAGAGAAAGCCATTACACCCCTGGGAATATACACTGACCTTCTGAATGCTTTTCACCTCAGCCCGCCTTCCTAATTTTGATTCCGTGTGTCTTTAAACACAACATGGAGACTGGGATGAAAACCTGCTAAGACTGCTCCTCAGCTAGAGCTTGGCTGAGTGTTAGAGACCACGGCACTTCCCACACCTCTCCCAAGATCCGTTTCCCTGAAGTCCTCCGTAAGCCACAGACAGACGTTAGATGCACGGCAACTCTCCTTTACCGTGTCCTCAGGGTTGCCGCCCTGGGAGAAGGGAGGAGACGTTAACTTGGAGAAGTTAACTACAGTCCTGCTCTTTGGAAACTGGGTCCAGGGGAGGAATGAGCCATGAGCAATCTCAGAATCGGCAAGGCAGAGGCTTTCCAGGAAAGCCAATGGACCAAGCTGACATTTTCCAGAGTGTGCTATGACGTTGCAGGTTCCTGAGATGGCTCGCACACGAACACGGGCTATCCATGAGAACAGGGCCTTTGCTTTGCTTACTGGGAGAGTCTAGCAGAGCAGCTGACACCTGATGGGTGTTCAATAAACATGGAATGTGAATGAATAAATATTTACTTCTATTTATACTGGAAAAAATGATATCACAGCTGTGAGTGGCTATACACACACACACATATATATTCCTTTTTGGTTTGAGAAAGTCTATTTTAAAGTTTAAAATATAAGCTAATTAAATTATATATTAAATGGATATCAACTGTGGTAGTGAGTAGATTAGCAAAACTTCTGAAGGGGATGCTTGAATGTCTAAAGTTGGAAAAACTGGATCACAATCCTTCTATCCACCTTAGTAAGCCCCTTATGTGTACACCTTGATGGGGTTTTGGTAAAGATAACCACAGGACTGTCCGTGCTCTGTGGTTCTTTGGATCAACACTCTCTACCTTTTTCCCCCAAACCTGGTTCCAAAATGTGGGCTCTTTTTCGTCCAGGATCAATCAATCAGCCCCACACTATGCCAGAAAGACAAGAAACAGCAGTATTCTCTTTCCGCAAAGCCTCTTAGGAGCCAAAACATTCCAACCATATAAGCTCTTTCCTAACCCTATGCCAAGTTCAGGGACTGAATCTTGGGATTTTTTACAAAGACACCTGACAGTTGATCCCTGCAGAGGCAGGCTGCATGCTGGTTGCTCATTTCCCTAGCTTGCTCACATTCAATGGGGCTGACCGGCCAGGGCCAGGACCCTCCTGAGCCATTGTGCCTGAGAGCTGACCCTATTTGACACACTGCTCTCAATGGGGCCAGATGAGGCAGGCCACAGCACGCCAACAGCCACAGTGCAGTGCTCAGTCCAGCAAAGTTCTTTCTCTGGCAGCTCCTGGAAATAGGAAACTTTATTGATGAATGGAACTTTTTTTTTTTTTTTTTTTGCTTTTCTTAATTGAATTAAACAGCACACGGGGACACCTCTTCCCGTCCATTAAAAAGGTCTCTGCAGATGGGACAATTACGCCCACGCACTCCTTGGCTCTGCCTCATTCAGAGGATGTCATCTCTTACCCATCACCCAGCCCCCTAGGCTCACAGGCACCAACCTGATTTTGTTTACAATGCTGCAATTTCTTTCTCTTCCAGAAGATTATTATTTGCCTGACAAACTACACTGTTTTTACCCGGCCAATATGAATAAACAAGCATTATGCTTCTTCTCGGGGGCAGAGAGCCTGGTTAAATGAATCAGAAAACCCTAAAAAAGATTGCCTACCCTTAGTCCATCAGCTACTGGACAATTACTCAAGGGCCAGCTGTAAGGAAAACAGATGGCATGTGAGCGCTATTAACATGGGCTTTCTCTGCTTGGGCAAAGGCAGACACGGCCGGTTACATGTTCTGACACAGAAACCGCCACGAAATGGCAGCCAGAGCGGCTGCATGGCGCAAGGCTCGGGTCCGTGGACGAGCAGATGCTTACGATTACCACGAGTGAACGCTGGATTAAGTAATTTTAAAGCAGAAGCAGCCCCAGTAACCCTGTACTGAACAGGAGGGAACAGGGTTGATATCCATAGGAGCTGCCCCTCGTACAGCTCCCTGAAATGGGGGGAAGACCAGGCTGACCCTAGCTGAAACGTGGGCCTTTCCCCACGATGGGTAACACTCTAAGAATCCGTGCCTTCCCCCTTAACTGGAGAGACCCGAGAAGAAGGGGAGATGACTTAACCAATTTAGGGCCTGAGAGCTTCACAGAAAGAGACCAGGAGACTCTACCTCCATCAGTCAGCCACCTGCACCTGGAAATGTGCTTATTCCAGCCGCTTAAATTCCTTTAAACAATTCCGACGTGAGGATAATCTATCCTAATTCTTTTCTGTGGTATTGACACTATCGACTACCCCCAATCCACAGCACTATCTCGTAAATCAACATGGGACTCAGCCAAGAAGAAAGAATGTGATAAAAATGCCACTGGGGCCCCCATGAATCATCAGACTGAGTAAGGCCAGGTAGTCAATGGCAGGGAGAATTGGACTTTTCTACACAGCCATGACTGTCACGGCCTGCCTCCCTAATGTTTCCCAAACTCCTAACTATGGCTGGTCCATGGGGATAATCCCCCTCCTTCAGACTTCCTGCAGGGTCCCATCTTTCCCGGGTGACTCTCTGCACTGAGAATCACTTTCTAATTAAAGACAGAAAGGGTTGATATGCAGGTTTCAGTTCAATTGCTTTCGATCTGAAGACGTCCACAGTGAGCAATGGCTTCATTTACCAGGAATTACCCTTTGTACAAACCACTTCACTACTTAAAACAAACCACATGGATCATCATTAAGTGGGAAAAATTACCAATCTTCAGATATCGACAGTGGCATGGCCCACTTCAGAGGCCCCACTCCCCCCCCCACGCACATACCTTTCATGTAGATTTTAAGCATTTGACTTATTTTTAAATTTAGGCTTATAAAAAGGTTCTGAGTGGACAGGACTTGACGGATGAGAAGCTTTCTTAGAACAGAACTGGGAGATGCTGATGGAGGTTTAAAAGCAGAGAAAACAAAGTTAATACGCTACTGATCCTCTAGAGGGGTTAAACTCAGTCGGGGGAAAGCCCAGCTCTGGGGAGAATGTGACAGCAGTTTGTATCACAAAACGAACCTCCTTGTCTAGCCTGTCTATATGCTCCCCATACCTCACCAGGAGATGGGGAGATGGGGGCTCTTTCCTTTACCCCCTATGACTTAGGATGGAAATAAATCATCTTTTATATTTTTGTGTGTTTTGTGTGTGTGTGTGTGTATGTGGTTGTTTTACATTATTTGCCTTAAGGAAAACAAAACAGGTTCCCTTTTGAAATAGCTTGCAGCAAATGCCCAAATGTGGAATTTGTATTCAGAATTTCTCCTCAAAGCAACCATGTTTCAATGAGTACCCACTTTGGAACTCTGAGAAGATTCCGTATTGAGGATAAGCCAGTTGGAAGTTTAGTTTCCAGAAGAAGACACACCATCAAAGAAGACACAGACCAAAGCCACGGCAGGGTGTAAGGAGGGGACGCTGAGGTGGGGATGTTCCCCGGACAGCAAGATGGAAGCCAGCTGTTCCGGGGATCACCGGGCCCTTCCATCTGAAAGTGGTCCACAGCCACAAAATACATGGCATAAACTACAGGTCTATAAACGCATATGCCTGTGTGGGTGTGAATGTGTGTTTGCACGTTTGTATGTACAGACGCCAGAAGGACTATTCAACACTGGCCCATCTTGCACTTCCAAACTGTAGTGACATAAAGGAAAGTTACTGAGAAATATAAATAAGTGAAACAGAATACATCTGATAATGTAAACGCCAAAGCTGCCTCTTCATGGGCCTGAGTTCAGTTATTGGTGGCCAAAGGGTTACGTCCTTTACCCTTGGTCACTCAGAGGAGACGGGGATGCTGAGGCGCCCCGACTGACGTTTGTTTTTATGAGCTGTCTTGCAGATAGATCCGGGAAAATTTAGGAAGAAAGATTGGATGTTACTGCTGAGACAAAGAAAGCATATGATGAAATAATTTTCCTTAGCTAGGAGATAAGCACTGTGGGAAACTTCATGCCAGGAAAATATATTTCAGAGAAGCCTCGCTAGCCCCTGATCAGTGTTTGTGGCTTTATAAAAACAGAATGATAAATGTTTCCAAATAGTTGTGTGTTAATTACTTTCCTATGTGATTGGTGATTTGGATGACAAAGATTTCTAAAACATTCTTTTTCTATATAATTACAAAACAAAACTATTTCCAATGAAGATGTCACTTATCACAAATAGTGCCTGATTCATCTATTTGATCCACCTACTTTGAGAGGACAGATCAGCTCTCCGTTCATCAGAATTAGACAGAGATCCAATAATAGTTATGGATTATTAGCAGATAAAAAATATCGTGGCAGTGTTTGAGCAGAAGGCGTATAAATTTTATCAGTAAGTCGTATGTGGAGATTAGAGTGAACTGTTCCACACTCTTACTCAGCCAACCGTATGGGTTGCTGAATAAAAGCAACGATTTGAGAATTCTACACAAACTGTAATGACAGTAAGGGCCAGGAGAGAGGACCCCAAGGTAAAGCTCCTCTACCCAGATAGCTTCCAGGAAGGGTGAAAAGGCATGGCTAGAAAACCTCATGCTGAACAAGACAGGCCAAATAAATGTCTGCCTGTATTACACTTCAGGCATTTAGCGAAACTCACATAAAATATACACACACACTCCATTCCAACGTTACACAAAAGCGTCGCCTTATAAATGCTCTCACTGAAGGCATTACAAGTCCTTTCAAGAAGGGTGGGTGTATGACGAGAACATCTGAAAATCCCCCCTCCATCTATCTTCCTATGGAACCATGATGCTGATTTAATCACTTCTGAATATTTGTTATGGCTGCCAGTATTTCCTCTGAGCCTCCCCTTTCCAGAGGAGGGGTGCTTTCCCTCGTGGGAGAGACTGCTGAAAAGCAGCTGAGAACCCTTGTGTTTATCCTCTATGCATCTCCTTCTTACAGCGAGAATAACCTCTCCCTCAAAGTAACCGTCTTCTTTCCTAAGTTGTGGCTCAATGAGCAAACCAATTTCATAATCTAGAAGGAGGCAACGTGGATGTATCTTAAATAAAACAACACACAAAGAAACTGTGAGAACACTGAGCACCTCTGCTGTTCTACTTGTTAGGTAATGCTGTTCAAATTGATTAATAAATAACATGAAAGACGTGAATGTAGGAGGCAAGGGATCAACTCATATTAATAATTTTATTAAATCCAACAGAGGCTTAGCAGCTGTAGAAATGCTCATTATGATTCTCTTCTAGTAGAAATAACTGGTGTAAAATGCACACACACACACACACACACACAGAGCAAAGGCACAGAAGTGGTACAAGAAGATGAATCAGATCTTATGTTATCAATAGTCTCTTGGGAAATGTTTCCTGGAACCACTTACTTAATGAGACATGGGATAAAACAATATATAAAAGAACAAACTATTTTCTTCCCAAGGTAGGTAAAAAAGAAAAAAAAAAGGTTGTTTTCAAAAAGACTTGTAACAGAAAATACACCAAAGAAATATTTTCTGGAGGCAACCAACTTGATAATGAATTACCCACATGTCCAAAACAGAATCCTGACGTTTTATGAAGATATATATTCCTTCAACGCAGGTGGAAATGGAGGGTCTTTGGGAAGGATGTCACTCAACTCTTGCAAAGGAAGTTCTGTTAACACACACATCTTAGCGAATGCTACTTCTGAAATGAGTCAATGGAAAAGCAGATAAAATGACTCTGCTCATTGTAAACTCTTCATGAGCAGCGTGGAAGGGGAAAGAATCTCTATCTGCCTGGCTAGACCCTTCTAACCCTGTCTGTATCCAGGGCCCCTGCCCAGTGACAGAGAGCTGGTCTGCCACCCCACAGGGCAGTGTTGAGCTATTTCCCAAGCCCACCTCAAGAAGCAGCCCTTATAGTAAAGAGGGAAAGGCCGAGAGGAGAGAGTCCCAGGGAAACACCCTGAGAAAGACAGAGAGTGCTGCATCAGAAGAGTCTGAAATGAACGCTGAATGGAAAAGAAAGCAAACACAGAATCCCTTGGCAAGATCATTAAGGAGGAGTGAAAGGGGAGGCGGGGGACAAACAGGCAAAAACAAAACAAAACAACAAAAAAAACACCCTTCCAGATGCCAACAAAGACAGCACCCTCACAGGTTCACCTTCAACACAGCATTGCCAGAGAGTTTGAAGGCAGATTCTGAGGCTCCCAGGCTCCCGAAATCCAATTGCTCCGATCCCATGCGGACTGAAGGTGCGTGCAGCACCCCCACAAACTTAAGACAACAAAAATACTACACACACACACACACACACAGCGGAATTAAAGCTACCTGTGCCTGAATGTCTCACTCCCAACTCCTAGCATCAAAGAGGTCTTAGGCTCCGACTGCCACCGGACGCGCTGACCCAGGGAAGACGGTTCTAAGGGGAAGGCAGTTTTCCATCAAACTCCCAGTACCTAGGCTCTCGGAATCAGGCGTTCAAAGTATTCAGACAGATGCAAAAAAAAAAAAAATATCAGCGCGCGAGGTGTCCGGGGGGGCCCCCCATCCCCATAGCCAAACGCAGGCTTCAATCCACGCCTCCGGTCCCAGTGCAGACGCCCCCTGTCCAGGCCCCTGGAAGGCACATACGTGCAGCCCCCGCGCAGCCCCCCAGCGCGGCCCGGGTCTGCCGAGCCGGGGAAGCAGCCACCGAGGGAGGGAAGCCTCGCGCCTTACCTGCTGTAAGTACATGAAAGTCAAGGCACAGGAGAGCTGGGGACACATGCCCACGTTGGGGAGAGCCACGCAGGTGGCCCCCGTCAGAGGGTGCTGCATCGTGTGTCTCCGGCGCCCGCCGAGCCCAAGTGGGGACGCTCGCAGGCAATCACGTTGCTCTTTGCCTGGTCGCTACAATTTTTTTTTTTCTTTTTAATTTTGCTGATTATCTAAATCAAATACCGGTGGGGCTTGCTCTCTGGCTCTCTCACTCTCTCTCTCTCCCTCTCCTCTCTCTCCCTTCTTTCTCTCCCTCCCTCCTCCCCCCACCGCACCCCGGGAGTCCCTCCTCCCTGCTCTCCTTGCCTTGGGGTTTGCTAGATCGCAGCGTTCATCTGGCTCCAACTGAGACACTTGGGGGACGGGAAACTAGTTGGTTTCTGGTTTGTTGGGGTTTCTTTTTGGTCCCCCACAAACTGGAAGGCGTCCCCCCACCCCCACGTCCCCGTGTAGGTGGCGAGAACTAGCAAAGGTAACTTCTCTCTAAGGGGGAGAGGGTGGGATGTTCCCCCCAGATGCTGAATAGAAGGCAGAAGGGGCGTAAGGCTGGGGAGGGCGGGGGGAGACGGGGAGAAGGAAGGGAGAGAGAGAGAAAGGGAA
>NW_003852439.1:13502559-13509554 GCF_000181295.1 Otolemur garnettii | reverse complement strand
AAAAAAAAAAAAAAAAAAGCAAAACAAAACAAAAGAAAACCCCCACGATTCACCAAAATTTAAACTGATCTGCTAAAAATCTCCGCGGGCGAGCCAGCGAGCTAGCGCCCCACATCGCCAGCATCTAGGCGAGCCGGACAATTAACGTGATTGCCCAGCTGGGACCCAGAGTCACAGATATCGGTAGCGGTTTGTTTGCCGCGACTCGTGGGCCCAAAATAAATAAATAAATACATAAACCCAGAAAAAGGGATTTCCCCTCGTGCTGAGACGCCAGGGGCTGGGGGCAGCGGGGGCAGGGGCCGAGGGCGCGCGGGAGGGAGAGGGGTTCCCGCGCCCCCCGACAGGGCAGGGCAGGGCAGGGCAGGGCAGCCCGGCGGCGACGCACCCCGAGGCTCTTGGGGCGCAGCTTTTTTCGCTCGCGCTGCGCCTTGGTTGGGCAAGCAGCCCGGAGCACAGCAAACAGCCCCCGAGCCGCTCAGTGGGAGAAACCGCCCAGGCTGGCGTGGAAATCAAGCCTGTTGGACAGGGCGCGTGCAAGGGGGCTTCTCTCGGCCTAAAATCCCCACTCTCCTCACATTATAAATGCACAGGGTAGGGAAGTCCCTGTCTTAAGAGAGATTACGCTGTCTTCGGTTGCACCGAGCAAATTACAACGGTTGTGTTTATTTTATATTTATTTTTTTTCTTGCCTGGCCAGCCCTCCTTGGCCAAATTAACATTCTGCTGTTGCAGGCGGGTCTCCCCTCCCCTTTATTTTATGTAGTGATAATTATTCATTAGTAGATTTTGTGAGTCTTTATGCAATAAAATAGGATGTGATCTGAAAATCAAAAGAAAATAGGACTCCTAACTTGTCCGGGGTCTCATTCTGGGGGAGCGAGGAGGCAGGCAGGATACATACTGGGCAATAGTAAAATCATGATCTGGAATAGTGGTCATATTTTTAATAGAGATTTTGATTTAGTGATTAGAATTCGTTCATCGTTTTCAGGGCAAGAGGTCGATTGTCTGAACAGCATCTTTTTTTGGTGGTTGTGTTCCCTGAAAGAACCCAATCAGATTTGTCACTGTCCTGCAGGACACAGCCACCCCTGCCAGGAAATGGGGCTCCCTCAAGAAAGAACATTTAGGGAAGGCCCCCGGGACTGGACACCAGGCACATCCCCACTGTCCCTTCCTTTGGGGCTCACCTGGATATTCTCAGCCAAAGGAAGCCTTGTGAACTGAGCTCACAGCCACACCATCTCACTTTGCAAGCTTATCAAAATGCTCTCTGAGAAGAGGAAACTAATTCTTACACAGCTCTACATTTTTGTTGTTCTGTTTTGAATAACTATAAAGTCCCCACCAAGCCAAACACCAGGCCCCAACTCCTGTTTCTTTCCACATTTCACCTTGCAAAACCCATCCCCTTAAAATCCTTGGGGCTTATAAATTTCATCAATTTAGTAGGGACAAAGTATCATGTTTAACCCTAAACAGAAGTTCGTATAAGAAATTGAGAGAATACAGGCTAGTATTTTGTATAGCTCTTTTGGGGGGGTTGGGGGGGTAGAGTGATTCATTTGAAAAATTCCTCCTCTCTGTTACCTTAGAAATCATATTCCGCAGACAAGCTCTGATTTACAAATAAACTGATGCCCTCTTTCTTTTCTTACTATTTGTCTTTTATTATTTCATTTCATTTCAATTTGCATTTCACAAAACCAAAGAGAAAGCCACAAACACACATGAAATAAAAAGGATCCTGCCTTTCCAACCTTTCCTATCCCTTTCCCATTCTGTTTTTTTGCTTCTTGCCTCAAGCAATTTGCTGTACTGAGGGGTTCACACTGCTTTCTTTCATTTCTTGCCCCTCCTTGGCATTGGGAAAGCCTGCAGATACCCCAAAAAGAGGACAGAATTTTTTCTTCAGCTCATTTTCAGAAGAAACATGATAAATAGTGCATGGCACTTTAATAAGACCGTATCTGAATGGTTTAATGAAAAACAAATATAGGAGGTAAAGAACCAATAACTGCTCTTGGCTGCATGGATTTTGTGGTCCATTTTCTTTCCAAAGTTGGAAACCTTCAGTGGTGCTTCTGTTCCTACAGATTCATTTTGCAAAAATGGCTCAGACTTTTCCGTAACTGTAGGACCTCACCGTCAGGCACATTGGAAATCTACAAAGTAAAGCAATGGGATCCAGTCCTTCTATGTCCATGTCAAAATTATTTGGAGCCAAGCTCTGTTCTCTGGACAACCAAGCCCGAACATACCTCCACAAGTCCAAACAAGCACAATCCCAGGCAGAGGAATACACAGGGACACCCACATCAGAGACCGCACAGAAACGTTTTACCATTGATGTTATCAGCGCCTGTAGGAATAGAACATTCAGTGCCTCCAAATCCAGAGTTAGCACCATACCCACAACCGTCACTTACTTGATGACAAAACTTCGCCAGCCTTTTATGCAGCATCTGGGGATACTGAATTTGAATTTCATCTCAACAGAAGTTAGGACAATGCCACCGACTTCAGAACGATTCTGCTACATCAATTCATGGGAGAACCAGGTAAAGAAAATCTCTCTGTACAAAAAATTTGCAGATGCTCCATATCACCTGGGTACATATATTGTGCGCTCAATCAGAGACCACCCTACGTCTTTCAGTCACAAGGACACTTAATTGAATGGTTGAATTTATATCTACCCTGCAGGAAGCCGAAAGAGTGCAGCAAAAGTAGCTGTGAATAATGCCACCTTCAAATGAAACTTTTTTCTTCTCTTTCTTTCCCCAAACTTGCCAGCTATTTAAGAGAAGAAAATAAATAGGATTTTTTGGTTCTTTTCTTTTTCTTCATAATTCCTTATTATAACTCCCTAATGCAGTTAAATAGCAGACATTTTGCTAAAAGAACTTTTGTATGAGAGTTGTCATACCTCAGAGCAAGAAAGACTCACTTTAGACAGGAAAAAGACCTTAAATGTGATTATCTGGACTGGGGTCAGCTCAGTGCCAATGCCAAGATGGGGTTTAGGAGTATTTTACTCTCACTTCCAACTTTAATATGGGCAATTGCATATTCTCTTGTCTTTACTAAAGTGAGAAGGAAAGTACCTTTAGGAAAATGTATTACTTATCTCTATCACAAGCTTTTTGCTTGACTGTCTTGTTCAAACACTTGAGTGATATTTACTTACTGTTGATCTCATTTGGGGCACTGTTCTGGTCCCTAGGTCTATGTCAGTGGGGGAGGATAAACAAAGATCCCTGACATCAGAGTTTGAATACTAGTGGTGGGGGAGGGAATAGAAAATAAACAATACAGGTAAGAAATAAGCACATTGTCTGGTATGATGGAAGGTGATGAGTGCTGTGGAGAAAAGTAAGAGGCAGATCAGGGGGCAAGAGAAACTAGGCGAAGTCAAGTTGTAGAAAAAGCTCTCTACGAAGTGTGCTGGCTCAGTAGAATGCAGCTTCAGCTTCATAAAAGCCCCTCGTCCCCCACCCCGCCTCACACCCTTGCTCCTTCCAATCTAAATACCAACCTTCAGATCTGTCTGATACAGATGTTTCCCGACTTATGATGAGTCTACATTTGGATAAATCCCATTGTAAGTTGAAAACCTCATGCTTTTGATGTAGATGTTTTCAACGTGTAATGGGTTTTCTCCCATGTAACCCCATTTTACGTTGAAGAGCATCTGCATGTGAATTCTGGGGTTCTCTTGGGTCAGTCTCCTTGGGCAGTTTGACACTTCCAATGTGCACCCTAAGCTGGCCACTTGGCCTCTAAAATGAGGTCTCAGCCCCTGATGTCTTAATGCTACTCTGCAGAAGCTCCATTTCTCAGACACAGTTCTCCAAGCAAAGGCACATTCACTCTCTGGCATGGAGGCGCAGGGCCCAAGACGTGATAGTCTTGACATGATCACAGCACTCCTCTTGCCCAGTAAATGGCTGCATCTCAAGTGGAACCAATTCCAGGCATTCAGTGAAGACTGCTTTGCATGTAAGATCAGGATTGGGGATGAAGGTTAGAATCTGCTTCTGTGCAAAGGACTCTCTGAATCCTTTAGCTTTCCAGCCTGGGTGTGGGTTGTCAGGAGCCCCGGGCCAAAATGAGCCAGGCTTGCAAGAATATAAACACGGGGTATGGCTCCTACGACAAAAGCACCTTTCAAAATTCCATCAATCATTTAGAACAGATCACTACTATCTTTTGCCCACAAGACTGACATCGCTTAATACATAAAATCAATCAATGAAATGAATCAAATGCTCGCCAGTAATATCTAGAGTTGACACGGTTGTTGAGAAATGAGTAATCTGAAGCACAGATGGTGGGTGTCAACATGGCGCAGTCCCGGACATGATTTTTTGGTGCTCATTATCTACACCTGAAATATGCGTATCTCACAAGGGTAACTATTCCCATTCTAGATACGTGTCCTGCTGAAATATTTGAGATCGACACAGAGGTACATGAACAGGATATTCACTCCAGTATTGCAAATACACTTGACCCTTGAACAAGAAAGGCTTGACCTGTGCAGGTCCACGTATGCACGGATTTTCTCTGCTTCTGCCCAGCCTGAGACAGCAAGGCCACCCCCTCCTCTTCCTCTTCCTCAGCCTACTCTATGTGAAGATGATGAGGATGGAGATCTCTACGAGGATCCACTTCTGCTTAATGCATAGTAAATGTATTTTCTCTTTCTTATCATTTTCAATTAACTTTTCCCCTCTATTTTATTGTAAGACTAAAGTATGTGATACGGATAATACAAACATGTGTGAATCAACTCTTTATGTTATCACTAAGGCTTCCACTCAACATGTGGCTATTAGTAGTTACGTTTTGGGGGACTCAAAAGTTATATGCCAATTTTCAGCTGCACAGGTCAGCAGTCCTAAGCCCTGAGTTGTTCAAGGTTCAACAGTAACCAGAAATAATAGGAGATGAGTAGAACTAAGCATGGCCCATGCATGCTATGTACCTGTTAAGAAGAATAAGGGGCATCCATGTCTTCCCTTGCAAAAATCTCTAAGAAAGATCTCTAAGAAGTTCCAGAGCACATATACTAAAATTTCATGTGCAAGCTGCAAGCCAAACTAACCATGACAGCACCCCACAATCTCGTTAAATATATGTGTGCATACACACCTACATATACTACATATAAATAAACAAATACAAGGGGCCGAGGTGGCTTATGCCCCTAATTCTAGCACTTTAGGAGGCTGAGGCAGGAGGATTGCTTGAGCTCGGGAGTTTGAGTCCAGCCTGAGCAAGAATGAGACCCCCATCTCTACTAAAAATAGGAAGACTATCCAGGCATTGTGGTGGGCGCCTGTAGTCTCAGCTACTTGGGCATCTGAGGCAGGAGGATCACTTGAGCCCAGGAGTTTGAGGTTGCTGTGAACCAGGATGATGCCATGGCACTCTAGCCTGGTTGACAGAGTCTGCAGACACTCTCTCTCAAAAAAAAGCCCCCCAAACAAAAACCCCAAACAAACAAACAACGAAAAAACTGCACAAACATTCAAACATGTGAAATGTATAGAAAAAGATCTGGAAGGGTACTAAGTCAAATTGCTCAGTATGTTTACATCTAGGGTAGTGGAGCGGATTCTCCATTTTTATTCTATACCTATTTATGTTGTTCAGATTTTCCCAATAAGAATGTGTTTATGCATTGTTTTATAATAAGATAAAACAACCATTATTATTGCTACTTTACTATTACCATAGCTGTTGTTATTCTGAAGACCCCAGGTTACTTGTTGTTAAGGAATAATGTTTGATACGGTGGTGAATTTTCCTGGCTGGTACACAAAAACCTGCCGACCCCCACTGTTGAGCTGCAATATTCTAGGTATTTAATATCCACACCAGAAAACAGAAGCGCTTGGTAGCTTGGTCGCCTAACAGGATTTCTGTTTACAGGCTGACTTCTTGGGACAAGGTTGCCGGCTCATCTGTTCAGAAATGAGCAGGAAGCACTCTGATTCTCACCCCGCCCCTTCCTCAGGGGCCCGAGGCAGCTGAGAAACAGGCTGCTGGGAAGGAAACTTACATTTCTGTAGTAAAGGGACATCGTTGTTTGTAAAACCAGGGGTGTCTGATTCTCCCTCACTCCCTGACAGGTTGGGGTCGTCTGCCTTTGTAGCTCGCCTAGCATGTAAACCTGGAAGGTACAGAAAATGCGTTTGTCCTTTTCTGGTTCCTGCAAGTGGTGGTGCCAACGTCCTTCCCTCGCCCTGCAGGCTCAGGGGAAGGCAGGAAGGTGGGCTTCCTCGCCTTGTACCTTTGCTTCTCACCTGTGCTTGTCTCACTGGCTACCGGAGGGCCCCTTGGCATGCAAGCTCTGTGCCAACAATTTGATCTCTGCCCTTCTAGCCCTTCCCTCTCTGTGGGTCCTCGGTGTGCCTTCAGCGGGGTGTCTGCATTCACCTCCACACCCCTACACTGTGCACACATCTGGGGGTGAGCAGATACACGGATGCGGGTGCAGAGGGAAGGGACACGCAGACACGGTCGCAACTCCTGCGCTGCAACAAGGAGAGAGACAGGCCTGCCTAAAACCAGCCCCCAGACAGCACCATGGATCTCTAAAGCTGCCAGGAGCTCCAGCCTGTGCTCCAAGGAAACACTCCAAGAGTCCCAGGACCCTAAGCATGGCTGCCTGGCCTAGATCCACCACGGAGGCAGCTGTGTGCCCGTCAGGAGGGTGTTCTGAGCAGACAGAAACATACAAACTGAGTTAAAATCCAGGATCTGCTACGCGTAAGGTGTGTGAACAGGAGCACATGAGTCAACCTCTCTGGGCCTCAGTTTCTTCATCAGCAACAGGGGCCCCCACACGGAATTGCAAAGATCCCCAGACCTCTCCTCTTCCGCCTCTCTGATGTATGGGCAATTATAATAAAAGTTTAAAAACCGGGGAGGGATGACATGAAATTAGCAACTTTTAAATTTTGGGGCCAAGTTAGTACATT
>NW_003852439.1:13496040-13502452 GCF_000181295.1 Otolemur garnettii | reverse complement strand
AAAAAAAAAAAAGAAAGAAAGGAAGAAAGGAAGAAGGACGTAATCTCAAAATAAAGGACAGTCCTTCAAATTGATTAAATTTAGATCTATTAAAATTTTCACTGAATTGCCCTTGATTTTCTCATTTAGCTGCGGTCCATTGAAAATGTCATTACAGAATCCAAAGAGTCCAAGGGTCAGTATCTGGGAGCCTCGGAGATAATGAGGGAAAGAGCTTCTTAGCACAGGGACTGGCACGCAAGGAATCAACACTGTGCAGTAACTTTCCTGAGGAAGCCTGAACAGTCACAGGCGTGAATAACCACCCTCTTCACCCGCACAGGCTCACTGCAGCAAAACAAACCAAACCGCCCTCTCCCTTCTGAGTTCCCTGAAGCACAGAGCGGCCTGCCTCACACACCACACAGGGGAGAGGCTCGAGCAGGGTCAGATGCTCAGGTGTTGGGTCGACTTTCCTTGGTGACAGTGCTGCGCACGGAAGGCCTTCTGACATACACTGTTGTGATGGGTATTTGAGAACTCTTGTTTTTCTGAGACAGAAGTCCACTCTAATACCCTCAATAGAGTACTGTGGCATCATCACAGCTCACAGCAACCTCAAACTCTAGGACCCAAGAGATCCTCTTGCCTCAGCCTCCTGCGTAGCTAGAACTACAGGTGCCCACCACAACACCTGGCTAGTTTTTATATTTTTAGTGGAGACCAGTCTTGTTCTTGCTCAGGCTGGTCTTGAACTGCTGGGCTCAAGCGATCCCCCGCCTCGGGCTCTCAGAATGCTAGGATCACAGGCGTGAGCCCCCGCGCCCCTGACAACTCTTTCTCATACACGTGAGTTTGCAGATACTCTGTGGAGAACATCTCTTGGGGGCTCGCTGCTGGATCTGAAGGCCCGGCTCCGGCTCATACCTCTACAGCTGCTGTGTGTATTAAGTATCTTTTGAGTTACAAGCTCTGACATCCGCAGTTTCATTCTTTCTCATGGGGAATAATGATAATTTCGCCCTCCTAATGAAGTTGTTAAAAGGTGAAATAAGGTAAGGGGTATAAACCCTGAGATTGCTTTCTGTCATCTAGGAACCAACTGTTAATATGAATTATTTTTACTGTCAGTCCCTGACCAGTTGATGAAATAGACATTCCTCTCCTTTTCTGCAACCCTCCCCCACCAAAAACCAAAAAATAAAATTACACAAGCTGTACCAATAATGTTGAGGCATTTATGGAAAGGCTAACTCCAAATCTCCAAATGCAATTTTCTTTTTGAAAAGTTTTCTCCATGACATGGCACGATTTGAAAATGTTTAGACATCACCTTTCTGCCCTGGGCTTCTGCGTACACCATTTATTTAACCTTGCTAATGAATCACATGAACACAAGCGTACACTTCAGTTCTTGTCAATGAAAATTCTTCATCAATCGTATTTCACAAAATATTGGGTCAAGTCCTTCACTTTTTTTTTTTTTTCCTGAAGAATGGCTAGGGTAATGAATCCATTTTAAAAATTACTTCTTGTAAGATGGTAATAATAATAATAATATTTATTTATTTTTTTTTTTGCAGTTTTTGGCTGGGGCTGGGTTTGAACCCGCCACCTCCAGCATATGAGGCTGGTGCCCTACTCCTTTGAGCCACAGGCGCTGCTCAAGATGGTAATTATTTTTTTTTTTCAGATCTTCACAAAACCCTGAAAGGTAGGTTTTGATAGTCCTGATGTACATAAGAAGAAACTGAGCTACAGGAAGTATACACCTCGTCCTACTAATAAGAAGGGGAAGAGCAGCTTCAGGACTGCTGAACGTCACATTATTCTTGCTATCATCATGCTACCCCAGCAGCAGTTCAGATGCTGCTTACCGAATCATCACCGTCATGCCACTATCGTCATCATTTCATCCATTACCGTTTATATCATCTAAGTCTAGTGAGCACTTTTTTGAAGCATTACCAAGATTTCCTCTTCCAGGAAAATCTATCAGTCACTCTGGTCACCTCATTTTGTTAGTATGAAATTTTTCCAGCCTTCTTGATCTCCTATGATTCCAGAAGGAGTAATTCTTGCCCTATTTACAGCTGACCCTAAGCTTTTTAAAACAAAAGACCCTGCCTCAGTCTCTCTTTCCAACACTGTCCTGGCAAAAGTGATAAGTTGGACACTGTTCTATCCATCAGAGCAGCCGACTGGTATCTGCCAGCAGAGACCCAAGACCCACCAGGCAGGAGCCGAAATTAAAAGATACCCGGAGCAAGCAAAGAGCTCTCCTGCAAGAGTAGCTCCTAGGACGTGTTGCTGAGGGAGAGGGCACTGTGTGGCGGTGAGAGGGTGGGAGTCTGTTTCCAGTGCACAGGACAGAATGTGATCGCGTGGGACTTGGGAAAGTAGGCAGCAGAGACAAAAACAGCTAAGTGGTGATTTCTCCTAATGAACAAGTGGGCGGGGAGGTCTACTTTGGGAAGCCTCCACCCCACCCACTCTCTGTGACTTTCTGGATAAAACTCAAGCAAATCTGACAGCAAACGAAGCCCGCAGAAGAGTCTATTTCCCCTCTTACGTAAGCTTGGCCAGAGGGTTCTTTGACCCCACAAATGATGAGAAATATTTATCTACCTGCAGCCTGAGCTGGCATCAAGGATTTCTTTCTTTTTCTTGAGACAGAGTCTCACTTTGTCGCCCTCAGTAGCATGCAGTAGTGTCACAGCTCACAGCAACCTCAAACTCCTGGGCTTAAGCTATTATCTTGCCTCAGCCTCCCAAGTAGCTGGGACTACAAGCGCCTGCCACAATGCAGTTGTCATTGTTGTTTAGCTGGCTCGGGCCGGTTCAAACCCGCCAGCCTCCATGTATGTGGCTGGGGGCCCTAACCACCGAGCTACGAGTTCTGAGCCAAGCATTTCTGACTAGCGGTGACTTGACTTCTAACTTCTCCAGCTCCGAATCAATCTGTTTGACCTCCACCTTCCCAAGGTCCTGTCCTAGCACACAAGTAAGGGACACCACAGGGATTCTTAGTTCCTGGCTTTCTCGGCACACCTTCAAAGGCTGGAGATTGCTGGTGGTGAGCAAGGAAGGATGAAAGGACTCATGAGAAACTCAGCGCACCTGGTAAAAATAGAAGGCTGCACTGTGAATGCACTGGATGTTAAGGAAAATCTTCCCGACACCCAAGGTCTCATCTCTCCAAATCCATTCCCAGTCTTAGTTCCCAAAGCGCAGTTCACAATGACAGCCACCTCACAGTTCTCACCACCTCATCTGGCTGGCTAGCTCAGGTTTTTATTCTCCTTGTCTGTGGGTTCCATGGCAAAGACCCACACGTGAAACGAAGTTCATGACTATGTTCCAGAACACGTCCGCTCCTATAAGGAATGAATGAGACATGAAGAGTTTGGAAAAGGGAATAGAAGATGTGCTTCTCATTTTAGAAACACAATTCTAGAAAAGTCTGTATCATCATCCCCCAGCATGGGCGACTGGTTTCCCATGAATACCCAAACCTGTGGGTGCACAGTATTTGCATAGCCTCCTGTATACTTTCATCATCTCTAAGTCATGTTTAGGACTTAATACAATGGAAATCCTATGGAAATAGTTGCTTTACTGTATCGTTCAAGGGAAAAAATGACACGAAAAAACATCTTTACACGTTTAGCACCGATGCAACGTTTTTCTCAATATTTTCAACCTGCGGTTGGATGACTGTGTGTGTGGAACTGACCGATGTGAAGGGCCAGCCATATGTGTCGCATCCTCAACAATGACATTTGACTCTTCCACTGCCATCAACCTTATCTGCCACACTTCCTTGTCCTTTCTCCCTTCATGTTAGGGTCCAGAGAACCAATTCTCACTCTCACTAATTTTTACTTCTTGAAAATTCAGCATCAGTAGTCCCTGTGCCCTTGAGGAGATCGACTCTCATCCAAGTTTGCAAGCCATTATTTTCAAATCAAAACAGCACTCCTCAATAGATCATCTCTTGTACTCACTATTCAAAGAATAGCATTCCTTCACCTGGTGTCAGATACAATAATTCAAGATTCCCTGAGCACAGTGCCGTGTAAGAGGAGAAGTATAGCGTTCCCTGGCTCTTACGTTCATGGACTGTAGCATTGGCCTCTGCTTCACAGACATAGGATCCTGCTTTGTGCCACTTCATGCCTTCTTAGTCTCTTGCATCTTGGACCCCAGGCATCGTCACCTTGCATGGCTCAGCTGCCTTGATGCACATACTCAGAGCCATTCACGCCGTCAATGCTTCAATGCTTTTACACACCTGCAAAAGTAATTTGCAGCAGTGGTGGAAAGCCACTGCTCAGACTCTCAACAGAATCTTGACACATCCTAACCACATCATCCCCTAGCCCTGACCTCCTCGTGGGCTGGGTCATCTCACGGATGATTGTGAACTTTACACGGCCTCCTGCATGTCCAGCGCCAGTGTCCTGTTCTTACTGCTATTTCGGCATCCCCACCCACCCCACGCAAAGCACTTGCACGTCCTGCCCTTCTTCCACTGCCTTAGCTGCATATCAGTGGGAACAACTCCCTTCCATTTACTTAACCTGGAAACCTCGACATTTGCCCTCCACATCTCCCTTTGCTGTTATGCTAAGTCAGTGGATCCCAAATCATATCCATTTAACGCTCCAATCTCCCGCGGATGAAGCCTCTCTTGATTTTCCATTGATGCTGTACAAGTGCATCACATCAACTATTTAGCTTAGATTTTAAAAGAATAAAACAACCTATGCTTTCATAATTAGTTCCTTTGCTCTCAGTCTCAATTCCTCCCAACTCACACATTACATTTATTCCATAGAGGAATTTTAAACATCCAAAACCAAGCATTTCGGTCCTGTGTTCAAAAGGCATCAATGACATGCTCCCTCCCCCCCCACGTTGGTTATGACATGGCATTAAACGCTTCTCCCTGGCTCTGTACTGCCTATCTGACATTGAAAGTAGCCTTTCTTCTTTGTAGCCCTCCCTCTGCCTGGATTCTGGCTATCTTGAACCTAAAATTATAAGCACTTATGCCCTGTGCAGGTTAAAACATCTCCAAATACACGTTCTTCTGCTGAAACTGCTTTAATGATATGAGTGCACACATCCCAGAATGGCCAGTGCCTATAATCACAGAAGGAAGCATTGCCAGTCTGCATGTCTGTTGAGATGGAGGTGAGGACACCGGCCCCTGTGCTTGTTTCTGCTTATTCTTCCCAGGGGCAGCAGTCGGTACATATCGAGAACACTAAGTTACCCATGAGGGTGCTGAGACTCAGAGGTGTTAGGTGAGCATCCTCCTTGTAAGTGGCACAGCCGGTGTGGAGAGTGAGTTCCTTGTCTGTTTTCTGTCCCCTGCCACTCCACCTGGCACACACTGCCAGACACACGTTCCGTGGGAACTGTATTCTTCCTTTCACTTTGCCTCCACATGCCCGTAGGGAAGCACTTGGCTTACTGTGGTGCATAGTTGTTAAATATTGGTTGAATGAATAAGAAAACTTGGAAATAAAAATATAAATCCTCCTCTACGTCACCCCTGGAGATACAAGGGTCAACAAGACTGGAGACAGAGCTGTTTCACATTCTAGATTAACCAGATACTTCAAGGTCATCTGGGAAAGGAAGGAAGGAAGGAAGAAAGGAAGGAAGGAAGGAAGGATGGACGGATGGAAGAAAGGACGGACAGACGGACTTACCTTTTGCAACTCCATATCAGTGTGTGAATCAGCATTTCCTCAATGTCATGCAACAAATTAAAGTACTAAAGTGAATTGGATTATGAGGCTAATTGGAAACAATCATAGTTACCTACACTCCCAATTTCAAATATTGACGTTCATCAAAATAGCCTCATTTTCTCACGGATTGCCTTTAATATACACGTTCCATATTTGAATTTATGAATTTCATCTCTCATCCTGCTCTTTTCATCTCTTTTATAAATGGATTTTTGTATAACATTTATTTCTAAAAGAATTTCGACTAGTGAAATGTATGTGTGTATTTGAGAACCACTGGTTTGCCATGTTGACACAAGGAAGCTCAGATTATAAATTAAATCAACTGTGAGGAAAAATAAGAAGAATTAAAAGGGCATGTTCTGGGTCTATAGAATTTACTGTAACCTTGTCCTGCCCTCTTTATAGTGAAGCAGATGATGATAATGGCTAGGGAGGCCGACCTCCTGGTTCTGAACCTTGTGTCTGTTATGGACTTGCTGGGTGATTTTTAAGCAACTTATTTAAATTTGAGGGGTCTTGGGTCCTAATTTATAAATGGGAAAAGCATGAGTATATTCTTTTCCTAAAAATAGATTTGCCTAGCATGGCAAAATTCATATAAATTGCTTAGTGCAACTCTGGCACTAGTAAGTTCATGAGGCCTGTTAACTTCAAGGATAATGGCG
>NW_003852439.1:13494887-13495347 GCF_000181295.1 Otolemur garnettii | reverse complement strand
ATGCTGATGATGATGGTGATGATGGATGGAAGTCAAAGTGATGATAATAGTGATGGCGGTGGTGGTGAAGATGGTGGTTATGATGAAGGTGATGATGATGGTGGTGGTAGGAGTGGTGATGGTGATGATGGATGGAGGTGAAAGTGATGATAATAGTGATGATGGTGATGATAGCAGTGATGCCAGTGTTGGTGATGTGGCCATTGTTGATTGTAACACAAGAATAAGACAACATAAACCAACCTTTGCAATATAGACAACCCTGTTTTCTTTTACTAGAAACAAAAGGAGATGCTCTTTTTATCTTTCTAAGGAGGACTCATTGTTACTTAAGGATCCTGCCCTTCTTCCTCACTCTGTTTCTAGCCAAGAAAGCAACTGGAACCCAGTCACCACCCCGACTGCCTCTGCTTTCCCCTCCTCAGAACTGGGCCACAGACATCTCGAAGGAGGCTCTCTT
>NW_003852439.1:13480670-13494773 GCF_000181295.1 Otolemur garnettii | reverse complement strand
GGGTGCTGATACTTCCTTTAATATCACTCAGATTCTCTGCAGGCTGCCACCCTCCCTTTCTCTGACCCTTGCTTTTCATCAACCAAGATATTCCAAGGCTTTCCTCCCAGTTTATCAATGCACACACACACAATTCCAAGAAATATTTTAGAAAAAGACAGCAAAATTGAAAATTACTGAAGGTTTGCTACATGCAAAGTGCTCCGCCAAGTTCATGGTCTTATTTCATCTCCCTGGCATTCCAATAAACAAGGTGATAAGACCCCTTGCACTTTACACAGGGGAGGAAACTGAAAGGGGGAGTAAATGAGATAGTTGGTTAGAGTCATACCCCGCCTCGGATCTCCCACTTTATTGTATAATGCATTCCTGAAAGTGATGGCTAGCAAAGTAGAATGTGTCAAAGTTGAGGATGTACCAATCCTGAGAGTGGGTTCTTCTCCCCGTCCCAGCTAAATTGGATGACATGGTTGAGGTAGATGCTGCTCCCTGAGCACCCTGTGGGTATCTGGAATCACCCCAGGACTCCCTCCCTCTTGTATGGAAGCCTGACGGGGACAATGTCGGAAGGAAGCTCAGGTGACTGCTTTGTCTCCTTCCACAGAACATGAATATAATAGATCTCTACCAACAAATACACAAAGGATTTGTTTTATTTTTTGTTAAAGATCCCCAAATCACACATATAACTAGCATGACACCCATTCCATTGGGGCTCTACCCCCCAGTTTTGAAAGTACAAATAGAAAAAAGATTAAGTGTAAGAAGCATAAAAACTGACATGGAACAGGTCAGGGGAAGTAATATCCAAATCCATACTTATTTTTGTAAGATCCCGTGTACAGAAAGTCTGTCTAGAATCACCATCAAAATGAGAGATAATCTATGCTCTCTACCTCTAAATTTATCTCTTTTTATATCTGAATCTATATGTCTATCCTGATGCATTCAAAGCTTCAAGGAAACACTGAAGGAGGATGTTGAGACTGGAGGTGATGTTTATTCTATGGTATTAATCTAGCCTGTTTTCTATAACGAACACGAGGTATTTTCATAATGAACAAAAAGACAAGCTTTCTTTCCTCTTCTTTCTTAATGGCCCAAATAACAGAATGAATACAGGTATTCCCCAGGATACCCCAAGTCAGAGCCTCCCTGTGGCTGTGGGGGATAGGGGTTTGCTCTACCAGGTATAAACTGGGACCTCCTCACTGTCCCAGCCCGTGAGAGACAGTTTGATGGTGATTCTACAGAGAGCGAGCCCAGGCATAGGTCCTGAATGCTGTCGCTCTCCATGTAAGCCTAATTATAGTCACCAAAGAAGTTTCTCCCGCTGTCTCCAGGTCCGACGTGACAGCTCATCATTCTTGTAGCATTTTTGTCAGGAAAACCTCATTTCTATTTTTACTGTGAGGACTGCTTGTCTTTACTAGCTCTCTGTACACAGATCAAGACATTATGAAGACCTGCACTTTCCTCGGGTAAAGGAGAATTACTAATTTTCTCTCTCTATTAAGTCCTGGGCTGTCTCCATTGGCTTCACCAGTGTTTACGTCATTCCCTCAGACCACGAGGATGTGGAAAGTGCCACACGTCCTCACATGCCAAAATTTCTACTGTAGCTTCACCCTCACCTATTTAAGAAGGATCTTATTTAAAGTATAAAACCCAAATTCCTACCCTGTCACTTCTGGGCAAAATCATAGGAGGGGGGTTTATTTAAGGAAATAAATTAAAGCACCAAGAATTCAGACCCTTGGAATCCCATAAAGACACATGCTGTTTGTGTGATGGGGGAGGCAGAAGGATAGGAAGGTGTGGTCATGTCACCCTCAGCCAAAATCATGTCTTATAATGGTGATGGAGCTGAAACAACCTACCTAATATCAGAGCTTCCTCCACGCTAGGCATTTGGAAAAGATTTACATACACTATTTTATTTAATCCCTATGCCAGCATTTTTATTCATGCATTCACTCATTCACTCCTTATTTAATTCATCTATAAATATTTATAGAGTGGTAAATTATGTTCTAAGGATTGTGTAGTATTCCCAGTACACAGTAATTAAACACACAAACAAGCAAACAAACAAAACTCACTCAACTAACCCTGATGGAACAGAGTGCACTGGCAGAGACGGACTTCAAAAATCATCCATGTCTTAGGAAACTAAAGTCCCAGCATTTTCACTCTTGCACATTTATCCCCAAGAAAGGGAAATTTGTATTCTCACACAGATCTCCATGTGAGGGTTCACAGTCCAGGGGATCCCAAAATTTGCCCAGAAAGTCACCATACACAGGGAAAATGGGAAAGTGCAGCAAAGTGTCCCTTTATATACAAAATATTCATTACAAAATTTTACAAAAGGTGGCCAGTATGTAAAGAATGTTTTGTAAATATTTTGTAAAATTCTATAATGCATATTTTGTAAAGTTACATTTAGCTACAATTTCTCATTTTTCCCATATACACCTACTTTAGGGGTAACTTTTTGGATACCCTGGAGCTTTATCTATGATAGTTTAAAATGGGAATGAGTCCAAATGTCCTTCAATAGATGAATGGTGAAACTGACTGTGGTACATCCGGGCCATAGAATATTAAACAGTAGTGAAAAGAAAAGGACTATTAAAACACCCAACAGCTTAGAGGAGTCTCTAGGGAATTACACCAAGGTCAGGCCCCAGGGGTCAGGCACTACATGGTTCTGTTTTTGAAATGTCTAAACTTTTTAAATGGAAAAAGATCAGTGTTTGCTGAAAGTTAGGAATTTAGGGGACTGGAGGAGAATGTGGTTATAAACAACATACAGAAGGGACTCAGGTGTGATGGAACTGTCTGGTCTCATGTTTTGTTGTTGTTGTTTGTTTGTTTGTTTTTGACTAGAGTCATTTTATTTGCCTTTCTTCATTTTTAAAAGGTTTCTTTATTCCTATCTTTTAAAAAATTAAATAATAGCTGTATACATTAATGCATTTATGGGGTACAGTGTGCTGGGTTTATATACAATTTGGAGTGCTAACATCAAACTGGTTAACATAACCTTTACCTCACTTTCTTAAACTGTCTGGTATCTTGACTGTGGTCACACAAACCTACAAATGGGGTATAAGTGTATAAATGAGATAGCACAGCCACACACACACACACACACACACGCCCAAATTAATGGAAGAAAAACCAGGGAAATTCAAATAAAGTCAGTGGATCGTAGGTACTAACATCTATAGCCTCGCTGTGGTAGTAAACTATAATTTTGTCAAATATTATCATTGGAGAAAACCGAGTAAAGGTTACACATATTCTCTCTGTACTATTTCTTATATTGTATGTGAGTCTTCAATAATCTCAATAAAAATTCCAATTAAAAATCAAATTACACAGTTAATTTTCCAAGGTCCATTGTGGCAAATGCTATAAAGAAAAAGAACAAGTTGCTAAATATGAAAGAGAGAGAGATCTATAGATAGCAACGGGCTGGGTTTAGACTGAGGGTGGGGGAAACTTAACGGGAGAGGCGGCGTTTCATTGGGCCATGGAAGGATGAGGAGCTGGTGAGGAGAAAGGTGGGTGGCAAAATATTCCAGAAAAGGAAACGGTGTGTGGCGGGGGGGTGGGAAGGGTGTGTGTGCTTGGCCCCTACAAGGAGGCGGTGTCCAGGAGATGAGGGACCATTTTGAAGCTGCATAACCAAGTGACATAACCAAGCGAGTGGCTGTCCTGACCTCCTACGGGTCTTATTCTACCACGGACTCTGCTGCAATCAGCTGAGTTTCAGAGAAACGGTGTGAGGTCCCGGCACCAGGAAGCATGGAGCCCAGGAGTCAACATCGAAGCTCCTCCTGTGTCCTTGGCTTCCTTGAAAAAAAAAAATCTTTATAAAGTCAAATACCTGTGGATGGTTCAACCCAGCAACGCGGCTGCTAGGAACATACTCAGGAAAACTACTGATCGACATTCACAGAAGCACCTGCAGCTGAACGTTTGTAGTGACTTTTTCATAATCAGCAAAAGGGAAACAAGTCCAGATGCCCTTCAGCTGGTGAATAAAGTTCGATGCCCCCACGCCGCAGAACGCTCCTCAGCAATTCACCTGAGAGGTGCGGCCCCACGGGGCAATCTCAGAGCCACCACACTGAGACAAAGGGGCCCGACGCAAAGGCGACCCAGCTACTATTCCCTTTACAGGGCATTCTGGAAAAGTCAAAAACATGGGGGCAGCAAAGAGATTAGTGATTTCTAATCAGGGACTGGGCTGGGGGCCAACAACAAACAGGCTCCAGGAAACTTTCTGGAGTGATGAAGATGTTCCCCCCGTCAGGGGTGGTGGTTACATCACTGCCCGTATTTTTGAAACTTGCAGAACTGTGTGCAAAAAAAGGGTACATTTGACTGTAAGTAAATGATGTCTCAATAACCCGTCTTTGATGCAGTGATCTGATGAGAAGAACAGATGTCGGTGAAGTGCAGAGGACACCCTCTCTCACTTCTGCAAAGCTCTGAGTGGCTTCAGGAAGGAACAACCTTATAGTCTTTTTTCCAGAAGATGCAATTAAGGAAAACTGAACAGGACATGGCTCTTGTGGTGGGTGGAGATGACTGGTGCCCAGGGAGAGGCAATCTGGAGGATGAGGGTCAGAATGCCCAGGACATTCCCCTGGCCAGCACAGAGGGGCGGTGTTCTGGAAGTACCAACCATTTTTCCCACCCACGCCATTTTCTTAGCGAATCCAGCCTGCCTGCCACCTTGTAGGAGGCAGCATCATCCAGTGAACAATCTCCTCCAAATCTTCCTAGCTGTGAGAATCCATGGTGAACATCAATCTATCTTGGGTTAAGAACATCCTCCCCTTCCCAGGAAGGTGGTGTTCGGAGTGTAAAGACTGAGGAGGTGGATTAGGAAGGAGGGCTGTGCAGAACCGGAAGTGGACTCAGCACCCAGGCACATAAGAACAAGGACCAGCAGAGGCAGGTGGGCAAAGCCCAGGGCTTCATGGAGCAGAGACAAGAGAGCAGAAGCTTCCAGGGACAGGGTGGGAGAGCAAAAGTTGGCAGGAAATGCAACTTGATGGCTTTTAATCACCTTATATTTCTCCACATCTCCTGCAACTGGGTTTGTGAAATATTTCTTGATTCTTATAAAAACAGATACCTTTCTAGAGGGTGGGTGCATGTTCCTTACAATCGAACAATTCCTAAGACCCTGTGCCTTGCAATGAGTGGCATGAAGAAATAACTGAACCCTCCTTTGCACATTGTTCTTGACTTGTTTCTCTGACTGTTGGTGCAGGAAAGAAAATGGGTGGGGGTGGTAGATTCTGTTCTCTCTTTGTAAAAATCCTTCTCAGCGTGCAAAGGGGGGGGTCAAGACTGTCTCCTCCGTTCAGACGTAAGCAAAACTATAAACAACTCCTTCTTCCCTCAAATAATCTCTGCCCTTACAATCGCTCAGCTTATAATGACTGGTTTGCAAACCCCCCTCTGTGTCTGGACACCAACTTCTCATCTAGATTAGAAACCCCGCAAAGAAAGGAACAGGGTATTTTCTTTGTCTTCCAGCACCAGATATCATATCCAGGAAATGGTAATAAGGATCACAGTTATCACTTGCATAATGAGCTGTGTGTTTATGCGTGTGTATGTGTGTGGTAATTGTTCCCCTGCAAATACAGGGGATATACTAGCACTCCTGTTGTCCTGTTTCATAAAGGAGATGACTGAGGCACAGAAGAGGTGAGTGTTTGGCTTAAAGTCACGTGGCCCTTACGCAGTAAGGGAAGTAAGGGAAGGAGCCTGCGGCCTCTAGAATCTGCTCCAAAAACAGAAGCTCACCCCGTACACATGCCCTTGATTCCAGAGCCCCATGGTTTGTGTCCTTACGTAGTCTACCCTTGGTGAATGCAAATATGGCCATAGGATAGTGGTTCTTGAAAGGGGGCTGTTTTACACCCTGGGGGAGATATGCTAGTGTTTTCATTGCAGGAAGAAGGGAGCTACTGGCATCTAGTGGGGAGAGGCCAGAGATTTTATCAAAGACATGTAACCATGAAATTGCTGGCCACAAACTTCAGTAGCTCCTCTGATGAGAAATGCCTCCAAGATGCCAGCTGAATGCTGCAGGACGCTGTACTCCCCCACGGACGGTTCCTAGAGGGTAGGTCTCCCCATTGAGATGCACCAGGCTCATCTCTTGACTATAGTCACAGTGACCTTCAAAGCGGAATGTTTCCCATATGGACATCCTGCCACAGGATCTGATGACCGAGGCATACGGGCCTCCGTCCCATCTGCCTCCACTTTATCATCCTCCGTGATCAAAGGGGAGGTGACCCTAGAGCTGCTGGACACAGTGCAGTCTGTGCACACTTTCCTTAACTAAGGGGTTAGGGATGATCTACTCTTAAGTATTCTCAGGGTATGCGGATGGAGCAGAAAGCCTTCCACTCTTCTCTTCTGGAAGGTGGAGCACCTGGATCAAGTCGACACCTGCTTTGTGTAGCTGGGGGAGTTACTAGTCCCCTGAGGCATGGGGTGAAGCAAGGCTGACGGATGAAGAGAGCAGCCTGATAAGGCCAAGGGACATATGGTTGGATGCTTGTTTTTGTGGATGTCTTGTCTTGTCTTTGCAGAAGAACAGAACTCTGTGGCATTCTAAAGTCTGCCTTCTTTCCACAACAGGCACAAGCTCCTCTGGATAGATGGCCAAAGGTGGAGAGAACAGCCCACCCTCAGAGCAGCTGACGGGGTGACAGGTGGGGGCCGGGCAGCAAACACAGTGTCTGCTGAGGCGGCCACACTGGCTGCCTGGAATCTGCTCTTACCAGGCTCCTGATTTTTTTTTTTTTTTTCAGAGCTCATATCCCATGGGGACCCCAGTGAGCAAATGATTGATTTCCCTTTCAGCTGTTGTGAGTGGCAGGGGGCCAGCTCCAAAGTGTGGATGAAATCTTGGCCATTTCCAAAAGTTGTCTTTCCTTGTGGGATCTCCCACTGGAAGAAGATGAGCTCTGAGCGCCCTAGGGAAGTGCTGGTTCAGATTAGGCATCATCAGGGTGAGCTGACATGTTACATCACACCTGGCTGCAGCTCAGAAAACAGAACCCACGGCACCCAGCCGGGCTCCTCGGCTCACTCCATGCCACTCCAGCTTTCCTCTCCATTCCCGCAAATGCTTTGTTTGTTTGTCTTTGTTTTGTTTTGAGACAGAGTCTCACTCTGTAGCCCTGGGTAGACTGCCATGGCATCGCAGCTCACCAAAACCTCAAAATCTTGGGCTTGAGCAATCCACTTGCCTCCGCTTCCCGAGTAACTGGGACTACAGGCATGTACCATAACACCCGGCTAGGTTTTCTATTTTTAGTAGCGATGGAGTCTCACTCTTGCTCAGGCTGGTCTTGAACTCCTGGGCTCAAGAAATCCACCCACTTGGGCCTCCCAGAGTGCTAGGATTATTACAGGCATGAGCCACTATGCCCAGGCCCACAAAATTTTCTTTTAATCTTTAACGTAGCCCTCACCCATAATATTTTATTGGCATGTGCCTTTAACCCCAAAACAGGGAGGACAGGGCCCAGGACAGGGCCAGATTTGCCGGCCGCTGCAAGCCAAATGCTTTGCTCAGGTCTGAGCGTGGTGAAGACCCTGCAAATGCCTGCTGAATAAACGAATAATAGAAAGCCCGGTGTACGCACAGAGAAATGAATTCAAGAACAAACCCCCAAAGAGACCACCTGGTGAAAAGCAGAAAATATCATTAACTGAAAACAAGACATTTCTGAGAAATCCACATTTCAGCTTTACCAAAGAGTCACTTTGCCCAAGTGACAGGTTATATACAGAGAAAATGCGGCATTTATTTCTATTACACTGAAGCTTCCTCTGTGTAAGTCAGAGAGGTTAGGCACTCAGCAAGGGGTCCCCCATGGCCAAAGATCCATGTTTAAAAACAAAAAATAAAAGAAAGAAAGGAAATAAAAATATATTTCAAAAATAAGAGATTCTCCAGCACTCCGTGTCACTGTCATAATCAGAGCAAATGGGACTTTATCAGTCTCTCATCAGTATTTACATTTTAAAATCCAGCTCCTGCGAGAACCATAATCAAATTTAAAAAAGAAGAAGAAGAAGAGAAAAGATGCAGAAACCCAGAAGAAAGCAACGGAGCAATCAAACTTTAACTATCTTCACTCTTCAACTCCAGCCAGAATAATTCCCTTTCGACAAGATAAATTTAGGCTGAGAACAAGACAGCCTTGGCCCAGCTGCATAATTCAGCGGCTGCTTTAATCTTTAGAATGATGATTAGTGTGGATTTCTGGTTTTATTGCATGTTTTTAAACAAATGATATTTTATGTTCAAAGTTAATATATCATGTGTTGGCAATTTGTAGTATGTTTTCGCTAAAAAGGAAATAAAAATACAACTCCTTTAGACTTTCTGATATGCGTGTCAGACTTGAGGAGAGACTGAACAGGGGGTGGGGAACGTAGGACCAGAAGTGACACACAGAAGTCAGTACGTAGCAAATGCACTTGGTAGACAGTCACCATAAATTTTAATGAACTCTAAAAGGATGAATAAACTTTCTTAAAAGGGCATGCCTGATAGCATAGGACATATCTACACGATGTAACGAAGTATATTTAGTCAATCATCTGAACCGTCTGCCTTCAAAATGCCCAATACCCCTTGGTTTGCTAAATGGCAAATATTCATAGCTTTATGGAGATATTTTGATCTTGGGTGAAATTAAGATCTAGTCATTCAGAGGCCCTGACAGAGGTTTGACCTCTCTTTAAGCATTATGGAACCCTTGTCAAGTCAGTTGGTCTGTTTGAAAATTCAAACACTATGTGAATAGGCACACATTTGCAACTGGGCAATACCACAACAACCATTTCCAACCTAAACCATGCGTGTGGAATTTACTTTAGAGTCTTGGAAATCAAAACCAAACACCACTATAGAAATATTAAAAGTGGTCTCTTAGCTGGGCACAGTGGCTCACACCTGTAATCACAGTACTCTGCGAGGCCGAGGCAGGTGGACTGCCTGAGCTCACAGGTTTGGGACTGGCCTGAGCAAGAGCAAGACCCCATCTCTAAAAAATAGCCAGGTGTTGTGGCAGGCACCTGTAGTCCCAGCTACTTGGGAGGCTGAGGCAAGAGAATCATTTATGCCCAGGAGTTTGAGGTTGCTGTGAGCTATGATGCCACAGCACTCTATTGAGGGTGAGAAAGTGAGACTCTGTCCACACACACACACAAAAGTGATCTCTTTAGCTATCTATTTAATCAGTTATGCGATAGGTAACAGCATTATTTGGCCCTGACCACCAATAAGGAACTGATTGGAATATTTAGGTGTTTGTTAACAATGCTTTGCTTTCTCATTTCTTTCCTACAAGGCTTTCATACTCTTTTTTTTTTTTTCCTCCCAGGTTGGTCATCTCCTTTCATTAATAGGAATGTCTCCAAAAGTAAAATCATTGAAAAGAAATCTCAGCTTCTAAGAGGTGGTGATTTTTATCTTAACTAGTGCACTCATTTCACTTTAACTGGTATTCCTATGTTTTCTATACTGGACTTCGCTTTTTTTGTGCTATCCTAATTAATGATCTGGACCATTCTCGGCCTAAAGAAGTCTCAAGACTACGATTTGTGGATGGATATTTGTCCTGCCAGACCCCTCTCTAGCTTCATGGGCTTTTGAAGAGCGACCTTCCAGACTCAAATACTTGTATTTTTCACTATTACCCCGATTAAGTTAGCCACAGTAACCACTAGCTACCCTGACGCTGAGTCCTCATCCTAACTAAATGCTTGCCCAATGGCAGCATTTTTTTAGTAGCTCAGTTTAACCTGGGGTGAGATACAGGGCAGGTATTCAGGAAAGGTTTATCTGAAGGATGGGCATTTGTATATAAACCACACTGGGTTTTCTCTAGAACCAAAGATGTGCTGTAATTGAATATCCTGATATTTTGCTCCTTAATAATCCATCCTCATCTCCTCCAGGATGAATAACTTTAGAAAAAAAAATCATTAAATAAAAGTCAGTTAATTGCATTTCTTAAGAAATCCAACTTTTTAATGTTTCTTCTGAGAACAGAACAGCAGTATAGTCAAAGGATCAATTATTTTTTCTTTCTTTTTTAAAAAAATGCAGAATAACAGCGTTGGCTTTTCTTAAAGGGCTGCAGACATATTCCTATTTCTTTCAATGAGGATAACTTGAAAAGGATGCAGAGTTATACAATCTACAATTCACTGCACACAAGCTGCTTTTGATTATATTGCCTCACAAGCTAGATACTTTGCCGGGAAGCATAAAACTGTTTATCACTAAACATTTGAGATTCCACTCAGATAATTTACACATAATTAGACAGAAGCCCACACTTCCGAGCGGCAGCATTACCTCCCCTCTAACAGACTATTCTTAAGAACATTTTTGGGAGCATAATGAGTATTTTATGAGGATTTGTAATCAGTCTTAACGTAGGTGGGAACAAAGGTGAATTACTCCTCAACACGATCCAATCATTACATAACTCAGTGCAGAATAATGATGCACTGAGGTTGGAAGAGGTAACCTTCCCAGGAATTTGGAGGAGTTAGGATATTCTGGTCTTTTCCAGGGGCATAAAAGGAATACAGTGATCCCTTAGGAAGCAGAAAAATAAAAAAAAAAATAAATTAAAAAAGGAATCAGTCAAGGATAGAAACCTCCTACTTGATTTCCCTACCCTTTGTTCACTATCAGAGAAAGAGAAAAAAAGGAAAAAATATAGAGAAAGAATGGAAAATAAATGGAATTTTCTAACTGCAGAACCTCCTTTAGCCCTTACAAACGCCTGAGCTCTTTGGGGTCTAGTCTTGTCTTTTGTAAATATCTTCAGTCCTAAGACACAAACAAAGCTAGCTGCCTCCAAACAGACTGACCATCACACATACACAGAGTCTCCAGGGAGGAAAGGCACGCTGATGGCGTGGGGGAAAGTGTCACCGTTTCATGACACAAAGACTGCAGCCAGAAATAGCTCGGTCCCCAGATGCAGCATCACTCTGAAGCTTCACTTCATACTTGGCACTGTGCCTCCAAGGGGTATTTCAAAATCGCCACCTTGCCCGGTCCCTTTGAATCTACAAAGCTCATCTGTCTGTTTTCCACGTGTGGACAAGGAATTACGTTTCGGTTTCTCTTTGTTTCTTTTCAACCAGAGAGGGTGCTCATCTCGCTTGTACGCATGAAATTTAGGTAGTGTGTAATCTCAGCTCTGCTCTGCTTATATGACGGCACACTTGTAGTTTTTTCCTTCTGGATTATATAGAAGGGGAGTCAGCAAGACCAAGTCTTACAGCAATTCCTGGGGCCACCTCGTAGGTCTTGGTGAACTCGTTGGCATAGACACCCTCTAAGGCCTCATCCATCTCTAAACTAGGAAACACGTAAAGCTATAGCCTCGAGATGATCCCTCGGAGACTGCAACTCACAGAGTAGATTTTTTGATACTTGTGGAATACACAATCAAAACAAAGCCTATTAATTTTATAACTGCAATCTTGGGAGATAGTGTGTCCAGAACACTAATTATGTTCTTGTGTCAGATAATCGCAACATGTATACAGATTTCATTCGGACCTATCGTCTAACTTCAGCAGGCTTTCCAGAACATGCTCTGTTTCACTGATGAAAGCCACCCATTAAAAACAAGCCCCCAAATATCAATTTCCACTTTTGTATGGAAGCAAATATCCGTCGACACCTCAAAAAACTATGTATGAGAACATCTATGCTATATTTACTTATGTTAATTCCTGACTAGTGATTGTTGTTAACTAATAGTTGATAAATAAACAAATGAAGAAGAATCAGAAGCCACGTGCAGGCCACCACAGGGAAACAGCTAAGTGGCAGGTAATCTAAGCACACGTTTGAGTACTATGTATTCCTTAGAAATCAAATGTTCATGCAACATTTAATGGCATAGATGGGAAAGAACCCGGGCACGATGCTATTTCAGATTGGTTAATCGTGTATTGTGTGATCTCGATTGTGACTGTACTTTACCTCCCTGCCCCCGGCCCTTCTATTCTTTTTCTCTTTCTTCCCCTCTAATCCACCCATCCATCCCAGACATTAACGGAAGTGCACTCACTGATGGAAAGGAGGGGTTCCAGAGCCCTACCTGCGCAGCCCTCCCTTTTTTGTCCCTCCACTCTCCTGGACCACCCACGCAGATGCCTGAGCTTCGAGAAATAAATTAAAAACAAATGGTGTCTTCCAACTCTCCCAACTTGGCCCATAAGGGAATCTAGTTGCGGAGAGAAACAGCAATTAGCTTAATGTTAGTATCAGAAACAAGTTCAGGACATAGAATTCCAGGCTCACAGGCATCCAATATATGTGCTATGGTCCAGGCTAAGGAGGAAGCTTGGCTTACTAAGCTTACAGAGTAGTGGGACGGGGTGTGCTTTGCAGCTGGGTCACTCGTGTATCTGTCAGCAGGACAGTCAAGCTTTCTTAATTTCAGTGTCCTTGTCCATAAGATGGGGATGAAGAATGAAGCACCTCCTTTGTGAGGTTATTGTGAAGATAAGGGACTTAATGCACCTAGAGTTTATAACATCGCCTAGGATGGAAATACAGCTCAGTAAACATTAGCTGACTTTATATAATTTATTAACGCTGTTACCACTATGCAAAAGACTGTACAGATATCCTGGATAGACAAAGGCGTTAATAAGGAAATATCTCAATTGGTTTCCTGGATTTTATAAAGCCAGTGGGAAAATTCCATGTTCGGATTTGCTCTAGTGCTTTGTGTCATTTCAAATATTTAAGTGCTACGTTTTATTTATAGTGGAAAGGAAGGTCCTTCAACCACTATTCAGTAACATTCCTCAGGGATTTAATAAAGAGTATTATAGACTTAAGTAATATTATAGAAAACCAGAAACAATTGATGGCACATCGAGAGGATTACATAACGCATTTATATATGGCAGACAATGAAATTATGCGCAGCAGAGAGACAGAAAGAAAGAGAAAGAAAACAAATGAAACCTTGGGAAAATGAACTGTTTTATGAACAGTGCAATGAAATGAATACGGCCAATGCTTTCTCCATTGTATTCTGAGGGATGGAGGGTTTAGATAAGATTATTAAACATCCCGTATTTAGAAATAATGCCCCCTATTCATCAGAACGGAGCTTAACAACTTAAAAGGCAGCTTGGCTTCCGTTTCCTCATTCATCCTCAGGAATGCTCTGGGAGGCAGGAGCCTTGCTGTCAGTTGTGCAGTTGAGGACATGAGGGCAGAGACAGGCTGAGCAACCTGCTCTCTGTCACTGAGCCTATACGTACCAGAGCTGTATGCACCCAAGTCGGCGTCAAATCCCAGGGACCTTTTATGCCAGTAAGAGAACCAGAAATGACCTCCTTGTTGAGATGAGAGACTAGAAACCACCGAGTCAGTATCCAGAACATCCGTTGAACTGGACGTCTGGCCAGGGTAGGTGGAGCAAGTATTTCAAAAACACAGCAGAAGGGTGCTGTTTCCAAACTGCAGGACCCCATTCTGCCTCGCTGAGGCGGGGGGTGGGGGGAGGAGGAGAGGGAGGGAGGAATGAGCTGGACAGGTGAACCAGAGAGTCGAGAGTCGCACCTTCCGGGGGGGGACAAGGAAGCAAGAGAATGCTCCCAGGAGGGTCCAGCCAGCATCTGGCATCTTAGAAACCGCGAACGAGGAGGAGGAAGAGGCTGTGCCCACAATCCCTTATTGTCCTCTCTGCAAAGTGGCCTTTGCTAGTCACAAGAAGAGTACATGGACTCCAAGGCAATCAAGGCAGCCAGGCTGCCCCTGCCCTAGAGAACCCCAAGCCCATGAAATACTTCTTTTTCAGTGAGTGTTACCCCACATTTGGCCATCAGTGGTGATATATATTTTGTTTTGTTTTGTTTTAAGACATAGCCTCAAGCTGTCATCCTGGGGAAAGTGCTATGGTGTCACAGCTCACCACAACCTCCAACTCCTATGCTTAAGTGATTCTCTTGTCTCAGCCTCCCAAGTAGCTGGGACTACAGGTGCCC
>NW_003852439.1:13471140-13480192 GCF_000181295.1 Otolemur garnettii | reverse complement strand
GGCGCCTTAGCCGGTTGAGCTATAGGCGCCGAGCCTAGATATTTCTTAAATAACAAAACAAGTTATATTAGGAACGTGGGACAGTTGTAACAGTGGTCATGAGGTGACTGAACTGTCATTGAAACTTTAAAGAGTCCTTTTTCGATGGGAAAGAAAGGAACTTGAGATGTCGGGAGAGTCTAATGTCAGCTCCTGTTGAATATTGAAGATCCAGTTGTTCTAACCCGAGCCTGTCTCTTTGAAGCACAGAAGATGCATGTGAATGCTCTCACATACAAACAGGGTGGAAATCACACGTTACCACGTATAGCTGGGAAAGAAAGGCACGGGTCCACGGGACGGAGGGTTCAAGTGCATTCCATCTCCATTTAGGGGAAATGTACGCTAAGAATATGGACGTGAGTTTTATATTTAGCCTGCACTCATGATCCTTTAAAAATGTGCATGCTGGGATCGACTCTATTTCAGGTCTTCTTCAGCGCTATGATGCAATGCAGCAGAATAAGGGAAGCTTAAATTACCGAGCAGGTCAGCAGGGCTGAGAAAGACACAGGCCCCCACCCGCATGTGTGCGTCTCCCTAATGACACCTCACACAGCCTCCTGGGACCCTTAAGTCTCTCCTTCCTAACAACAACAGGAAAGGGATTCCCATGTATGCAAAGTATTTGGTTAAAAAACAACTATCATATTAAAACAGAAGGTTTGGAGAATTGATTCAGGATAGAGAAAGTGGAGAAAGTTGACCAAAAAAAGAAAATTGGAAGAGGAGGTCTGGCCAGCTAAGAGATATAAACGCCAGTACCAGTGGGATGAATGGGATACTGGAAGTGATCGAAATGAACAGTAGTGAATGCTCCAGAGCTTCCATTTTTAAAGGGAAGGTAACATTTTAGATGTTTGTGTAATGACAGTGAATTCAGTATTTTAAGCACTGAATTTTAGGACATATTTTACTCATATACGAAATTTCTGATCCTAGTCAGTGGGCTGGTCGTAAGGCACCAGAGAAGTGAAGGAAGCTCTGAATTTTTCCACAAATATCTTCCCTTATTGTGAGGGGTTTTGTCTGTTTGTTTGTTTCTACTTCTATGAAACTTCTTAAAATTCTTTCTACAGAGGAGATGTTTACTTAAAATAATAAGCAGTTTTGTTTTGTTTCCAATGAAACCAGATAGATGCTTCTAGTCAGTCATTCACCTGCTGGTATGAATTACTTTAATCAGATTGCTTTCCTCCTTTCCTCTCAGCTTCACAGATTCTATTCCTCCTCCTGTCTGGAGATAGAATAGATCTGTGGCTGATGCTCACACTCCAGGGCAGCCGTTCTCAACCTGTGGGTCGTGACCCACAGGAACTGTATTAAAGGGCTGCAGCATTAGGAAGGTTGAGAATCTCTGCTCCAGGGTCATGTTGCCTAGGTTAGATTCCAACTTCAACCCCACCTCTTACCAGGTAGCATTAGTTTGTCAATTTGTGAAATAAGGTAAGAGTGTCCGCCTGCCATAGTGCCTGCCACTGGTGGGTAAGGGTATCATGAATGTCCGTTCTTTGCGTCACTAAACAGACAACATAAATAAAAGAGAAAACCTGAAACAAACAGACCAGCTTTTACCTAACAAATTAATAAAGCATATCATAATGCCAAATGTGATTGGCCAGATTAAATAGCATTTTAATAGGCCACTGGTATAGGGTATACACAGGTGCAATCATTTCAAAAAGTGATTGGATACAGCCTACTCAAGAGGTCTAAAGGTGCTCATATTTAGGGACTCCCCAAATGCCACTGTTTAGAATTTAGTCCGAGGAAACATTTGAAAATGTAAACAGAGGCTTGGATATAAGAAAACTCTCTGTGGCATGATTCATGGTAATAGTAAGGGAAGAGGAGGACCCCAGATTTCTGAAATGTCAACAGTGGTGACCAATACTGGTGCAGTAGACTATTATGGGACCATTAAATGCAACTTTGAAAAATCATTAATGATAAGGTAAAATGTTCACATTTTAGTACCAAGTAAAAAGTTATAGGATGAATTCTGAAAATACACTAAGTATGATACTATAAATGTTCTATCTCTATTTCTCTCTCTCCTCCTTCCTCTCTCTCTCATCTCTTGGTCTCTCACACACAGACACACATCCACCTTAAACAGAGCAACACCATCCATGTAAATGTAAAAGAGCTAAAGTCTCCATCTTTTTAAAGGCTGCATAACATTCCATGGTACACATATACCATAATTTATTAATCTATTTATGAGTCGATGGGCACTTGGACTTCTTCCATGACTTGGCTATTATGAAGAATGAACAATCTGGAGGGGGGAGGTCAGGTCCAGGGAGGGTTAATGGTGGGATCACACCCATGGTGTATAATGCAAGGGTACATGTCAGATCTATTAGTATAGAGTATAAATTAACACAACAATTAAGTAAATGAGATGAGTATATATTAACCAGTGTGATGTAAGTGTTCCTAATTCTATAGGAAATCAGCACAGTGTACCCCATAAATGCATTAATGTATACATGATCTATGTGCTTATGGTTTAATTAAAAAAAAGAAAAAAGAACAACCAACCAACAAGAGAAGTATCAAAATGTTATGAGAGATTATTTCGGGGTGAGGAGCAACTAATGAGTGATTTTTCCTTTTGCACAGATTTCTAAATATTTTCCAAATGGAGCTATGTTGCTTTTCTAAATAGAACATCATCAAAAATGGTCTTTAAAAGGATGTGTTGTGTGTGTATAACAATGAATAAAATGAGAAAGTGTAGAACAAATTGTCAGAATCCTGGGAACTTGTCAGTGTTTTGAGATTCTAATATTCCCTTCTATTTGGGAGAGGGGAGAAGCACTGCGGACTGGGAGGGTAAAGTGCTCCGGAGACCCATTTCCTTTATTCTCTTCTCTTTCCATGAGGAAAAAAAAAAAAAAAAGCCTAGGCCTGAGGAGATCACAGTATTAATTCCAAATATAACGTGGGCAGGACTGAGTTACAGTTACACGGCCCCAGTTAAGGAAGGCACGATAATCACAAGATAACTTGGCTGCCAACTCAGAACCAGGGAGAGCAGAATCTGTTCTTTATTAGCTGCAGAGTATGAGGCAATTGGCAATTCAAACTCCTCGTTAGAACATTTTACTGTGAAAGATCTTTGGAAGGGAGCTGGAGGCCCTCTCGAGTCACAGAGGTTTGGGTAGAGAAAGACCTGTTACCTCTTCCCAGGCAAGTAGCCCAGAGGCCCTTGTTGCGCAGCCAGGAAGGGGAGAGAGGTCTGGAGCAATGGTGTCCGGTGGGCACCTGCCCTCCTTAGCAGCCTCTGGTGGGCTTCTCCGCTTTGCTTCCACTTTTGCCCCCTATTGTCCATTCCCCTCATAGCATCAAAGTATTTGGAAAATTCCTGGCATTCCCGTCAACGCCTACCACATATGCAATGGTGGCCCCATAAAATTAGAATGCCACCTTTCACTGTATTTAGATGCAAGAATACTTGCCACTGTACAGTTGCCTGCACTGTTCAGTCCAGTAGCGAGCTATACTACTTTGCAGCCTGGGAGCAGCAGACTGCTTGGTGCAGCCCAGGTGTGTAGCAGGCTAAGCCCATCTTAAGCTTTCATAGGATGATGAGGTTGCCTAGTGACATACTTCTCAGAACACGTCTCCACAGTTAAGGGATGCTTGAGTCTACTCTGGTGCTTCCGACTCAACTCAGTCTTCTCATTGCATTTAATGGGCAATAGCCCAACTCCCTGTGGTGGGCGACTGTCTGCCACTTGGACCCTGCCCTGGCATGCTGGCCTTCCCTCAGTTCCCCTGGCTCATCCTTTGGGACCCTCTGTGGTCTTGGTGGCCCTTCTGAACCTGCTCCTCTTTCCCTCTGGTGCAGTCTTCCATCAGGTCCTCTAGGGCTACCTGATCATATCAGTCACTTCTCAGCCCAAAGTCCCCTATTCAAACAGGCCTTTTCCAAAGATGGTTTCCAAAGTTATAATCCCTGTTCCTGTACTCTCTGTTCATGTGTTTTTTTCTTTTGTTTGTTTATTTGTTTTTGCCCTTATAGTACTTGTCATTAGCTGGAATGATTATTACTTTTACTTTTTGTTTACTTCTTTATTGTTATATATATAGAATAAAGATAAGGCCATAAGGCCAATAAACATAAGACCACAATTTTTTGTATATCATGCCATATACTGGTGAATTTCGATTTTCTTTATATACATATATATATATATTTTTTTCCTTTTTGAGACAGAGTCTCTAGCTGCTTCCCTAGACAGAGTGCCGTGACATCATAGCTCACAGCAACCTCCAACTCTTCTCTTCCCTCAGTTTTTTTGCTATGTTTAGTAGAGACGAGGTCTCTCTCTTGCTTAGGTAAGATCTCACAGGTCTGAGATCTAGGTAGCAGTAAGGTCCAGTTCTGGTGTGGATTCTCTTTCTGACTTGTAGATAGAAACTTGTGAGCTCAGGCAATCCACCCACCTTGGCATCACAGAGTGCTAGGATTACAGGTGTGAGCCACTGTGCCTAGCCTAGACTAGTGATTTTCAATAGGTGTGCTGTGAAAATTTTTAAAGATCATTAATTAAATTGTTTTCAAAAGAAGTTCAAAGCACAGTAAGTATATTCTCTCTCTCTCTTTTTTTTTTTTTTTTTTTTTTTGAGCAACATAGTTTAAGTATGCCACAGAAGATTAACTATAGGTTCAGGTATGCTGATAAAAAAAGGTAAAAAAGATAAAAAAGGTTGAAAAACACTGAATTGTGCCCCCCACTCCCTCCATATTCACCCAATTCATACCTTCCAATGTGAGGATATTTGGAGATGAGGCCTTGGAAGGTAACTAGGCTTAGATGATGTCATGAGGGTGGGGCCCTCACCATGGGATTAGTGTCCTTATAAAAAAAAAAAGACACCAGAGTGACCTGGCACTGTCTTTCCCTCTGCCAACTGAAGTCACAGTAAGATGATGCCCGTCTACAAGTCAGAAAGAGAATCCACACCAGAACTGGACCTTACTGGTACCTAGATCTCAGACCTGCAGCCCCCAAAAGTGTGAGAACTAAATTTCTGTTGTGGAAGCCTCCCTGTCTCTGATATTCTGTTACAACAGCCAGTGTCAGCAGGAAAACCACCAAACCCTTAGTGCCCAGAACAGAGCCAGACTCTATTAGTCATTTTGGAGTTTATTATACTCTTTTCAATGAAAAAAGAATGGGAGTAGCACATTTCAAAGCCAGGGACTCAGGTTTGGGAGCACAAATGGATTCTGCACATCATTGCTAGTGGGGTTTGAGTCAGGGAGGACAGAAATTGCTCAACTCTTCTTTGCTCCCAAGGATCATCCTCTGGGAAACTGGACTGGGAAGAACTGTCTCAAATGGGCATCTAATTACTTCCTTCTATTCTTTCTTATCAAATTTTTTATCCTGCGGGTGTGGCAGAGTTTGGACTAGGGCTGACAAATAGAAGCCTACAAGCCAAATCCATTCCCCAGCCTGAGCTTTTGTACATTTTTTAAAAGTTGAAAAAAATAAAAAGAAAAATAATAATTTCATGACATGTAAAAACGATGTGAAATTCAAATGTCAATGTCCAGAAATCAAATTGTATTGGAACATAGCTGTCTTTACTTGTTCACATTGTGTCTATTGGTGGGTATATCCATGCTGCAATACCAGATTAGAACAATTGTAGCATATTCCTCAGGACCTGCAAAGTCTAAAATACTTTGTCTTTTTGCCCTTACAAAAAGCCATACAGACATTTTACAGCTGTGTGAGTTTGAGTAAAACACTAGACTACTCTGAGCCTCAGATGTACTGCTGGAGGTGACCTCAGGCCCTGAGGAATATGAGTTCTGCCCCAGTTTGTTGCGGCATTTGTTTTTGCTTTACTGCCAACTGGCTTTCCATGAGTTTATCCATCTTGGTTTATTTCTCCCTCTTAGTTTATTCTCATTTTGTCTTTTTGAAGAAACACAACTAAGTGACTACATGCTTGAAGACTGTTGTAAACTTTCTCTCCTCTGCTGGAAAGGTGGTGGTCATTTTGTTTAGAGGTGCTCTGACTATGAGATGAGATAACAACTACACCCCCCTGGGCACAGTGTCTGGCCTGGTTGTGTGAGGGTTGGTGGTGGTGAGGGTATAGCCCAATCCCCAAGTCCCCAGTGCCCCATTTCTCCTTTCTGTGTCATCATTCCCTCCATCTCCCGTCCTCTCATCACTTCTCTGTTTCTTTGGAGCTGAGTTCCTCAGCTCTGCCTGAACCCGAATCACCCAGGGAACTAGAGTACTATAAGTGACCTGCTTCCATCCCAAGAGACTTGACTTTAAGTTGGTCTCTTCCTGGGGCCCAGGCATCAGTAGAGGTTAAAATTTTCTGTGTGGTCTTAGTACCCCATCAGGGTTAAGAATCAACATCTTTGAGTCTTTTGATGATTCCTAAAAGCATTGATATTTTGGAGACTATTGGAACCCTTTCAAAGGGCCAAGTAGTATCTTTCCAGGAGTCTTCAGCTCTCACAGGCTGACTGGGTGCTAAAGATAAATGCCAGGTGCCTTCCTGGTATAACGAGCAAAGTGATTCATGGCTTCTGAAATCAAGTGGTTTAGAATCTAACAGAGAAGAGACACAAAAAATAAAGCATGCACCACGGCATTGAATCCCTTGTGTGCTGAGTGCCTGAGCAATGTGGTAAGGGCTACTCAGGAGATGGGGACAGATTTTATGAGAGCCTGAAGGAGGCAGCGATCACTCCATCTGTGAGGGCTGCAGACGGATCCAGACACTCCTCTCTTACCATAGTTATTCTCCCAGCTCCTCCCCATAAAACTGAGGCCTTGGGGACTTTAGTCTTCTGTCTCATGGCATTGACCTGTAGGCCCTTCCAAGCAGATTCCAGTTTCCAAATAAGAACACAATATTTCGCTCTTGCCCCATTTCTGATACCTTTTCATCCTTGTTTTCAGCACTAATTTAGAAAAAGAATCAACTCCCAGGCTTATGACTGCCTTTGTAATAACCCTCTGCTATCCATGCATGCTGGCCGGGGTGTCATCTATTTGGTGATAACCGAGAAACCTGCTGACAGATCAGCCACCTCCACCTGATGGCAAGTGGCATCTGAGACAGCTAGCAAGCTGCAAAGGACAGTCAGAAGGCATCGGCAGCCTTCAGAACAACAGCTGGACTTGGAATGCGGCATGAAGGTTGCTGAGACGATGGGGTGCTAGGACTGTGTGCAGACGTGGAGTCTTACAGTGGGAATAACTCTGATTTTCTAAATTTTAAAACATAAATATAAATCCATGTATTTACCTTACACTTACCATACATTATTGTATGTCATTATTTCCTCCCAAATAAATGATTCCCAAAAGTTAGGACAACAGGCCGAAACCTTTAAAAGGGTATAGAATTGTTTTTCCCATGAATATGAAAAAAATAGGAAAAGAGGAAAAGATAGGACATAAGGATGATTTCCTACCAGCTGCTGTGCTATCCTTTTGTTAATGACCCACCGTAGTCCTCAGCTAGAGACACCTGTAAGACTTTTCACACTAGGCATGTCCAAAGGGCCTCACCTCCTGAACAAATCAATCCGAAGTTTGGGGGCCAGAGTCAAGGGAACAGTAGTGTATTGAAATTTCTTTAGGGGATGCTAAGTTTCAGGCTCTCATGACTGTATTTTGTTGTCCCCACCACCCCGTGAAGTAGATACTATTATTATTATATCCATTTTGTCAATAAGGAAAATAATGCTTGGAGAGGCAGCTGCCAGCCAGCCAGTAAGTAGCTGAGTGGGGAGTAACGTCACAGCACTGTGTCCTGAGAGGATCTCTGGCATGCCATGAAAAATTTTAAGGATGATTACTTAAATTATTTTCCAAGGAAGTTCAAAGCATAGTAATTTTTTTTTCTTTAACTCTCTCTCTATCCTTTTTTTAAATCAACATAATTTAAGTGTGCTGTGGAAGCTTAACTAGAGGTTCAAATATGTCGTGAGATAAAAAAAGTTGAAAAATACTGCCTTAGAGTCTTGAGTTCCTGAGTGGCTCGCTGTACTGCCTCAGCACGGAGAAGTGTTTCCAGCAGGGATTAATGAACAAGCAAGAGGTCAGAGGCAGGCTCCCGCAATGAGGTATCTCCTGTGCAGATCCAGGGGATGACCATGGACTCATTCCTTCACTCCATCAACAAGCACCATTGTGACAGTGGCAGCCATGATGGTGGAACAACCACAAGCCAGCATTCACTGCATGACCCCATGTATCACTTCCATTTTGTACTAAGTGACTCACCCGAACTCACAGAGCCAAAATAGGCAATGGCTGGAACCCTGGCAGGCTGGCTCTGCTGGACACATGTCCTACAGAAGTTCTGGCTCTATGCCACTGTCCCTCTAAATTCCTTCATTTCCCTGTTGGGCCATTCCTTGGGTTGAGTCACAGACCAAGTGGGCTTGGAAGAAACCTCCACCATCTCCTGCAGAGAAGGAAATCCTTTGTGGTGCATATCTGGATCCTTGGTGGGGCAGTAAGTTGCTGATCCAGAACCTAGTACTGACCATAAGCAGGGGCCCAACCCCAATTAATGCATATGAGCCTTAATCAGATAGGGATTCCATAATTTCTGCACATGGGGTCGCCAGAAGAGCCAATTTTCTCCATTTGGTCTCTCTGAGGACCTTGCTTTTCGACAGTCTCAGGAGGCAGCCCTTTCACATGGTCTACACTGAGGTTCATCACAAGCTTTAGAGTCCTACAGGACTCAGTGGGAGATATTCTCATTATAATCCTAGAGAAATTTAAGAAAGATCAATTAATGAAGTAATGAGCTATAACACTGAACATACCCTTCTTTCCAACTCTGTTGTTTTATGTACATAAAGCCCTTTGATGACATATAGTGGAGATAGAATGAATTATTCCCCGAAGCTGCAGCATATGAGATCCAAAGACTGAGAAGCAATTCATGGGGAAAGAGTTTTCCAATGCTCTTGGGGTGGGGGGAGGGAATCAAAGATTACCTT
>NW_003852439.1:13464162-13471041 GCF_000181295.1 Otolemur garnettii | reverse complement strand
CTTCACATTGTGATCCCATAAGTCTTGGTTTGATTTCTGGACAAGAATATTATTCATTACCTCCTTCAAGCCATATATACAAGATATGGTTAAATAATCACAGAGACGTAACAATGAATAGACAGTCTCTGTTCCGATGGATCTTATAAACCATAGGAAAAGATACGTCATATATTGCACAGAAGCTTTCAGAACAACTAGTTGATTCTGAAATCACTCAAAGGGGGACTGGACAATGCTAGTCTAAACCAGAAGGTGGCCATGTCTCCTAGAATTATTTACCCAGCACACCAACTACTTGTTAGGCACGTGAAGTATACTAAATTCTTCTTACACATGCGTACAATTATCCTTCCTGAGAGAAGATTGCTTTTTTTTTTTTTTTTTTTTAGAAAAAGCTGCCTTCCAATTTACTCACCAGCTATTGATAAAGCCTGTGGCATTGCTTTGGGAACTACCAACCGGCCTCGTGGCTATGAGAGAGATCTATAAACATCAGAAATGGTCACCTCTCAAGTGAGCGGTAAAGTTCCCTAACTTAGAGGCTTGTTTACTAGAAATAATAAAAAAAAAAAAAAGAAATTTTTGAGACTTAAACTACGTTTTATTGTAATTCCTCCCTCCTCGTATTGGAGACTTACACTGACTACCTCCCATTTCTCTCAGTAAATGACGTTCCCAATGTTCAAAGCAGTGTTTCTATCACCATTAAATGCAAATGGCTGCAGTATTTTAAGCAATGCTATCGAGTCTACAGGGGTCTGACTCATTAAGAAAGAAAGTCCCTGTCCCTGTGGTATGAACAACTGGAACCCATTCTCTTTTGATGAGAGACAATTTGCACGCGTGTGAGTGGGAGGGGAAGGTGTCTCTGCTGGGCATAGCCTTTCGTTGCAGTTGGTGTCCTTCTAGCCAAAGCCTTCCATTCTTCAGTTTAATTGTATAGCATCAAAGAGAAAGCGCTTGCCCCACTGATAACGTCCTAGCGTGATGGGGGAGGAGAGGTCATTTGGTGTCAACAGCTTCTCTCCAGGTGACAGATTGATGACGTGGTTAAGCAGGTTCAATTGCTTCTCAGGGACTTTTCATAAAGTAGCATTGTTTCATTTTAGCTACTCGTTTTCTCAAAGGTGAAGGTGATCACCGTTTGGAAGAGGGGCACAAGGTGAGGCCCTAGGAACACCTGGAAAGGTGTGCAGTATATTACAGGTGAAACAGGACTATTTTTCTTCCATCTAAAAACTTCACCTTATGGGAAACCAGAGGACAATCACAAACTTTTAATGTTCTCCTGTCCCAGAGGACCAGAGAATTTTAAATCAGGGTCCCATACTTGTAAATTCAAAGCCTGAAATGACATTGGTTGGAGGAGCCCTCTCCGAGTTCAAAATCATCAGCGGTTGCAGCCACTAACAAAGTCGAGGTCAGTAATGGAGAGACAAATGAGATTAAATGTCCCTAATAGAATAGCAACCGTGACCTTTGCATTTCATTTGAAATTCAGCCATCATGTTAGTAAAATAATATAGTACAGGATGGATATTAGTTTGCTAATATGATATATAGATCTCTACTGTGAATCTCATACTTACAAGTAAATTACACAAGTGCCAGCACTGATATGTTTTTATATACTGAATGACAATATTTCATAATCTACTTGCAGTAATTCCCCTCTTCCTTGACAGAGAGAGAGAAAGAGAGAGAGAGGATGAATATGGAGAATAAAAAGAGGCAAATAGTGTGTACAAGTAAAATAGTGTGTCAAATCTTCCCAAGTTGAGCATATTTAGACATAAATCTCAAATGTCCAATCAATAATTCTAACCAATAACATTTCTTCCTATTCTTTTGGCTCATTTCAATATATAATACATGGAGAGTATATATGTATTAAAGTAACTAGAATAACTAATAAAAGTATATTGGATTGAAAATTCACTTCAGATCTCTATGGTCTGTATTCAGGCTTCTGTATACTGTACATTTTTAACCATACCTAAAGCCCTCCAGAATAAATGGCTAAGAAATTATTGTTGGTACCTATGGAAGCCATGAATTTCAAAAATGCATTTTCATGAATGGTATATGGCCAAGTGAGTTTTATTTTTCAGTGCAGTGATCTTTGCCTAAAGCCACCGGTTCTGCTGATTACATTGAATCTTTCAAATGTCAGGGTTTTGCCTACACGGAGTTCCTTCCTTAGGCACTGTTCAGCTCTCTTTCCCTCTCTGCTCCCTTAAAAGTAGGAGACACCGAGATGGACTCTGCTTGTGACAAAATCAATCCCAGCCCAAAGAGTAACAACATCCAGCCAGAATGCAGGGCCTTCAGATCCAATTTCCTTAGCTAAATTCTTACTATCAGCCGTGATAGCCCTTCAGTCTTCAAACCTTCCATTCAAATCTGCAGAGTTCTGCTGAACAGAGGCAACATCCCGGCAGAACAGAACAGAACAACAGGGAGTCCTGTTGTTTCCTGACCACAGGGGTCCAAGAGAAAGAGTTGGTAGTCAAATCTCGCTTTGGAAGAAAAGTTCTCAAGAAGGGACTCTTGCTGGGTGGGGACAGACAAGGGCGGACAGTTGGACCAGGCACAGAGCACTGGCTAGTGGGGCAGAGTCAAACCAAAGGGCACGGCTTCTGGAAGTCACACAAGTCCAGCTCTCAGTGGCTGCTATTTCACAGCTTCCAATCGTTGAGTTTGCAATGCAGTGATTTAAGAGATAAACAGAGGAAGGAAGAGGGGCAGAGTCTCGTGCAGGTGCGTGCAATTGCATCCCTTGGTAGTGACCCTAGGGTGGTAGGACATACACAGGAAATGTGTGGGTCCCGGGAATGGAAATGAAGCTCTCACTTCCTCTTGGTTGGGAACTGCACTCTCAGTGGGGGGTTGCTGCATGACCCCTGGGATGGGAAGATGTTAGCGATTAAGTCTTAATGAGATTTTCTGATAGAGAAACAGTTGGACCGGAAAGGGTTTTCTGAAGGCAATTTCGTTCAGTTTCACAACTATTTACTGAGGAATGATAGGCACGGAAAGCCAGCTCTAGGCAAATGCACGGGACAAAATTATGTATAGCACCCTGTTTTCAAGGAGGGCCAAGTCATCAGGAGGGAGAAGATTCAGGAGCAGAGTGAGGAACAGGACAGTGCTAGTCATGATCGAGGCCATGGCAAAAGCGGAAAGGACATTCCCCACATGCTCAGGGCGAAGGGAGAGAGATTTGGATAGATTGCCTGGGTGTGATGACCCTTCTGAGGGTTGGCTTGCTCTGGAGGGAACAAGGAGGTAGAAAGGACGTACCAGGGCAAAGACAGGTGGGTAGGAAGTTTAGAGAGCTGAGTGACTCTGGCCTAAGATGTTGGTCTTGCATCTTAACTCACAGGACAACTCCCGCTATGGACAGCAGGGGTGAACACTGTTCAGGCATTTTTCTCAATGGAAGAGAGAGTGATATTGCTCCTCAGGGGACAGGGGGAGTTGGTTCTTGGTTGGAAGAGAGCAAAAAATCTTAAATACTCCAGTGGTCTGTGTCCCTCTCTAGGGTCACTAGACATAAACAGATGCACATTATACACAAACAGATACCATGTGTCCGTGGCATTAAAATTTAATGCAGGAGGGAGAATGGTGATTATGGGGAAAAAAGTCTGAAAAGGCTCTTTGGTAAAGGGTCAGCAATAATGACACAAAAGAGTGGGACAAACTAGTGGAGGCTGTTCCCAAGGCAGCTGCCTTTGTCTCTGAAAGAGATTGAAAATGAATCCAGGGCAAAGCGGCAGCCTCTGGCAGGCAAGCTGGCTTCACCGGAGATCTGCTTCCTGACCGAGGAGGTCAGGCTTAACCTCGCTCCTCTCCATGGCGCCAAAGGTGAGGCATTGGGGAGAAGGGGGCCAGACCAGAAAAGTAAAGGGGTAGAGAGGAAAGCCAACCGCATACCGTTCCCAGCTTCTCTCCTCCATTGAAAATAGGTCATAGATTTACATTTTATGTATTTATTTTTAACAGTGTATTTTAGACGCTCACCACTCCCTATTAAAAATGAATGATGTCTTTAATAGTTTATTTTAATTCCAAATTACAAAGGCAGTACGTATTCATTATGGAAATTTGGGAAATGCAAACGAGACAAGAGGAGACAATGAGCTAAGCCCAACACACACAACCCCCCGACCCAGATGAGCACTTTATGGCCTTATTGTATCTCCTGTAGACCAAGGCTATCCAACAGGGAGCCCGAAAGCCATATGTGGTTCAGGCGAATGCACAAAATGTGGCTGGGCCAAACTGAGATGTGCTGTCAGCGCAAAAATGCACACTGAAGTTTGAGGACTCAGTAACAAAAAACATAGAATACGTATAGTGTGAATATTTTTATATCGATTACACAATGCACACAATATAAACATCATTGCTATGCCATATCAGATAAAATATATTATCAAAATAATCTCATCCATTTCCTTTTATTTATTATTGTTATTATTGAGACAGACTTTGTTGCCTTTGGTAGAGTGCCTTGGCACCATAGCTCATAGCAACCTCAAACTCTTGGGCTCAAGGTATTCTCTTGCCTCAGCCTCTCAAGTAGCTGGGATTCCAGGTGCCCACCACAATGCCCATCTATTTTTTTGAGACAGGGTCTCGCTCTGGCTCAGTCCGCTCTTGAACTTGAGAGCAACTACTAGAAACATTAATTTACATACGTGGCCTGCATTACATTTCTATCAGAGAACGCTGGCCCAGACCTGGCCTATATACAAGTTGTGTATGCACATATAAACATGCATTATAAACAGGTAACGTGGTATAAATTCTTTTGCAATCTTTTATTCCACTAAGTATAATCTTTTATTGCATATCTTGCCATGGCAATATATTTAAAGTGAACAGATAAATGCTAAACAATATTGCATTATATGGATGCATCAAAATATATTAAGCCAATCTCCTACTTTTTTATATTGTTTCTGTAACTATTATTACAACTCTGCAGTGAACATCCTTTTAACCGGATGTTGTTGTGCACAAAGCTTCCACAGCTGGGTGACAGAATGGAAGTGGAACGCAGTGGAAGGCCAGGCAATTCTTGGTTCAAACCAAGTCTCAAGCTTTAACTAGCTGTTTACCACTAAGCAAGTGTCATCTCCATACTCAGTCTCATCAGCCACCACAGGGACAAAGTCTCTGCTTCTCAGCACTGTTGGAGAGATTCAGAGACATTATTATTCCCGGCAGGTTGGAGACACATGGTTAATAACAGCTTACATCACTAACATACTTAACAAAACATGAGAAAGTTCCAAAATTGTGGCACATGGGTGCCATGACAGCAAATAAAATTATAGAAACCATAGACATTAACTTATTAAAGGTTGAGCCATTAATGAATTTCTGAACAGAAATTCGAAGTGTGGAGAGAGACTGTACCATACTTACTACCCATGTTCTTAAGACATTTTTACCTATGAAAATCACTCAAGCTAGACTGCCAGCCGTTTTCTTCTTGTTCAACCATGAGTGAAATATGAGATAAGGTACCCTTCTCAGTACGGGTAATAATGCTGCAGAGACATAATGCCCGCATTTTAGTTTTAGGATGATAACAATTGCTAAACAGACCTGTGAATGTCTTTCTAAGTTAGATTTGAATGGCTCTCACCTCTGATCATAAGACAGGGTTGAATAGCAACAGCCTTCCTTTTTAAAGACACAACGCAGAAGACTATATACTTGGGAGCTCCTTTAGAATACAATGAAATGATGGTACGGTTAGAGAAATAAAAGATGGCACCTAAAATGGGTATATATCGATGAAAAAGATGAAGACAGAATGTTTGGGGGCTACCGGGAGCCCAGATGGTTTGATCAGGCCAGTGATACCCTGGCAACAACAACTCTGGCTTGGACAACCAAAGGAAATTGATCCAATAAACTCAATTAACCGAAGGAGTCCAGGGTAGGTCTTGTTGCTGAATGAGTCACCCAAGAAATAGGCTAAAGGCAAAAAATTCAGAAATTTCTTTATACAGTGATTAACTCTATGAGTCCTGGCAGCCAAACATCTTCCACAGGGATTCTTATTCCTCCAATTAACTGTGTGACTTTAGGAAAAGTATTTCGTTTCTTTGCTTAATAATCTCCTCTTTTTGCCAAATGAGGGGGGATAGGGTTGGTGTGAGGATTTAAACAATGGATGGAAGTAAAGGGCTCGCTGACACGACAGCCTAGCCCCCCAAAGTGGAGCAAACTCTCAACAATATTAGAAGGTTCTGCAGCTTCTAACCACAGCTACGTCTGTGATATACCCTTTAAAGGAAATTCTTCATTTGCTGTCTCAGAATGTGGTATTCTCCTTTCCTGATACAACAGAGCTCCAACGCAAAGACCCTCCATGTCCAGGTACTGAACGTATAAAATATGAAATCCTTCTCCATGCACTTCTGATGCTCTCTGAAGTGCAGGTCTTGGCTTAGCATTGGAGATATGAGACACGACCTTGCTCACAACTGCAAGTAAGTATCATGGGGAGTGATGATAGAGTGTGATGGAGTGACACAGATTATGACTTGGGATAGAGAAGGCTTGTCTGAGCAGCTGGAGGAGTAGGTTAAGGGAGGGTGATGCCAACGATTAGGCAAGATGGGAAAGTGCAGAAAAAGAAAGAAGGGGGGAGAAGAGAGAGTTCAGCCAGAGAAGATGGCCAAAGAGGGCTTAGAGATGAGAATGCATCTAAAATGTTGCGGATGGTAGAATAAAATAATTAGCCAGAAACCAGAGCCTGGCATTTTCTACTCTGTGCCCTGATGCTGTTGACATCGACCTGAGTTTCTGACCAGATCCACTGAACTGACTGGTGTGTCCATTTCACTCCCC
>NW_003852439.1:13463354-13464056 GCF_000181295.1 Otolemur garnettii | reverse complement strand
CAGGCTGTGTTTGCTGAGTCCCGCAACACCATATTATAGTAAATAAGAAAGTAAAGGAAGAGAAAGAAGCAACACACTTATTCACCCAGAAGGACTGGTCGTAAGAGGGGTAAGATGTTCCACTTCCTTTAAAACTGTGGTAACCAAACCCTGGGAGGTGGACCAGTCCTGGTTCACAGCATCACTGCCTGAGCTCTGCCTCCTGTCAGACAGATGGCTCCCCAACCCCACCGCTTGGTCCATGGACAAAGTGTCCTCCATGAACCCAGTCCTTGGGGACCCCTATATGTATGCATGCTCAGTTACAAAATTTACAAAATGCATTTACACACACATACACGCACACTTGGGGAGGGTCCAAGGTAACAGCTCCATCAAATATGGGTAGGCAGGGGGAGTAACAGAAAGGTTATTTGCTCTGAAGTTGGGGACCTGATCCCAGACCTGACATTTACTACTATGTAACTTTAGCATAACAATATTTAGTGCCATCTAAGATGAAGGTGATGACAGCCCACCTAAGTACCATTTGGGTTTGCTGCCTGACTCCAGTTAGAGGAAGGACTTGGATGTAAAGGGTTACTTGTGGGATAAGTCGGCAACATCACTGTGCACAGCAGGCAGCTGAGATCTCATAGTACTTCCAACTACAAGCCCCGACAGATTGTTGTTATGCTGCATCATGGTCTGGCTTTGCCAGAT
>NW_003852439.1:13441748-13462956 GCF_000181295.1 Otolemur garnettii | reverse complement strand
TAGCTCACAGCAACCTCAAACTCCTGTGCTCAAGCGATTCTCTTCCCTCAGCCTCCCGAGTAGCTGGAACTACAGGCATCTACTACAACACCCAACTATTTTTTTTTTTTTTAAGCAGGCCAGGCTGGGTTTGAACACACCAGCCCTGGTGCTTGTGGCCAGTGCCCTACCCACTGAGCTATGGCCACCACCCAGATCTTCTCATTTTTAATGAAAAATACAGAAATATAAATGTCCACATAAAATGTCCTAATTTTTCATTGTTGACATCCGTGTCAGATGCAAAGCAGCAGAAAGATGATGAAGCATAAAAGGCAGTGCTCGCCATATGCACAACACTTACTAGTGATTAGCAAGAAGAGTGGCGAATGAAACATATTTCCAGTTTGCCTATAAATTATATTTCCATTTATCTTCAGGTCAATAGAGGGAAGACTTGGAATTTAACATTTTGAATGAACGGAGCTATGAGAAAATTAAACCCACAAAACCCTCTCAAAAGAGAGCCCCGCTCTTTCCTTCTTTTTGATGACTTAAGAAATCAGTTCTCCTATCTGGCCTCTACCTGCTATTCTGAGCTGGAAAATAAATTCCTCCTCTTTGTGTTGTGAATTCCAAATTCAGCAGTCGTGTTTGCAGGACGCTAGAACACAGCATCCTTCTCCTCTCTCTGTCTCACCACCCAAACTCTGCACAGGTTTTGATTTTTCCTTCAAGAGTCTCTTGAAGAATCACCCAGAGCCCCAAAGTTGGTGGGAATGCAAATTAGCACAGCCATTATGAAAACAGTATGGAGGTTCCTTTGAAAATTAAAAATAGGCTACCATATGCTCCAGCAATCCCACTTCTGGGTATATATCCAAAGGAAATGCAATCAGTCTTTTCAGGGGATTTCTGCACTGCCGTGTACATTATAGCATTATTCACAATTGCTAAGATATGTAATCAACCTTTGCCCATCAACAGGTGAATGGATAAAGAAGTGTGCTGTGTACACACAACAGCATACGGTTCAGCCATGATGAAGAAGAAATCTTATTATATACAACCACACGGACGGACCTGGAGCATATTATACTAAATGAGATGAGCCTGACACAGAAAGGCAACTACTGTGTGACCTCACTTACATGCAGAATCTAAAAAAAATTGAACACATAGACACAGGGAACAGGATCACTGTTGCCAGAGGCTGGGATGGGTCGGGGGGGGGGGGGGGAGTTGGGGAAATGTCGGTGAAAGGATACAATATTGAGTTAGACAGGAGAAAGAAGTTCAAGAGATTTATTGTCCGAAATGGCAACTACAGTCCATTCACAATAACAGCCCATTGTACTCTTGCAGCTCTAAGAGAGTGGATTCTAATATTTTCATCATGGCAAGTATGTGGGGGGGTAACACATACGTTAATTAGCTTGATTTAGCCATTCCATGATAAATACAAATTCTAAAACACTGTGTTGCACATGATAAATACACATATAATGATTTTTTCAGGACCAATTAATTACAATAAACAAACAAACAAAAAGAATGCCTTAGGTTCCCTGAAGGAAAGAAAGTAGCCCGGGCAACTGCAGGCCTCTTAAAGTCTGGTTCTTTGGCAGAATGGCATGAAGGTCATGACCAGTGTGAGCCTCCCTGGTAAATGCTTTCCCGCACGGTGCGCTGAGTCCATAACGATTCTGAGAAAGATTGCACGATGCTGATCAACAGTCTCACAGTGGAACGTCCCCCTCTAAACGTGTGCCCAGGGGCTGCTGTGATACAGTCACGATGCAGGTCTGCGGGGCACAGAATGTGAGTCTTTGTCTTCAAGCAGTTTACTTTCTTGGATGGAGGGGTGAAAACTAATTAAGCCAAAGACAATGTAAGTGTAATCACAGCAGTTGGGGTGTGAGGTTAGGGGATAAAGCAGCCAACTAAAGAAGTTCAAGTAGGAAGGATTTCACTGAGAAGACAGAGGAAGAAATGGCTTCAGGCCATCAAGATCAAGTTCTCTTTCGAACACTTCAGTGTTGAGTCTCATTCATGGCCATGGTGACCCCTTAGCATGCAGACCCCAAGTTGCCAGGCATGATGGGAGCCCTTTAACTCTCCATAGGAATTTTATACCCTGATTGCTAAACCACAAATATGTACTAAATGAAATCGTGCTTTGATTACCATGTAGAAATGACCACCTTTGCATTTTTAAGATGAAATGTAAAGGCAGGTAAAGTCATGAAGATTTTCCCAAAGAAGAAACATGGTTGGTTCAAAAACCTATACGATACTTCAATAGTTACCAAAGAGATGAAAAACAAATAGGTTCTATTTTTAACGAAAATGGCAACTGGGAAGGATTTTATAATGCTACTCTTCATTACTAAAGGACATTTAGGGAAAGAGTCTCTCTTAACCACTACTGTTGAGAGTGTAAATTGGGTTAACCTTTCTGAAGAGATAATTTAACAATGTGTATCAAAAGGCTTAAGCATTTGCATAACCTTTATTCAAGTATTTCTACTTGTAGGAATTGATTCCGGAAAAGTCCTGGGTGTGCTTGAGATATGGACGCAGTGTTGCCCATCACTGTCGGTTTGTTCTGGTGGAAAACCAGAGATAACACAAGAAAAAGCTCAGCAATTGGGACTGTGTAAAAAATAAAAATAAAAATAAATAAATCTTGTATTCCTCAGCCCCTACATTATCCTCACAGCTTTCTTTTTAAGGAAGCCCTATGAAGAGGAACTTTCTTCATAATGTATAGCTCTATTAAAAATTACAGAGCACATAAACAGTTGAAAGGCAATGAAAGGACGGAGAGAGAGAGGAGACAAATTCAGATCTTAGTGGGAAAAATACTTTCTCCTTGGGGATTTAAGTCAAATTGGCCCCAAGCTCCCATTTCTGTGGCCTCTGAGAGTCGAGAGATCTCCGGTTTCTGCAAATTCCCAGGGGTTTGCCTTCTTATTGCCCTCCAAATTCCTCCTCTCTTATTAATGATCTCTCTGTTGCACCATTTTCATGGTCCATGAAAAAGAAAAAAAGGGAAAGGAAATGAAAAGAAGGGAGTGAAGGAGGGAAAGGAAACAATTCCATCCCTCAAAACAGTGAAAAATATAGTAAACATCCCAGAAGTCTCGCAGTCACGCCCCCTGCCCCTCAGCTCTCCATCCTCTTCGGTTTTGATTTCTTTCCTTCCCCCTCCCGTCTCTCTCCACCTCCCATCAGCCCCATTCCTGGAACTCTCCATTCTGTCTATCTCGCAGAGCTGTGCAGTATTCCCTGCCTCCCACTTCCAATCTTGCAAAATCAGACCCGTCCAGGATTCCGCAGACAAAAGGCATCTCTCCTAGAACAGAAAGGCACCATCCATCCTCTTCACGAGGTAGCTGTGGGCTATAGCTAGCAATATTTGCCTTGTTATATATAGGTAGATGATACATACAGATTATACCCAGATGACAACTGAACTGTAACCACGGTGATTGTTATAAATAACATTTTTCCTGACACATCTATATCTAGATATATTGAAAAATGAATTAACTATAATGCTAATTCGCATTATCTCCGGATGATGAATAACAAGTGATTCTTATTTTCTTCTCTGTGCTTATCTGCAGCATCCAGAATTTTCTATAATAAACTAGTATTGCTTTTATAATAAGGGGCGAGGGGCTTGAAATGCAAGTTTTCTCACCAAACAGAAGAAATGCCGAGCTCAACCAAAAGGTTGGTTTAGGGCTGACTGGACAGGTAAGACCACTGACGGTAACTGAGAGCTAAGATGAAGAGCAGCTGGGCATTTGGGAGTCCTCGGAGGGCATTGCTCCATAGGCCTGGACTCCTGGGGATACCTCCAGTCCTTGGCGTGCACTGAACTGGCTGCATGTAACACGCTATTGACTGACAGTTTTGGCCAGGGCTGCCAGGTGGGAGATGCAGGACTACTGGCCCAGCAACTTCACCCAAGACTCCTGTCCCAGATGAGTGCTCTCCTGCATGGCTGTCACCACGGTGGCTCCTAGAAGCTGGGGGACTGCTACTCGTCCATCTGGCATCTTTATCCATCCTCCCTCTATTTCCTGTCTCCTCTCCACAACCCATGGGATGAGGGGAGCCACTCTCGACACCTGGCACGGCTTGGATGCAGCCCTTTTGGCCTCAGTACTGGCCCTAGTGTTCCCTTTAGTGATGGTGGAAGCATCTTGTTGATGACTCAGCTCTTGGGAATTTGTAAACTTAACTTCCTGGAACTTGGAAATTTCCGCTTCTGTAAAATATAATGTTCTGTGGGGGCAGGAACAGCATCTCCCACTTAATTCAAACTGGCCCATGAAAAAGGTACCTGTGGGGTGGAACTTTCTGACTGTAGGTAAGAAGGGAAAGACCAAGCCAGTCGGGGAGTGCGGCCATTTGGAATTCTTCTATGCTGTAAGCTCCCAGCTGGTGAATAAAGTCCTTCCAATTATTTAAAAAAAAAAAGATTAACTGAATCTGCTCCTAATTCAGCCAACTAAGCCACTAGTGTAAGCATGAAAGTGCCTGCTCACCCAGACCATATCATTCCCCCTTAAAGGCTAGGAAGATGTGGAGAGTCTCAGAAGATTCTAAGCAAACATATTTGACACCTAGGTAGTACATCCTACTGAGAAGAGTCATCAGCTGAAAAGACTATGAACAGCACTGTCATTTATTAATTAATTATTATTATTATTTTTTGCAGTTTTTTTGCTGGGGCTGGGTTTGAACCTGCCACCTCTGGCATATGGGGCTGGCGCCCTACTCCTTGAGCCACAGGTGCTGCCCAAAAGCACTGTCATTTATGAACAGGGAAAAGAGGCAGGAAGGTAGAAAAGGAGCCAGAATTTGCAGAGACATCCAGGAACTACTCACTGTGCTGCAGACCTCATCTCTAAGTGTCCCCGATCTTATCTTAGAACTAGTATTATCCCCAACTGATAGATGAAGAAATCAACACGCCAAGCTGATGTGTTCAGCTTTATTCAAGTTGCTTTCCCTAATCAGGAGTTGTTCTTCCTTCCAGAACCACATTTTAAAATACCTAGACAGATAGCCCCATAGCTGCTGCCTGTGATGAAAATGTACATTATCCTGAATTTTAGGAGGCTGTATTTTCTGTATTCCATTTCAAATGAATGAAGAGGTTTGTAATGACAAGAAGTCACTAATGTATTCTTCAAATCACAAAATTCCTGTGTCAGGATATACATTCATTTAACGATAACCTGTGAGCTTTTAATTTTTGTTAACATAAAATTATTCATTCAGCTCATAACCTAATGCAAGTGGCATGCATTTGATCTTACAGAAAAATAGCAAATCATCATTAATTTGGGCTAACACATACTGAGACCCTGTGATGTACCAGATACTTACTGCTTGTTATCTTGTACAGCTCTTAGAGTATGGGAGAGCATAGTAGAGAAATATTTACTTTCTCCTCACCTCAATGCATAGTAATATGCTGCCCTACCCACTTGGCTGGGGGTGTGTCTCTGAGATTTGCTCTGGCCCAAGGATGTTGGCTGGTAATTGGTGTGATATGGGTAAAGGCTTGAAGCTACTTGCACAAACGAAGCTTCTCCTATCACCATGAAACATTCTTGGGCTAGTCTGCTACTCCCACAGGAAGCCATGAAGTAGCCCAGAGCCCCCTCCCAAGCTGAGTCTTCTCCACTTGGTACAACCTGGACCAGTAGAGGCCAGCTGATCTGCAGACACATAACTGGGTATAGCCCAAACCAACACTCCCACTGTGTGCCAGATAATAAGCTAAGCACATGTTAGCTATGGCCTGCCAATTAGATTGTGATTACTAGGTTACAATAGCAAAAGAATACACAGAGTATCCTAATGCAGGAGACATTATTCTTATCCCTGATTTCACACGGGAAAACCTGAGGTTTAGGGAGATTATGTAACTTGCATATCAGTGGATGGCAGAACTGGGGTACCAGTTTGACCTGAAAGCTTCTACCCTGCAGTTCACATTCACCGGTCAGCCAGCCAGTCAGTGAGCCTGGTATGTAATAGACACCTGCTGTGTGCTAGCCAGACACTGTCGTTGGTGCTGATGGTGCTGATAACACAGCAGTTGGCACAACAGACATCCATGAGCTCCAGGGTTCTGTTTTGTGAGGGAGGACAAGGAAGGGATGACTCCATTCTGAGTAGAGAGGAGGTGGCGCTGTAAACGGACAAATAATGGGTGAGCAAGAGTGAAAGCTCTAAGATGGGGATGAGCAGGGTGTGTTTGGGGACAGAGAGAAAAAAATCATAGTGGTGGGTACAGAGAGAGAAGGTTAAGGGGGTTAACAGGACCAGATAGAGCAGGGTCGGTAAGAAATACTAGAAGTTTTGATCCGATTCTGCCTTCAGTAAAAAGCCACTGGAAAATCATAGGTGCATGAGCAAAATTTTTTGGTTATCACTTCAGAACAATCTCCATGGCTGCTTTGCTGTGGGTGGACCCTAGGGAGCAGGGATTGCTACAGGGAGACCAGAGATGAGGCTGCTGGCACCAGGCAAGTGGGACATGGTTGGATTGCATTGGATTGGGGAGGTTGCTGGGGACAGGATTGCTCCTGAATTGCTGCTCAAATTTGAAAGTAGTTCTAACTTCTCTAATTCTAAATTAGTCTTGGCTTCAGCAAGCTTCAGCAAAACATTTACCAGCTTATGTATCAAACTAAATTATGAAAAATCTCTCAAAATATTTGCTTAGAGTAAAAGTAAAAACATACTTAGCAGTTGTGGAATTAGTCATTCACCTAAGTTGGGTGATAATTTATGCCACACTTGTAGTTGAAAAAGAAATGTATATTTATACTGCAATCTATACATTTTTTTTTTCAGGGATAGGCTAATTGTGTTTGTTGAACTGTTTCAAGTTGCTGTAGGCTTGGAGAATTGAGTATCTATTTGCAAAGCTATAGGGACTAAATTAGATGAACCCACAGGGAAAGTAATTGGTAAATTGCAAAGAGTTATATGAATGTATGAAGTATTGTCTAAAGCACTAAAAAGGTTGGAAGACAGAACAGTTAACCTGAAATTTAAAAATAAGACAAAAACCACACAACTTTCCTTTGATCCTAATTATGCTTAAGTGAGAAAACATCTTTCAACAAGCAAACAAAACCATGAGGTCATGTATACAGGTTTGTTTATCTGCTTAAGTCTTGTTCCAGCTCCAGATTAATCTCTCCAAAAAGTTGTAAAAATCATATTTTTCTTTTTCTTTGTTGGAGTATAAAAATGTTTTGCAAATCATAATATTCTTTGGCAGTCACAACCTAGTGACCCAAAGACCAGATTACCCCATAGATACATTTTGTTTGGGCCAAGTAGGTTTAAAATAGTCAACTAAAAGTCAAATTTTTAAATGGTTAGATTTCATCTAAAACCAAATTTCAGACTATCTTCTAAAAAATCAGAAAGTCTGATATATTTTCTATGTCACAAAAAATGTCATGGAGTTGAGGAGTAGTTGTTGCTCTGAAGGAAGCACGGGCTCCCCACTTAGCCACAATCCCCCACTGCTCCCTATTGTCTTCCTTACATGAAAGGTACGTTGCCGACTAGCATCACATGTGATATAAAGTTTTTATTTTCCCATCATAAGCATAAGTGAGAATGTGAAAACTAAATCAAGTCATCCATATGTTTGATGACCCAGCCGGCCCTACTGTAGGTGTGGTAAGTTCCCAGCTCCTAGGTTTAATGCCTCTGATCTTTGTATATTACGCAGAGTTAGAAGGAAGTGAGTGAGAATTGGGAGAGATTCACACCACAGGTTTCACACCGTAGATCCACAAGTTTAAGCAGTAACTTTGGCTGAGTATTCACTATACCTTGAGTTCTAAGCCAACCCCATTGTGTCCTAATTAAAGTTCCTATTTTCCAGTAGCATTGGAACTAAAAGTGACCGCTGGCTCTGAATCCAATGGAAATTTGCCAACAGTGCAAGTCCACTTAAGAAAATTGAATATCATTTTGCAGAGAGGATGGCCAAACTTGATCTCAATATGACAAGAAATGACAAAGATGTGTGCTGAAATGGCTGGCTCAGGAAAAAGGACCAGTATGGTCCACAGGGACGTATCTTGAGGGTTCAAAGAAGTTGCTTAAAGGCCAGCAACTTTCAAGATCAAGATCATCGCAAAGACTAAAGTGTAGATAATTCAAAGCCCTAGGGTTTTAACTTGTGTTGGGGGAGTTTGGCATTTTCTTAGAACAGATTCTGAAACAGATGAAAGATGCATTATCATAAACGTTTATTTACTTTGTATTTTTTTCCTCTGAAGACACCCTTTGATGAAGATGTTGCTATTTAAAATTAGCTGTGATGCTAAAAGCCCGGACTTCACCACTACACAATATGTTTTTGTAGACAAACTTCACTTGTACCCTCTAAATCTACAAAAAAAAAAAAAAAAAAAAAAAGAAAGAAGAAACGTTAAACTACTTTAACCAGTTGTGAGGGGTTGATTCTTTTATTTTTTAAATGAGAGTTAGGTATACATGAGAAAGTGGCTGTATTCGTTTTATTTTTCACTAACTTACTACACATTTTCTCTCTTTCAATTCAACCTCTCTTGATTTCTGATAAAATTTGTATCAAGCCATAGAAAATGGAAATTTCACCTTTCCCCCCCTAAGTTATATGCCAATTTTTTTACTTCAATATGGATACATGAGTAACTACATATTAAATAAATATCTATAGATTTATAGATAAAATGAATAAATAAAGAGAGCTGCTAAAATGATCTAAGAAATAGGAAAAAAATTACTAAATAATGATCAATTTTAATATGATAGGAATATAAAGACCTCTTAGAGATACTGATTTCAGAGCCATGAAATTCTCTAGGAAAAAAAACATAGGACATAGAGTTTTTATATGTGACGTAAGGATTTTAATGTTTTTTTTTTTTCTTTTTTGAGACAGAGTCTCATTATGTCATCCTTGGTAGAGTGCTGTAGTGTCACAGCTCACAGCAACCTCCAGCTCTTGGGCTTAAGTGAGTCTCCTGCCTCGGCCTCTCAAGTAGCTGGGACTACAGGCACCTGCCACCACGCCCGGCTATTTTTTGTGCAGTTGTCACTGTTGTTTAGCAGGCCCAGCTGGGTTCACACCGGCCAGCCTCGGGGTATGTGGTCGGCGGAATAACCACTGTGCTAGGGGCGCCAAGCCAGAATTTGAATGGATTTCTGAATCCATTAGAAATTAAGATTCTGGATCACATGAAATCTAAGAATACAACATAACTGCTAATAATAATGAATATGAGGTCAATCTTCTGGGTGGCGTCTGGTCGGCCCCACTCTATGTGAGGTTTTGGAGCCTTAGTTTCCTCACCTACAAAACAAGGAAGTTGTCAAATCACAACTCACAGGCTTGTTTGGAGGCTAAATGGGCTAAATTCATACTAAGTGCTTGAAATAGTTGTTGGCCCATGGTAAGAGATCAATGTGTGTGCACTGAACATTCACTTTCTGATTTAATACTGGCTGTGCTACAATTTTAATGAAAACATCCAAATGCATTTTCTATTGGCGTTCCTTACATTTTCAGTCAATAACAGAGAGAATACAGAGACCGCATTATTCTGTTACCTATTTATATGTTTTTAAAAATACCAGGGCTTGACATTTTGAAAATGAAAGTAACAAAAACAAGAGGAGGAAGAGGAGGAGGAGAAAGAAAGGAAGAGGAGGAAGCTGGGTGGTGTGCAGGGCTGACGCTGCCCCACTCGTGGGCAGGAAGACACTCCCTGTAGGCTGTCCGTGGACCCCACCGCTCCCTACCAGCGTGGTCCAAATCTGGCCAAGATAGTCAGCTCGGAATCAGCAGATTAACCACCATGTGGCCGAGCTGTTCAGAAAACTAGTTAGTCCGGCTCTATCAGTCACGCCCATGGCCAAAGATTTAATCAGAAACCTGGTCCAACTGGCTGCTTCAAGTCACAGGGACACAAATCAAGAAGTGATAATGTTCCATTGAGCTGACTGCTGAGGACTGTGCAGCTGTTTTTGTTAGTTAGTTAGTTAGTTTTTTTAGTAAGATTTGTTCAGCTTATTTCCAGCCAAAGGCCAGGAGACCTCTGGGTCAGGCATTAAAGGACCAAGGTTTCTTCTGCTAAGATGGCCTTCAACTCCTATGGACATGCTCTCCTTTCATGGACACTGGGTGCTAACACCTCCCATGGTCACCCAGCCTTGGAAGAAACATGGGAGGATCGGACCCTTCCTGGGAATGAGGCCCATCTGGGAATGGGGTGCTTGCATTTCAATCACTCGTCTTGTGCAGATCCTGGAAATGCTTTTCCTGATCTACATTTTGGCCAAGCTCTTTGCAACTCTTGGCCCTCTTCTATACCAGGTTTTGAAATAAATTTTACTATGTGACCACGATGTCTCCGATTTCATACACCATACAGGAACTAAGTATGTGCATGAACACTACAGTTCATACACATACAGGAACTAAGGCTCAGAGACATCTAGTTACTTGCCCAAGGTCGCACAGCTGTACCAAAGGCACAGATGATACACTATGCCTGCAAGTCGATATTTATTCTTCATATAGTTTATTCAGATAGCTATGTGCAACCAGTCGCTGAATTTTCAGTAAATATTTTTATCAATCTTTTAGTGATAAACTACTTGTGAAATGGTTTCCATGCTTGTTAGAGTATGTGCATGACACTCGGCATACACATATGTGAGTTTCTCTGTGTGTGTGTGTGTGTGTGTGTAGCAAGAATGATCCTTAATAGGGGAACAATTTTTCCCAGCTCTGACATCTGGAAATTCTTGGTAACTTTTTTTATGGTTACCACTGGGGAATGTGAGCTAATAGCAGCTCATGTCTATAGGTCAGGGGTAATGCTAAATATTCTATAATGCACGTAACAGTTCTGCACAAAAGAAAATTTTAAGTCACAAATATCAATAATTAGAGGTTGAGCAACCCTATGCATGTCCACAGTCATATTGTAAATATGTACAGATATAGACATATATAGTATGTGTACAGTCAGGTTTGTATATGTACAAATCACATGTAAGTGTATAGACATTAATATATGCACATTAAATATATAAGCATATACATACGGGTATTTGTATCCATCTATAGATACATTAAGAGACAGAAGCAGAGAGAGCAAGAGAGAGAGGACAAAGGGGAGGTTGGATGGATACATATACTTACATGTATGCATATGTGTGTACACATATATATTTGTGAATATGCATATATACAGTTTCACCTACCCATTTATATTACATTTGTCATTCAGATGTGGACTTTTCATAATTGCATTCATTGAAAATATGATGGCTATAAGGAGGAAGTTTAGTTTTTCTTTATTACAACTTCTGAATAAAAGAGGGTTATTTTAAATAAACTTCTTACAATGCCCCAACCTGAGAAAAATTCATAAAGACCCATGCCATAGAAGTATTTGCTGTGAAATTTTAATAACTTTCAAAATGTCCTGACCAGAAACATTTTACTCATCTTGAATGAACCAAAGGGTTTAATTAAACAACTGCACTTAGGTGTTGGAATGCATAATTTGCCCAGTGAACTGCAAATCCACTAATACTACTGGGAATCACATGGTTTTTCCAAGACAGTCCAAGGGGCCAGGAGGTGACTTGCTTCCTGCGTGGGCCACGTCCATGACTCAAGCTGAGAGGAATTAAAATAAATACTAGCTCTGAGACAGAGGTGCCAGAACTCAGCTAATGAGAATGGAAACTCTGTGTGATTTATGTTAGAGGTGGGGCAATATGTTTCAGGGTTTTGAATAATCAGTCCTCTGGTGGATTTCTTATTTTCCAAATGCAGGAGATGACTTCTATCTTGGCTCCCCTATCCAGAAATGACAACCTAACAGAAATACTAAAAAGCTCACTTAATAATAAGAAAATTCTTTCCCATCCCAAACTCAGTGGCTTAAATTTCATCCTACACAAAACTGATGCTCTTGTGTGTTAAGGCGGTCGTTTGGTTAAAGTATAAAGTGTTGCAAAAAGTAAAACAGCAGGTCAAAGTCAGAAACTTTTTGTGCTATTATTTTTGAAATCTAAAACATTAGTACTTCCATAAAAGTCTTAAAATGGGGCAGTGCCTGTTGCTCAGTGGGTAGGGCACCAGCCACATACACCAAGGCTAGAGGGTTTGAATGCAGCCTGGACCTGCTAAACCACAATGATAACTGCAACAAAAAAATAGCTGGGAGTTGTGGCGGGTGCCTGTAGTCCCAGTTACTTGGGAGGCTAAGGCAAGAGAATCACTTAAGCCCAAGACTTTGAGGTTGCTGTGGGCTGTGACGCCATGGGTGTCACTTGTCACCCTACTGATGGTGACATACTGAGACTTGGTCTCAAAAAAGAAAAAGTCTTAAAATGTAAGATCCATAAATAGGAATTGATATAACAATATACTTATCTGTCATCTTTAAAATGTGTCATTGACATGTACTATATGTCTCTAATTAAGATATTTCCAGAACATATTCTTCTTAGCAAAGTATCTGAAGAATGGAAGAAAAAGTATCCAATGTACTCAGCCCTACTATGAAACCAATTTACAGATTTCTTATGAAAGGTATAACCCATTTATAGCCCAAGAAGAAGGGGAAAGGGGAGAGGTGAGGATGGGTGGAGGGAGAGTAATTGGTGGGACCACAGCTACAATGCATCTTACAAGGGTACATGTGAAATTTACTAGGTGTAGAATATAAATGTCTAAACACAATAACTAAGAAAATTCCGTGAAGGCTATGTTAACCAGCTTGATGAAAATATTTCATATTGTATATAAACCTAGCACACTGTACCCCATGATTACATTAATGTACAGAGCTATGATCTAATAAAAATAAAAATAAAAACACGGTTAACAATATATATGTAGACTAGTGTCTTATGAAGATCAGCTTGTTAATACATGCAAAGTACTTATTAGACTAGTGCCTGACAAATAATGTTAGACTAGTGCCTGACAAATAATGTTTCATACTTGTTTATCATTATTATTATTATTAAATCTTATTGTTTCAGCAAGTAGGGAGTTTCGGGATTTCATGACCATTAAAATATTAATCAATATTGAGAAACTTTCTCTTTTAGCAGGTTAAACTACCTGGGCTCAGTTCTTACCTAGTGAAATGAATATAAATGTTATTTATTTTCTTCTTACACCTCACACGCCCCATCTTCATTCCTAAACAAGTTATTGCTGATTCAAGAAATGCCCATACACCACTGGCAAGTTCTGATAAGCTAACTGCCTAGACCAGAGGCCCAGAAGAGTAAGATAATCATCAACTATAATAGGAGTGTGTTGCCACAGTCTCATAAGGAGACAGTGGTGTCTCAAAGCAGCCCAATGTTTACCATTTCCGTTCTATTCTTTCTTATACCCAAATGGGCTCACTAGACCACGTCCTCATGCTTTTGAGGCCTCCTCACAGTAGACCCCATCTTTCTCTGAGCACCCTCACATCCACGGTCCCTACATCAGTGGTAGAAGTAGCTGCAGCAGTGTCTCAAGCTGTGTGTCCCAGGAAAGAAGGATGACAGAACGAAAGTGTATATTCATTTGATTGGAGATTTAGAATTTAAAAGGTACACAAGAGAGGGAGAAGTCAGAAACAGGCTTTCCTACAGACAGGCTCCTTGGTCCACAGTGTGAGGGACGAGGAGGGTTATCTAGGAAGAAGAGTCAGCTTCATATTCTAGCCACAAGAAACAACCCAGGGGAAGGCCTTGTGGAATCAAGGACCAGGATCTGATTAGAGAACGTAGAGAAAGGTATTTGGCTTAGATGCAGGAAGCAGAATTTACTTTCCAAAGTTGCACATATAGAAAGATGCGGATTAGGAGTACCATGCCCATTAGTCCAACTTTCTAAAGCCTGAGCTATTTGCTTTTTATTTTGCTGATTTCATGCTGCTTTAGGCTAATGAGAAATGCGGATACATGTCAAATATGCAAATGAGTTACAATCTGCACAGCACTAAGGGCAGCGCCTGGTTTACAAGCAAAACTGTATGGGGGTCGGCCATGTTGTTATTATTGATTATTATTGTAGTGCACAGGACACTCAATTAAGGGCTAAAGTCCATTCTGCAGCCTCTCGTTCTTCATCCAAATGCTCGGTATACACGGATGGAGAAAGAACAGAGGGGTTCGGGATCCCAGCAGGGACCGGCTGAACCAGGATGTGGTCTTCTGGACAACAAGGCAAGAACCCAGATGCCAGGCAAGGGAAGTTATTTTCTGTGACGGCATCTGGCAGGCTGGCCCATCCCCACTGACATTTGTGTTGGCTGCTGCGGGAAGTTTGGGAAGTAGCTGGCTGCCCACCAAAACCCATGCTGCTCTCTACCTCTCCCGAATCTGGCTGAAGGTGGTGATGCAATCGCCTCTCTCTCCCGGTGAAAGAATAGCCGGTGCCTCTTCCAAAGCCGGCTTGTCCCAGTTCCACCAACTTCCCAAACCGCAGCACAAAGGCAGTCAGATCACCTGTAGCAAGGTTTCTGGGAGTCCTCTCAACTGCGGGCATTCTAGAAAAGGTAAACTAACTCCCATGTGTTCCCACCAAACCTCGTCTCTGCTGAAAGGCAGACAGGTTGACAGACCCAGCCACGAGGACCGTCTGCCTTATCGCTGACTGCATTTCCAGTGATCACTGAATAATTTAGGCCACTGAAGGCTGTTGCGTGTCTGCAGTGGCTGAGAAATTAAAAAAAAAAAGAAAAGCAAAAACAAGTAAAGCCACTGATTTTTTTGCACCCTGCAAACAACTACTAAATTAAGCCACACAGAAATATCACTACTGGGGAAGTTGAGTACAATGAGCTCCCTTATGAAGGGGCCGTTTCCAATTTAGAGATATCAGTTCCTATGACAGTAATTACCAAAACAGATGGGAAAAAGGCCAGAAGTAGAATCCTAATGGCAATGGGACGGATGCGTCTGGGAACCACGGAGCAGAAAGAGATTCTGCCAGATTGTACGACAGCTGAGAGGAAAAGTGAAGACCATGAGGCCGGCTGCCTTAGCGCTAGCTGCACTTGCTGTGCAGTCTCCGAGCCACCTGAAAGGGGACAGGGCTCTCTACGCACAGTGGGGAGGAGGCATCGCTACCCTGTGTGCCTGTGTGATGTTCTCCTCTCCCTAAACTGAGTTGCAACAATATGGTGTTAAATACATCCTACTAACCCGGGTTCGCCTCTCATACGGAGTGCTTGGGCTTCCCCTAAAATACAGCCCTTGAATATCTGCTTCCATTTCCCAGACACAAAACACGAGCAGATCAATGTTTACCAGCAGCATTGCTTGGGAGCCCACGGTACAACGTAAACAAGAAGACATTCTCACTTCTGAAGTGTGGAAGAGTTGAGCTACGTCCAGATAGCCGCTAACCAGGATCTTTTGGAACTGAGCGACTATTTAAACAAGATGACCACGGCCTGGCTGTGTCCACTAGCCACTAATCAGCTGTGGTGCAAGGCCGGAAAACGCACCCTTCCTAATGAATATTGAAATTGGCTGTCATTAAGAGAGAGCACTCACAGGAGGGCAAGGAGACAGTGATCAATATTCGTATGGATCCACACTGCCTCACTGATTAATAGCCTTCAACTCTAAAAACTGGAGTGGTGATAATAAGGCATTATTTTTAGTGCAGACTGACACGGGATATCACTTAGATTTAAACATTTCTAACAATTTTTGATCAAGAAGCCTTAATATATAAATTGCCAGGAAGGAAGAAAAGATTGCTGCCCTCCAGCTCACAAAGGTAGAGTCTCAACATCACAGGGGGAGCGGCAGAATGTTCTTCTCACAAAAGGCTCATTCAGCCCCAGGTGTGGCTGCCCATCACCTCCAAGGGCACAGCAGGTCTTGCCTGTCTAGTTCAACACCTGTCTACTCATTGCTGGTAAGTGACAGAGTGCTACCAGCTTCTCATTAGTCTACAATGTCTACACTGCAGACACAAAGATCCTTTGGCCAAAATGGTTTCCTACTTTCTCTTCTTTATTCGTTCTTTTAAACCTGGTAGATTCTCCTGATTCTCCCTCTGCCCCTTGAATACACATCTTTCTCCTAGGCGTCCTCCAACTAGGGCCCACGAGCCACATGCAGCCCCCTAAGGACATTTATCCGACCCTCCGAGTGTTTTTGCCGCCACTGCCTGTCCTGCTTAGCAGCCTACTCGTCCCCAGGCCTGTAGTCCGGCCCTCTAATGATCTGAGGGTCAGTGAACTGGCCCCCGATTAAAAAGTTTGAGGACCCCTGCAGTGAAAATACCCTTGCTATTTTCAACCTCTTTTCAACCCTTTTAAAATTTCACAGCACACTAAACCTATAGTTAAACATTCATGGCATACCTAAACTATGTAAATAAAAAAAAAATAAAAAGAATATCCTTATTGTACATTGAACTTCTTTTGAATAACTTAACTGATGATCTTTAAAAATTTTCGTGGCACACCAGTTGACAATTACTGCACTAGAGGGTGGTCAAGGCAGTTCCCATTCTCTGTGTCCATCTTGATCAATTTGCTGACCTTCTGTGTGACCCATCCCTTAAATGTAAAATACAAGTACTCATCTCAAAACCCTTTTGTCCCTTCCAAGGTATGCCAACATTTTAACGCACTTTGAAAGTATATGGTGCCAAATGAATGTTTATTATTAGTGTGACTACGACTGATGTATAGATTTATACGCCTCTTAAAGGACTTCTGCTACCTTCCATCCTGCTTTCCAGTGAAGCGTGTCTTACAAAGAAGAATTCCACCAGGGCACGCTGACGTGCCTCGCAGAAACCCCACCAGACCTTCCCTTCTTTGGATGGCACAGGTAGAAATAAATTTCTTGGATCCAAGCTATAGCTATGAAGGAGAGGCTACAATAAGTCTCTGCAAATGGAATTGGGAGATGTTCGTGAATAATTCTTATGCGATCTATAAAATTTCTATGCATTAAAACCTACAAAAAAGTCCATGTAGCAAAAATGGGGTGTCTCGCTTTTTTTTGGAAATTGAAAATGAATTTGAATGTGGTCTATTACTTGTGCCCTACTTCTCCATTCAGCACAGGGTGTTTGGCCGGATTTGGTGAAATAGCCAGTTTGCTTTTTTTTTTTTTTTTTTTGGTTGTTTGCAATAGAAGACTTCATCTTTCAATGCTGAATATCATCTGTGACATGGTGCTTATATTTCCAGTGGAAAGCAAAAGCTTGGGCCTTGTTTCCCCTTCTTTGTGACAAGGGATTTATTTCCTGGATGGCATCTTCCTCCCTTAGCTTTTATGACCCAAAGGTTAGTCTTTTTGTCCTTGTGGTATTGCTCACAACCAGATGGAACCCAAACTAAATGGATTCCTTGCTCAAACTCAGCATGTTACAGGCAGCACCACCCTGCCAGAAGCTAAACCACCCAGAAACTAGCTCTTTTTCCCCCTCCAGTAGAGTGAACCCTTTCTCTGGCCTGAGAAATGCTTGCCTGCAGCAGATGAGGGCTTATTGCCCCTTTGAACCATCTCACAACTTGGCAGCCTGCTGTGATCCCCATCCCTGACGAGGGTGCGGGACAGCACAGCACACTTTTGTGAACAGAGCTAAAGGCAGAGAGAAATGACTAAGCACCCTCCCGGAATGACTTCCCTGCTACCTCTCTTTCTTTTCAAGATACTATAACTCCTTGAGATCGTCTCCGTTTTACTGACAATGAAAAGCATCAGACAGAATTAAGCACATTCACATCTATTCGCTCAAGACCAGTAAAGCCAGTTAAGATGCAAGAAATGTGTGGAAATGTGTCCATTGGCCACACAATCAGAGCAGCCCTGGTCAAGCAGTGATTGACTTTTTGGCTAAGCTCAGCAGAAATGAAGCTTGTGGTAAATTAGCTTTTCCCTTAATAAGATTGCATGGGACAAAATAAACGGGAGAAAGAAGTTGAAGAGAAAACTGTCATTTAATAAATTCCCAGATGTCCCATGTTTCCCAAAGACACACATCATAAATAAAACAAGAGTTCAAAGTTCAAGGGGCTGAGGTCACATTCCTTGTTGTGGTGACAGAGTACAGGGAAGCAGGAGCAGAATCAGAATGTAAACCATCGCTCTGCTCCTCAAATCACTCCATCAATTTGTACTTCTGGGCAAAGTCGCCTTTGTAGAATGTTCAGGACAATAATAATAATGATGGCGACAATTTCCACACATTGATCTCACTTAATAAGTGCTGACTGTGGCCCTGCTCCCTACCACGTCCCGTGCTAATCAGCACAGCTGCATTCACGAATAAGACAGAGTGTCAAAAGAATAATAAAAAAAGTCAATGTTTAAAATTATAAATGGGGATCAGGGTTTTGAAGCAAGTGAGCAGGTTGCCAGGGCAAAGAATAAAGAGGGACTGGGGTCACTCTTTCCAATAGAAAAGGTCTTTGAAGAGGTGACTTCTTAGTTGGGATGGCGCCAACTTGGAAACAGTCAGAGTCCATGGGATCAAGTGAGAATAAAAGGGATGAGTTTAGCGAGGTTGGCAGTGGCCAGACTTTCGGGGCTTTATATGAAGCTGGTTGGAATTAATTCTAAGTGCGGTGGGGTTTGTAGCTGGGAAGAGAAAGCATCAGATGTGCATTTAGAGATGGGCTCTCTGGCAGCTGCTGAAGAATTAAGCTGAAGCCAAAAAGAAAAACTGTAGCCTGCTGCAGTACGGTGGTGACAATCATAGCTGGTGCAGGGACGGGGAGAATAGCAAAGGGAGGCATTTGCATGTACGTTATTTATGGAGCACCTAATAGTTGCCAGGAATCAGATGCTTTATAAATATGAGCTTGTCTGAACGACACCATCACCCAAAGATGCGGGCAGCTCTTCATCCTCTCTTGCCCATTTTATAAAAGGAACATGGGGTTCTAATAAGTTCTACACACAAACCGCCTTGGCTCCTACCCTAGGTTGTCTTGATTTTTGTTGTTGCTGTTAATCTCCTAAGGTGAACAATTCAGCGCTATCCTGTGCATTTACGATGTTACACAACCACCACTTCCATCTAGTTCCAAAACCTTTCATCTTTCGGAAAGATGAAACTGAGACCCATGAACCAGTTACTCCCCAACCCTTCCCAGAGCCCCTGTAAATCACGAATCTTCTGTTTGTTAGGATTTACCTATTCTGAATGCTTCATATAATTGAAATGGAATCAGGTGATAAGTGTCCTTTTCTCCTCTGGCTTATTTTGCTTCTTTGGCTAAGCACAGTATTTTTGAGGCCCATCCACAGTGCTTCATTCCTTTTTTATGGCTCAATAATATTTCACTATATGAAGAAAGCACATTCTGTTTATCTCCTCCTCTGCTGGTGGACATTTGGGTTGCTCGCACCTTCTGGCTATGGCGAATCGCCCTTCTGTGAACATTGCTGTACATGTATTTATTTAAATCCTCATTTTCAACTGCTTGGGTATAAACCTGGGGATGGGATTGTTGGGTCACAGGGTAATTCTCTGCTTAATGCCTTGAAGAACTGCCTTTCTAAAGTTTGGCTAGGATGGTGAATGAGCTCACTCCACTGCTTATTCTTGGAAGCTGTGTTGTATTAAACTCAGCTATTTCCCCCCATCGTTAACCGGAATAGTTCATTATATTTTCGTTATACCAACAATAGTCCATTCCTGACTCACCCTGATTGGTTCAAGCCTGGACACGTGGCCCGGGTCTAACCAATCCACGCCCTCCCTCATCCTTTCCTCCAGATTTCGGAATGCGAACAGACACGCTAGCATAGTCAAGCTTCTGGGTTTTTCTGACGACAGGATGGGAGTTTCAGTCTACATAGGTCTCTTTGCTACCATAGGGAGGAACCCTCAATGATCCAAACAATTACATTTAATCTTACACCCAACTCCAGAGAGGTGAACTGTGCAGAATATCTCCGTCTAATGGAAAGGATCTCTGAGGCTCCGTGCAGGAGAGTTGTTTGCGCAGGGTTCTCAGCTAATAAGCACAGACGCCGAAACTCAGAGCCACATCTTTCAGACCCCATAGCTGGTTGCCTAATGTCACAAGGTAGACAAACAGCCAGTGACTTGGGCAAGAAAAAGCCTGTTTCCAGAAAACGAGGAACTGTCGGTTGTCTAGAAATAAAACGAGTTGCCCTTTCCAGAAGCAATTTCTGTGTGGCGAAAACAAACTGGCGGACAAAGTGTAGAGAAAGTTTAAATCCAAAGAGCAGAACTGCACTAGTGCAAATTCCCCATCTGCTGCTGGTGGCTAAGGTGACCTTATGGGCACTTTCAACTCCAACTGGCTCCCTGTCTATATTTAGCGTCTCCACTGATTTTCATAATCAGGCTCCAGAACGAAGGCGTCGGAAGTCGGTGGCCGCTCAGAACGCCACCGCGGCTGCGCTAAATGAAGCCGACTCCGTTCTGCGGCTCCTCATTGATTGAGGAGGCCCAATCTGCCCTTCGCTGCGCCTGACGGACCCGCCCGTTCCTTAATGGGAAGCCCTTGAGGGGACAAAGCTGATCCACTTCTTCAAATCTGCAGATTTTAGGGTCAGACTGATAAGTTAACTCTTGAAGCTGGTATGTTGGGCCAAAAAGGAGGTGTGACTGCAAGAAAACAGACCCTGTCCCATCAGACAAAATAAGTGATGACTGAGCTGACATACAGGCCTTGTTCCCTAAAGAACAAGGGCAGCCTTGTTCTGGGGGGTTTTGGTGTGGGACAGCCGGTCTGGGGGTTTTGGTGTGTGTGTGTTTTCTGTTGTTTTTCTTTTGTTTCCTTACTGCCTTTCCCATTGACTTGCATAGTGACTATCACAGACAGAAGCCCTATTAGAAAAAAGGTATAATGAGAAAATAAATAAATAGAGGAATAGGAATGGAGGGGTATCTTTCTTTCTATCTCCTTCTCCCTTCCCTCCCTCCCTCCCTCCCTTCTTTTCTTTCCTCCCCCTTATTTTCATACACCAATTTCTGAATAATGGGGTTATCAACACTGATGAGAGGAAAATGGGGGAAGGCCTTCTCTGTCCATCCTTCATAGGGCAAAGTCCAACACATGATTATCTTGAAGGTTCATGTAAAGGAACTTTAGTGGTTTTATTCCATTTTTAAAGGAATCCTGGACCATCTCGGGGATTCCTC
>NW_003852439.1:13439733-13441266 GCF_000181295.1 Otolemur garnettii | reverse complement strand
AAAAAAAAACTGTAATGGGAAATCTGGCCAGATCTATTTCAACTCTTGAAATGGTCACCTTGGGGTTAACTTTCTTTATGGCGTTCCCCATCAAGCTTTGACTGAATACAGTGAGAACTTCTACCAATCAGGTGCAGAGAGAAGTCTTTGAGGACCTTTCCAGCTCAAGGTCTGAGTCTGGTGTCTACTATCTCACAGCTGTGTGGCTTCAGACAGATTACTTCACCTCTCTGGTTTTCAGATTCCCAGTCTGTAAAATTTGGTTGTTATTACCCTCCTTGATGAATCATTGATGAAATTAAATGAGGACACCTATTTAGAACTGCCATATAGTGGATACTCCAGTTAAGGGAGCCATCGTGAGGATTTATTTGGTAAATATTAACTGAACCATTGATGGTGACAGTGTGTGGGGGGTGGTAATGAGAGAAAATAAAACTGAGCCCTTGGTTTCTCTGTTCATATGTGAATGACAGTCACCCCATCATCTTTAGCTCTGACCAAGAGAAGGAGGATCATTCATCCCCTCAACAACAAATGCGTATTGAGAATTCTCTGTGGTTCACCAGAAAGCACAGTGCAGCAAGGCAACGTATGAAGCTTCTATCTCTCATGAAGCTTCCACTCTAGTGCCTTCGTCCATGACATGTTCCTGTAGGGCAGTGGCTTTTAACTCGGAATAGTTGCCCGCAGGTGACACCAGGCAGTATCAGGTGAAATTCTGATTGTCACAACCTGGGTAGGAGAGGGTGCTACTGATCTCTTGTGGCTTGAGGGCAGGGCTGCTGCTGGACACCCCACAGTGAACAGGACAGCCCCTACAACACAGAATTGTCTGGCTGTGGAAAAACCCTGCTAGCGGGGGATAACCACGGGAGATAATCTGTCATTTAGGCAAGGAGTAAAAAACAGCCCAGACAGAATTTATCATTGCCCTGGGCTCACCCAGACACTAAGCTGCAGTGATGAGATTAGAGTTCCTGCACCTGCCATAAGAAAGGAGAGAGTCCCAGGTGCCTTGGCTGGGCAGTGTGAGCCCAGGCCCAGAGATGGAGGATGCACTGAATGCCCACCAGAAGGGCCCATCTAACCGGCTCCCCTGCCCTGCACCGCCTGGGCGTGCAGCTGGCATCTCTGCATTGCACTGCATTTGATGCTTCTGGACGCTGAAAGCTGCCCCCAGGGAAACCACTGCGTGTGAGAAGCTGCAGGAGCAGCACTTCAGTAGAGATAGTTAGATAAATAATCCTGGATAAAATTGCATATTTTTAAGTGCTTTATTAATACGGTTGGGTAGAGAGCATGCTAAATTCCTACATTGTACAAATGAAGGTTACAAGAGGAGGATTATACAGCAAGCTAAGTGAGATGGGGCAGGGGAAAGAAACGGGAGCAAGTCAAAGGCAAATTCCTCCCTGTGTGTGTGAGAGCATGTGTGAGTGTGTGTGTGTGAGCATGTGGGAGTGGGAGTGTGTGTGAGTGTGTGTGTGTTAGCATGTGTGAGTGTGTGAGCGTGTGTGATGAGTGTGTGAG
>NW_003852439.1:13433173-13439628 GCF_000181295.1 Otolemur garnettii | reverse complement strand
TATGTGTGAGCGTGTGTGAGTGCGTGTGAGTGTGCATGTGAGTGCATGTGTATGCATGCACTCTGTGTGCATGTCTGTGAGATGCACTCTGAGAACCGAAGAATGTAGACACAGAGAACAGTGTGTTTGGGGCCAGTTCACTGGGACTGGAAGGGCACATTGTGTAGACCACCTCGGGCCTCAGGGAAGTGATGGACTGCTACTGCTCCAGGATACCAGCCTCAGATGTCTCCAGGACCAGACAGATGCTATACAGGACAGAAGTCAGACAGGCTAAAAATTTGATGGGCAACAGAGAAAACAAGAATTGCCAGAGGGGATGACCAGGTCTTAACTTCAGCCATTTGGTTACCTTGGAAGGATGAAGAGAAACCAGAAATTCGTACTTGTATATCAAATGTTTTTTTCCATAAATACATGCACATTATATATACATGCACATATGTAGCTGGTGAGCAAAAAAATAAAACAAAATAATATAAAAGACTATATTTGCAAGTCATAAAGGCCATTTGGCTTGTAGTCTCTAGTTTGTAATCTCTGATTTGGATTTTAATTTTAATTTTAAAGAGGTAATTTGCTCGCTGACTTATTTGCACAGAGAAATACACAAGAATGTCAGTTTGAAGTGACCTGGAAATCCTGGCAGTCACCCGGATTAGCTGTGACTCTAGACCATCAGTGAACACTACACTGCCAGTTCTGGCTGTGGAGATGGGGTAAGGACGACTTATTCAGTTGCTGTGAACATGAAATGAGTTAACTATGTAAGCACTGTTCCAGTAGCAGAAAGGAGCCGACAGATGTTGGCTAATAGTTTTGGCAGACCAGGGGAAAGCCAGGGTTTTCCCCTGAGAATGCACTTATTTGCAAGTGGGGAGTTGATGCAAGTTGCCCTCACACACACACCATACTTTTTCTCCCTGACTCTCTTAACTGAGACATGTCAAGAATTCCTTCCATCTCCAAGCAGGAGTGACATTCTGTACTTCTTTGAAGAAAGAACCCTTCTCTAGTCTTTTGGAGCTATGTAAGTTATAGTTTGTGTGAGTTCTTACTCATCCTTGAGGCCAACCCTGTCTGATAAGGATAATTCTATACTCCTCTCAAGAGTAACTATCTCAGAGATGAATGTGGAATGCATGAAAGTCTTCCCCATTGTTGACTCAGATGTTGGCTTTCCCTGTTGTGAAGGGCATTCTCTTTTTCTGCTGGGCCTGACAAACTAATAGGATTTCAGTCCAAAGTTGAGGGTAAGTAAATTGCCACCACTGTAGAAGAAAGTGCCATGGAGTATAGTGAATGGCATGACAAGTGGAATCTGTAGATACAGCAAGGCATGTTCCTGAGGACATCATCATTTGGTCACCTTGATCCAGCTATACCTGAAACCCATATAGGAAATATGAAATTCAGTTTTAATAGTACAACATATTTTACTTTTTGTTAAAGGCACTTCTTTTTTTAATTTTATTAAGTCAAATACACATAGATCATGAATACATTCATGCATATGTGGGGTATAATGTGCTGATTTTTTTATACAATCTAACATGGTTACATTAAGCCAGTCAACATAGCTTTCACCTCATTAACTTGATTATTGTGCCAAAACATCTATTTTGTGGCACTTCTATTTAAATTTTTGTCACTTGCAACCTAAACATCTCAGGAGACCAAAGCATCTACTCACCCTCCAGCTTAGTTATCATTTAATACAAGATCCCAATCTCATCAACTCTTGTGGCCTCCAAGGTGGGTAATGCACAAACCGACAATTAGATTCACACTCCGTATCCTAGAATTGCTATATGGACTGAAAAAGATGATGAACAGCCCTTTCTGAAACTCCTGATGTCACACTTAGTATTTTCCACACATTATTTTATTTTATTTCTGCAATAGCTGCAGGAGAAGCGTGTTATGAACATGTCTTAGCACAGTGCCCCACATACAGGAGGTGCTCACTTAGAGTGGATTCTGTCATCTTCTTCACCACTGTGACCAGCACAGAGCCAACTCAAAGGGCATGAAATGAGCTGGGAATCAGAGGGAGGAGCTGATTCTGATTCCGGAGGAGTGCCAGGGACCTGAGAGTCTGCATTTTTAACCAGTTCCCGAGTAACGCTGACAGTGCTGGTCTTGAGACCACATTTTGAATAACAAGGACCTTGGACATCCACAAAATGAGAATCCTGATTGATTGGTTTCAGAATATTCATGACTCTCTGCAAATGTAGCTCATTTGATCCTTCTATTTCATTAAAACCAAATGAAAGGCATGACATATCCCTGGCCCATCCCAACACACATTCTGCTGAAAATATAAAATCTAAACATCTTGATGCCTGGACCACCCCCTACTAATTAAATCAGAAGCACTAACATTAGGGTCTATGTAGTGGTATTTTTATAGCTAAATAATTTGCAGCCAAGATTGAGAACCACTGGGCTGGAGATGCCTGGACTGTGACTTTATAGACCAAGGGTGATAGCAAGTCCCATCAGTTTACCTGGGCAGAATTCAAATGTCACTGGGACTGACAATAACTCTCGATAGAATTAGTATAGTGACACAGAACTGCTCAACTTTATTACTACCATGTACAGAAACACGTGCCATGATTTTTTTGCCTATATAACAAAAAGCCATTTTGTAATTAGAATATTAGTATCGCTGACCTCTTCCCATTACATTATTGTATTAAGTGAGTTCTTCAACTGCGACCTTTTTTTTTTTTTTTTTTTTTTTTTTAGTCTAGGTAGAAAATGTTATTTGATAATTTAGATCCCCCAAAACCTAGAAGAAAAATGAACCTAAGAAGTCACCTATTCACTCCAATGGTCATACATAAAAAAGCATATTAGTAGTATCTATTTTATTTGTGTACTTAAAATTTGCATTAAAAGCCATTCAGCATTCTGCAAAATAATGAGGTATGTCTACCCTGATCTACGTGGGTTCAACTCGGTACATTTAAACTGTAAGGTGCGCTTACCAACCAGCCATAGAAATATACAGTTTTTAAGAAAGAAATTGCTATTTCAGGAAAAAAAAGATGCTCTTTCAGTTTAGGAAGTGTCCCCATTTCTATCAGGAAAGGAACTACAAAAAATTGTCAGGGATATGTTCCCCATCTCTCCCTGCCTCACGTCATGTCCCTGCCTTGCGTCATGTCCCTGCACACGCACCTGCTGCTTTTTTTTTTCTTTTTTGCCATTTTTGGCCAGGGCTGGGTTTGAACCCACCACCTCTGGCATACGGGGCCAGCGCCCTACTCCTTTGAGCCACAGGTGCCTCCTCTGCTGCCTTTTTATGTCCCACATTATGTGCAACGCTGTCCACACTTAGTGGGGGGTTTGACTCTATATTTTGTTAGCTCTGAGACAAGACGTTAAAACAAATAGCATAATGCTTAAGAACATGGAGAGGGAGCGAGGCCGACCTGCGTGGAGGTTTGATCCCCAGCACTATTACTGGCTGTGTGGAAGGTGCCTGTCGAGTTGGAGCTCTGTTCCGTAACTACCACGGGTAACGCACATAAGCGTAATATTACATACGATTACATCATGTCATACATCACATCATTAGCATTACCGAAACTACCTTATCACGGCTGAATCAAATACTTTGATTTGGTTCCTTTTCACATCCATCCATATCTCCTGCCAAGAGACCCACCAAACTCTGAAGCCCTTTTTACTCCCTACCAAGTGTCAAAATCTAGGCTCAGAGAAAACCCCTTTTTCGTGCTCTGAGAAGGCGGCGGCACACAGAGTTTCACCTGGCCCTGCGCCGACTCCCCTAAGGGCTCTGGGCTTGGTCTTGGGTCTGACCTTAAACTTGAGGTCTTAGGCTAACTCTGCCATGAATGCTAACTGTTCTTGTCCTGACTGCTCAAAGATGGGCAATGCACACAACGACCCAAGCCTTGGAGACACAGGTGACCTGCCTTTACGCATCCCATCCCAGTAGCTGGTCTTCCCAGCTGCTGTCCACACCTAAACAGGAACCCCTTCTGCAGTGAGGCTCCGTCATGTAAGAGGCGGATGAAGAGGATGGAGGAGAAACGGCATTGGCACGGCAAATAACACGCATGATCCACTGTGTCATGTGGGACCCTCACAGAGGGACACTCTCCACAAACGAGAAGACTGGGCCAGAGTTAGTGAGTGAGGATCCTGGGCAAATGCCCTTTTAGTAAACTGCTAAACAATGCCTGAGACTAGAACTCTGCAATTGCTGGTGATGCGCACCCCGGAGAGCTCCTAGTGGCTGGGAAACGATGCCGCTTCCTTTTTAGCACTTTATGATAATTGCTGTCGAGCACATCTGTGCGCCAGGCATTGGGCTAAACCTGCCACATTATCTCATGTCATCTGCACAGCAACCTCGCGGGGAACAAAGGCTCAAAGGTATAACAGACTTGTAAAAGGCACGTGGCACTGTTCACAGGTGGCAGAAGGGAGATTCGAACCCGTACAGGAGAACGGCAGCCAGTACCCAGATGCGCACCCCTCTGCTTTCTGTTTCCCTGCCTCCCGGGGTCTGCCATCCAGAGAGCTGTAGCACGCGTTAGATTGTCACTCCCTTGCACTGCCAACTTTTCGAGAGGGACGATTCATTTTGACAGAGCTCTGGGCTGCCACATGCCCTAACAGTTCAGTGGAATGAATGAGAGAACTCTCAATGCTGAGGAATGTATTAATAATTGGAAGTGACATAGAAACTACCTACATAGCCAGCATGAGACTTTGTATATTAGGCCTGCTTGTCTGTCAAATGAAACAATACGTCTTTAATTTCTGAGACCCACTGCATTCATGTGAAATAAACAAGAGGAACGCCAGGCCCTTCCTGAAGCCACCTGCCCTCTGGTGTGGTCACGTCTGTGCCACAGTCTTACCTCCAGCTGGGGCGTTTGAAGCAAGGAATCTTTTTTTAGCTGAAATATTCACCACCTTTCATAATAGCAGCTGGAAGGAGTGACACACAGTCCTCAAAACTCGGCTTCATGTCTTTACGAGGAAATTGCCAATAACTGACAGGCTGGCTAATAATGGTAAAAATAAAATGCTATCTCTCTCCCTTTCCATTGCAGAAGAAAAATCAAGGCTTGGGAATCCTTTTTTTCGCATTTCATTGTTTTCTACCCATTTTGTAGTTGGACATGCTGAGATGGCAGTTCCTGTGGATATGTGAAGATCAATCAGGAACTCCTCTGAGGAGAGAAATCAATGATTCGGTCCTCAGCATCTCTACTTTCTCAGATCTCACTTCTAAAAGACAAGACCTTTCTCGTAGAAAAACAAACTTCAATGGACATTGGTAACCACAGTGAAATTTTGAAGGACTTTTTGAGAGTATGTATATGGGTCAGGGGATAATTTATAAAGAAAAAGAGTTAGAAGGTGAGTTTTCTGTATCATAATTCTGCCTTCTGAGATGCTCCTCATAGCTGTGAAACCCTTATTCTGACAAGTTATACATTATCGTTCCAACCCCTCCAATGTGCAAGGCTGATGTTTTAAGTCACACTCTTTAAAAGGTAAAGGTGGCTTTTTACAGAGACATTTAAATATAAGCCACAATAAAAATGCAGCAAATCAAATCAAAACTCAGTCCCATCAGTTCTGGCCTCATTTTAAGGATGTATCTGAAAGTTACACAGAGTACCTGACAAAAGAGCTTTTTCATTGTTGAAGCTGGAAAATAATGAATTGTCGTCTTACCCAGACAGGTGCCCCTTTCTCATCTGTCTTTGAAACACAGTTACATATACATTTCCTAAGCACCCACTCAATAGAACGGTCCTAGAAGTCTACTGGGTCATAGCAGACAGACTGTATACTAGGGTGCTAAATGTTAGTTAGCTATCTAGGAATCAGGGGATACCAAGAGGCCCATTAAAAGTGTTGGTTTTAGGGCCATTCCTGATAATAGTTAAGCCACCGGCATCCAAGATGATTGTGAGGTAGGCCCAGGGACTATAATCTAGAAAATACTTCCACTCACCATTTAATAAACTGGATAATTCAAAAATAGAAGTCATTTGTCCTCAACCAGAAGGAAGATAAAACAATGTTTCCTGTATAATAGAAAGTGGTGCTGCTTCCAAGATCTGATATCAGGGTCATTCCAGAGAGGGTACATAGAGCAGAAACCACACATATATATATACACAGAGAGAGAGAGAGAAAATAATCAGATAATTACATAAGAAAGTAACACATTGGTACCAACATACCACCCTGTAAAACTTTCAGAGGCCCTGTTTTCTCTCTAGAATTATAATACATTGCTCTTTCTTTGAGTAGCAGCAGAATAAGTAGCTGGTCTGCACACAAGGCCATGTTGCATGAATCATGCACACCCTGAAAATGGACTGGAGCACAGCATGATGGGACGGCAGAGTCCAGAGAGACGGGTGAGGCCAGAGGCCCCCACTAATGGG
>NW_003852439.1:13409636-13432276 GCF_000181295.1 Otolemur garnettii | reverse complement strand
CACATTTTCTCGCCTAGTCTGTCATGGGTGTTTCCAACTGCCCATTACATCCTTTAACACAACTAACGGTAACTTTCAGGGGGAAATACAGTTTATAAACGAGCAGGGCTGTAGCAGCCGATGGTCTTCTTTCCCCCCCAAACTTTTAACTATGCTCATCAATTACTCTTAACGGTGCAAAGAGTTGGCAGTGTTTACCCACCATCCTTTCCGAGTTATTCAGCTGATCTTGCGGCTCATTAAAAGCATCTCTATTTATTTGCTGTGTGTTACAGTCCTTAACTTTGGCACAACACGCCAAAAGAAAGCCCATTTTACTTTTCCCTGTGGTGTTAATTGGTTGAGCATGCTGCCTGCCTCTTCATTAATTATGTCAATGTGTATGAAACTTCCATTTTCATGGGGGTGAATTAACAAGGCTTCTCCGAGCAGGGCTGACAAAAAGCCAGCCCGACTGCCTGCAACGATGAGAATAATGAAAACTGCTGGTGGCCTGGGCCGTGTTCATTTGCAAAGCCTTGCTTTGTCTGGCCTCGAGCCCTTCTCACCTCTCCTTCTCTCGTGACCACCAGCATGTAACAGGCAGTTTTGTGAAACCAGCAATATCAACTCTGCTAGGGCCGGCCCATATGTCTGCCCAAACCCCAGAGAGGAGGTTGTGCTGAATATACCAACCGCCTATGGGAGGAAGGAAGAAGGGTGGGTCAGTTGGAAGCCCACCAAAATGCAGCAGTGGGTTCTGATACTTTGAGAGAAGTCCCTTGATTGCATTACTGCAGGGAAGTAGAAAAACTAAAAGGCAATTCCCACTGAAAACTCCTGTTTATTTTTTTTAAATCACTCTACAGTGACTTGCCAAAGTCTCACAGCTATTTAGAAGTAAAAAGCAAAACGTAAGTGTGTGCAGATGTGCGTGCGCGCGCACACACACACACACAGCACAGCTCCAAAGCCTAAAGACAAATCACTCCTTCCGGTTAACGAAATCACTTAGTTTTTTTCCTGCTTCTCTGCTCACTGCTGTGAAGGCTGGTAAAAGAGTGACACCTAGTTACTGTTTCACCGTTTTCTTCTCGGAGATGCATCCTCTCCTGCGAGCTCTCTGACATTAGGACCAGACGCAGACTCCAATCTCGTTCTCTTTCACAACCTCTGTCCTCATCTCTCTCTCCTCTATCTGTGTCCCACAGGGCACACCCATCAGAGGAGGTGAAGAGAGAAAACAATACACTGATGATGCCTTAGAGTGTCAGAGCAGTCTTCAAATTACCACCACCATCTGCATCTCAGAGAGGCAGAGAACAGTGATTTGTGGAGAATTTAGCCAGATTCATGGAGAGAAAGGAAACATGAGGTTTAAGCTTACTTCCTACCTCCCCGGCAAAGAATCACAGGGCCACAAAGAGTCAGCAAGACGGAATGATTCAGCCTGGCCTCGGAAAAGGGAAGGTCCACTCAAGAACACACACACACGTGCACACACGTACATGCGCCCATACACACAGAGTCGGCAGTGACCATGAGGCAGCCTCTTCTCAGATGAGCCTCCGAGGGTCTCAGAACCGTGATTGCAAGGAAGTTCTTTCTGGGGTCTCGTTGCAGATGACAGTCTTTCCCGCTGGGAATAACGCTTTTTTTTTTCAGAAGATGCTGAACAGTGACCGTCCCCCAAACAATCCTTCCCTTGGTTAAAAGCACGACTGCATCAACAGTGTTTCTGTTTATGCCCAGTACTTGCTTATATTCTCTGAGTCATCTATCTTGTCACCCTGTCACCTTTTTTTTTTTTTTTTGAGACAGAGTCTATGTCGCTCTGGGTAGAGTGCCATGGTATCACAGCTCACAGCAACTTCAAGCCCTTGGGCTTAAGCAAGTCTCTTGCCTCAGCCTCCCAAGTAGCTGGGACTACAATGCCTGGCCATTTTGTTGTTGTTACTGTAGTTGTCGTTGTTTGGCAGGCCCAGGCTGGCTTTGAACCCGTCAGCTCTGGTGCATGTGGCTGGTGCCCTAGCCACTGAGTGACGGGCACTGAGCCATATCTTGTCACCCTTTTTATGCCTTTCTGGAGGGACCAGCTAGAGAGGGTGGATGAGGGTTGCAAGTCAGGAGGTCAATCAACAATAGACTCCCCAACACCAGGAGTGGAAGTTCCAAACATTCAGCCATTGGTTTCCGTCAGAAATCATGCTCTACTTTTCCTGAACAACGTGTACCCGGCACAGTCCTAAACTGAGACGTAGTTTTCTCATATGTAAAATGGGAAAATTAATGACTGCATCACCGCATTCCTGAGAAGAATGAATAATGACATGGGCAGAGTCACAATTAAATATTTACAGAAAAAATAACACCTACCAGCAACGGCAACATGGAGATTTTTGTCCCAACAGAAAGGGGAATTGTATATTAATAGCTCCGGCTTATGAAATGCTAATTACATACTAGGTGCTGTGCTAAACTCTTTACTCAAATCATTTCATTTCATTTTTGCCCAGGAGGTAGACGCTATGATGAATTCCATTGTGCAGAAGAGAGACCTGAAGCTTGGGAAAGTCAAGACAGGGTGAATTTCTGTAGATAGTAAAGGGGGGAATCTGGACTTACTGATGTTCTCAGCCCGTGTGCAGATAGGGCATGACTTACAAGAAGTAGAAACAACCCAAATGCCCACCAACTAGCACATATGTGAATAAAACATGGTATATCCATAGAATAAAATCCCCTCTGGCCGTATAGGTTATAAAATGGGAGAGCCTTGAAAGCCTTGCGCTAAGTGAAAGAAACCAGAGACTAAAGAGCACACACTGTCCACTTAGATGAAAAGTTTAGGGTAGATAGATTCATACCATCCATTTAGATGAAAAGTTTAGGGTAGATAGAGTCGTAGAGAAAGAGAGATAGCAGTCGACCAGGGTTGAGGGGATGGGGGAATGAAAGTTAATCTTCCCCAGGGTCACTCGGTGGGGACCAGCTGTGCAACTCCACAAATACACTTTAAAAACATGGAAGGTGCACGTCAATGAATTTTGTAATATTTAAATTATATCTCAATAATGTTGTGTTTTATAAAAAAACAAACACAACTCTCTTCACTGCAAGACGAGCTGCATAGGCCATCCTGGTTTTAATCTCCTGTGACGTGAGCAACACGTGTCTGCTTCATTCTGCAGAGCTGGGATTGGCACGAGTGAAGGGGGCTGTGATGCGAGATCAGGCTGGGAGCAGAAGGGTGGATCTTGCAGCAGGCTGGCTATGGGGAGGGATCTGGGTTTTATTCCCAGGGCTGAGAGAGGAGACCAGAGAGTTTAAATAGTGCAGGGACATGATCAGATTTGCAGGAAAAGCTGTTACCCCAGCTGCAGAGGTGGACGTGGGGACTGCACCTCTCGGGGCTGACCAAGCAGAAGCCGCAGCAGTTTCCTGGCTGGGAGACAGATGAGGTTTGGACCAGAGTGGGGTAGAGATGGAGGGAGTGGACGCATCTGAGAGGCATCGGCAGGACATGGTGATTCATTGGGTAGGGAGAAGCAGCCGGCCACACAAGAGGGAGGGATTGAGGAGGACTCCAAAGCATTTAGCTTCATAATCGGGTCATGCCATTTGCTAAAACAGGAATGTGTAGGAAAACATATTTGCTGGATAAGATCATTGTGTCATTGTGAAGATCATTCTCCTCCCACAAGCATGAGAAATTAAACCTCAGGAGGCTTTTGGGAAAGAACAATTAATAGAAAATAGTAGGGGAGACATAGCCTGGATTAGATGAAGAGTTGACTTCAAGAGAAACATAACAGTTTCTTGCTCAAGATACATGGTCAGGGACCAAGAAAATGAGTTGGCAGGGACAGGGAGCATGGAAAGAAATTCTCCATAGTGAGCCCAGAGGATTCCAGAAAGAATCAGTCTCTAGGCAAGGTGGAAAGTTCAAATTCCTTCCTGTTTGCTCCATCAGGACAGTGGAGCTGAATCCTAAGCTCTACGGTGCAAACTTGGAATCCTTTACTTTCTCAACAAGGTACCTCTTCAGATCTCCTGCATCCCCTCTGCCTGGCAAAGCCCTGTGGCTGTTTTTGCATGTTCTCCCCTATTTCTGGGTAGGAATTTTGCAAACTTCATCCATCAGGAAAGTCTATTAAGAACTGAATTTGCCATTAAATAGACCCAAGTTGGTTTACGGCTCCATCCTCTTTTCAAGGTGACATATCAGGCATGCTCCCTGGCCTCTAGAACCTCAGCCCCCTGTGTATATAACGGGACATATCTAAGATGATTAAATGAGATAGCTCAGCACCATTGTTTCGGTTCCTGGCCCACAGTGAGAATTATTATTATCCTCATCCAAGGTAATGATTTCTCACCTTTTTTTGGGGGGGGGGCAAAATTAGGAAAAACCATGCCCCATACCTTCAAGAAATGCTCATGTATGAAAACTTTGAACAGACCTATTGAAATCTGGCCCATGGACCACATTTTGAGAATCTTTAACCGCAACTCTGGCTGGCCATTGCTTGGGGAACTTTAAAAAATACTGAAAATCAATCTCTACATTTACAAAATTTATCTTTGCTTGGTTTGAGTTTGGATTCATGCAACCTTATTTTCTAAGGCTACCTGGTGATTCTATTGTGTAGCCAGAATGGGGAATCATTGATAAAAGGGGGAATAGCCAATGCTCCATCTCCTCTGTCCAAGATACAGTTCCCTGTGGCCTGCATTTCCCCTGATTCTGACAGTGTCTTCAGAACTCAGGCTCTGAGGGCTGGAGGACCCATAACTTCCGTTTTCAACTTCTATTACAAATAAAATCTTGACAAGTGGGGCTGGGCGCTGAGGCTCATGCCTGTTATCCCTGCCCTCTGGGAGGCCAAGGTAGGAGGATAGCTTCAGCTCAGGGATTTCACACCAGCCTGAGCAAGAGCGAGACCCTGTCTCTATTAAATATAGAAAACTCAGCTGGTGCTATGGCACATTCCTGTTGCCCCAGCTATTCAGGAGGCTGAGGCAGGAGGACTGCTTGAGCCCAGGAGTTGGAGGTTGGAGCAAGCTATGATATCACCACTACCCTCTACCCAGGGTGACAGAGCAAGACTCTATCTCAAAAACTAAAGAACAAAGCCCCCAAAACAACCCCAACAAAAAATCTTGGCAAGCTACTCTCTTTATTTATTTCTGTCCATCTATAAAAGCAGGGGTGGGCACCATCGTGTTAGTCTTAGAAGATCACTAGGATGATCAAAGTGTCCCATGTAAGTGCCCCATGTCTCAAAGTCTGAGAGGTACAGCAGGAGTTGGGTGACAGGCCCCATGTGATCATGGCTGCTATCATTATCATAAAGTCAGTGCCACTGTCATCATCATGGCTTCTTAGGCTTTTGTCTTCCATAACTAAACTCCTTAAATATAGAGGCTACTTTTCCTCTGTTTTCTTAGAAAGCACTTGGGGAGAAAGCCCTCATGCCAGGCTTCGCAGCCTTCACGGGGCAGGAGACTATTCTGCTTAGGAAAGTGGCCGTGCTCAGGTGGCACCCGCATAGTTCTGGTCCAGTGGGACTAGGCTGTAGCCTGGAATACAAATTTCAGGGATCCTAGTGGTTCTGAAAAACCCCAATCTAGAATATATCAGATGTTGGGATTCTCTATACCTTAAAGCAGCTTCTTCATTGATACAGCTATGCCCAGACTTTCAAAATAGAGGGAGAGGGAAGTTGCTGATAAAAATAGGTGACGCTCCTCAGTCACTGAATGCTAAGGTCGGAGGCTGGAGCCCAGCAAATACATTCCCTGTGGGTAAAGAACCCCCCGGGTGTTGGCAAAGCAGAAGCAGAGGGACTGTACACAAAGGCAGCTAATGGGACAACATTCAGTACCTTGTACTTCTCTCTCATTCCCCGGTGGTTTCTTTCTCTTGACCCTAAAAGACACGTGTCACTCAGTCTGCCCCAAGCAGCCCTCCAGACGTGCCACCTGGTGGGTTAATCCTATCCTCCCCCTTCTGGGACATCTTTCTCTTTTGACTGCTGATCATCAGCTAATCATCGTTCCAGTGAAGTGCCTGGAACCCTCCTGGCCCTGCTCTTCCAGAAACAGTGACTCAGCCAGGCAAGGAGGGTTAATTGGGGTGGCTTGATGGGGGTGAGAAGGGGTGGGCAGAAGAGAGGAGGGGTGAGAGGAAGAGGCAATTTACGGCGCCTGTGGGTAGCTGGCTTCCCCCTCCTGGCACATGTTCTAATTTTATTTTGCTTGCATTTATATTAGGAAATGCTGCAACCACCCCGCGCTGAGGGCGGGGGATGGACCCGAGGAAGATACAAAGGCTCAAACCCGCCCGGAGACAAGGGGACACGTAGCCCCCATGCCTCTTCCTAGCTCAGGCTCCTGCTCCCCTGATGTAGGAGCTGTAAAGGAAACATACCCACCACCCCATCGCAGGAGTCAGGTTCAAACAACAACCTAGGTTCTTGTTTATTTTCTCCTAGAAATGAAAGAAGTTGCCCTTGCCTACCAGGTGTGGCTCTAGATTGCAACAACACTGTTTTCTCCCTCATTTGAGAATGATGGGCTACTTTTCACACGGAAGACGATCCTTGGAGTTGTTACAACGTCCTGTATTTATTAGTGGCAGAGCCCCAGAGTCCAGAATTTCTGTCCCTATGACAGCTATCATACCAGTCTAGTGGTTAAAAGCTTAGACTCATAGACTTGCGGATCATACAGACCTACTTTATAAATAAAAAGAAAACTATATATACTTATACACATACATATACACACAGAGACACATATATACATATATATATCTAAGGTGTACAACACGAGGTTTTGTATATCTATCTTGATATACATAAACCCCGGAAAGTGATTCCTATAGTCAAGCAGTGTAACACCCCCATCATCTTATGTAGCCAACTTTCATTTGCTCTTTCTTATCTTTAGCTTTTTTAGTTAGAGCCCCTAAGATCTATTCTCTTGGCAAATTACCAGCATACACAAGGCAGTATTATTAATTATCGCCCTCATGCTGTGCATTAAACTTTTAGACATTCACATGCAGACCTATTTTCTGACCCTGTGTGACCTTGGGGATGTCACTTTACCTCTCAGAACCTCCTTGTGCCTACTATGAGAATGATAATCAGGATGAAAATGTGGTAAGTTAAAAAGACATGTAAGAATCCCTGCAGCAGGGCTGATACCTACTAAGAGCAAAGTCAAGATTAGCAGTTTCCATCACCAGCATTAGCACCTCCATCATCTTGGCCAGTTTTAGGCCAACCTGGTCGGGCTACACCACTTAGTTATTTCCTCAAATGCTAATTTAGGTGTTGCCGTGAAGGTATTTGGTAGATGTGACTGACATCTGCAGATGGTCGTCTTATGTAAAGGGGATTGTCCTGGGAAACTGTGGTGGGCCTGATTCAATCAAGGAAAGGCTGTAGGGGCAGAACCTGAGGCCCCCCTGAGGAAGGAGTTTGAGGTCCAGAACGTTAGCACCTGCCCAAGAGTTACTGGCATACTGTTTCTGATGACCTGGCTGATGTATTTCAGACTTGCTTAGCCAGTCTCAGAATTGCGTAAGCAAGTCCTTACAATAAATCTCTTCATGTATGAAGATATCCTACTGGTTCTGCTTCTTGGGTGGAACCTTGGCTGATACAACCAGCATCACCTCTGTTACTGCATCCGTGCATTTGCATGGCAGGTATACAAACAGGGCACTCACTGCAAAGGCTCGCTCCATCAGATTTTCTTGTCCTTGGGAACCTGCTCAGAGCTGTGCCATCCCTGGTTAAGTGTAAAATGATCCTTTTCAAAGGCAAAGCAAGATAAGGTAAGCATCAGCTGATAAAAGAACTTGAGGATAAAGTTTTTATTTTACCTATCTCCTACCAACTCTGTGCGTCGTGAAACCCCAACTTTTGGTCAGGCAATTTCATGACCCCAAGAATGTGTCCAGTATTTTAGCTTCCCCGGAGAGAAAGACTCATTCCCCTCTAGATTTATTTATTCATTCAACATTTGACTGAACACCAACCCTGGGCCTCCTTGAACATCCCTCAGAGGAGGACAGAACTCTTCTGGGCAACAATAACTCAAACAAGATTCCTGCCTTTGAAACATTTACCCTCAGTGAGGGGAGGCTGAAGAGCAACCAGCCAACCAAATATAAAAAAGTATAAAAAATTACAAAAAAAATTTTTGAAGTGTGATTTAAATGCTCTAAAAATAATAAAGATGATGGAGTGGAGGTCCAGGGGTCAGGAGGAGCCATCTTAGATGAGAAGGTGAGCACTGGCTTACCTGAAGACAAGACCATTGCACTGATATTTGCCAAAGGAAAGGGCAGATGCTAGCCACATAACAAGCTGGGAGGAGAGGGGATGACAAAGTACAGAGGCCCTGAGAGGCCAAGGAGTTTTGCGTGTTGTAGGAGCAGACTCTCACTGGAAGAGCTACTGTGGGACTCAGTAGAGGGATAGGAGCTGAAGGAGAAGAGAATTGCAGAAGCCAGATCACATGGGGCTTCTCAGCCAAGGTTAAGAGCTTGGGGGGTGGGTCTGGGAGAGGTGAGGAATAATGGACATCCCTGCAGGATGACTCTGCCTTCCCCATTCCCTACGGATCATTCTTCTGCAGACCACAGAAGCGCTAACAGCAGGTTCTCTGGGTGCAGATATGTTTTCATTTTATGGGGTTAGCCCTTCCTTGTTTTCCACACATTTGGGGAAGTATGGCATATTGGCTTACTAGTGCTGCCATGGCAAAGTACCACAGGTGGGGTGTCTTCAGCAACTAAGTTTCCTCTTACAGTTCTGGAGTTTAGCAGTCCATAATCAAGGCATGGACAGGACTGGCACCTTCTGAGGGCTGTGAGGGAAGGTTCTGTCCCAGGCCTACCAGGCACAGGCTTGTACATGGCCATCTTCTTAGGGCTCTTCACCCCTTTTCCTCTCTGAAAATGTCTGTGTCCCAAATTTCCTTTTCTTGTAAGGTCACCAGTCATACTGTACTAGAGCCTACCCCAGTGACCCTGTTTTAATTACCCTTTTCAAGACCCTGTGAACAAACACAATCATATTTTGAGCAGTGATTTTCAACTGATGTGTGTAACACACTGGTGTGCCCCTAGAGGATCTTAGGGGTGCCTTGAAAATTTTTAAAGATCATTAATTAAGGCCGGGCATGGTGGCTCATGCCTGTAATCCTAGGACTCTGGGAAGCCAAGGAGCTCACGAGTTCAAGGCCAGCCTGAGGAGAGGAGACCTCCTCTCTAATAAAAATAGAAAAGTTCGCCAGGCATTATGGTAGGTGCTTGTAGTCCCAGCTACTCAGGAGGCTGAGGCAAGAGGATTTCTTGAGCCCAAGAGCTTGAGGTCACTGTGAGCTATGATGATGCCATGGCACTCAACTCAAGGTGACTGAGACTCTGTTTCATAAATAAATAAATACATAAGACCATTGATTAAATTATTTTCAAAAGAAGTTCAAAGCACAGAAAGCATATTCTTTATTCCTAAACTCTTCTTTGGGGGAGATCAACATAATTTAAGTGTGCCATTGATGTTTAACTATAGATTAAAGTGTGCTGTGAAATAAAAAAGGCTGAAAAACACTGTTCTAGAGACTAAGATTATTCAACAGATATATATTTGGAGAGGGGAACTCAGCCCATAGTAGATGGTGAAATAACTGGCTACAGTTTCATATGTCAACCCTAGTTAAGATCCCTGCCTCCAAAGTCCAGAGTCCAGGAACAGACAGGCAGCCATCTCCAGGCTCCCAGAGTCCAGGAACAGACAGGCAGCCATCTCCAGGCTCCCTGGTAGCCACCCTTGCTTCGCTTGGGTGTCTGTCATGGGATCAGTGATGCCTCAAGTGCCACTTTGCTAGAAAAGATGCCCAGCACAGAGTCCAGAGGGTGATGGGCAAAATAAACTCACTTTTAAGAGGCTCAGAATAAAGATAACTGATGAGCTGGGACAAAGGGAAGGACAAGATCTTTGGGGTTTACCCCACACTGAGTAACAGTTTATCTTCTCTCTGGCTCTGATACCTGTGATACCTGAATAAAGGTAAGGTATTCTCTGGTGGAAGAGAGTGGCCAGCTGCCCTCCATCAGTACAGACTCTAACATGAAGCCACTTGAACTTAGTCCAGCAGGCAAATGAGCCTTGGCTAGGCTGTAAGCAACAGTCTGTGGGGCTGCGGTACCAGTCCATGGTCTGTTAGGACCGGGCTGCACAGCAGGTGAGCGGCAGGTGAGTGAAACTTCATCTGTATTTACAGCCACTCCTCACTGCTCACATCACTCATGAGCTCCACCTCCTGTGAGCTCAGCTTTGGCATTAGATTCTCACAGGAGCACGAACTCTACTGTAAACTGAGCACATGAGGGCTGCAGGTTGCATGCTTCTTAGGAGACTCTAATTGCCTGACGACCTGAGGTTGAACTGAGGTGGTGAAGCCAGTGCTGGGGAATGGCTGCAAATACAGATTATCATTAGCAGGGAGGTCTGATGTATAGAAACCATAACGAATCAGTTGCTTGCAGATCATATCAACCCATCACTTGTGCCTGGTCTGTGAAAAAATTGTCTTCCATGAACCCAGTCCCTGGTCCCAAAAAGGTTGGGGACTGCTGATGTAGAGAAGCCCAGCTCGCTACTTGATTGTTTGGTTCAGTTAACAAAAGAGAAAACATTTCTCTGTCCCCCTTTAGGTTGTAGAGACAGTTCTTAGCACTGAGCACTGTTTTGCCATAATATTTTATAGTGGGGGGTTTGAACCTTCTGGAATTATTACTGGAAGGGCTCTATTTCCATTTCACTGCTTTTCTGGCATGATCTGAAATTAATCCAATCATTTCACCATCCCCGCCACAGTCATTGGCTCCTCTCTTACATGGCAGGTACTGTGCTGGGGCAAGTCTGCAGTGCCCTTGGTTTGGTTTTAATGAAGTTTATGTTTTGGCTATTCGGTGGTGTTGAGTTCCTCCCTCTACCACTCTGTGAATCTAATGGAGGGAAGAAGAAAGATTCTTGGAAGGGACGGTGGAGAAATCATAAGAAGTGTGCTCCGTCTGGTCAGAATCATGCATGGCTGATCAACCTGAAGCTGGCAGAATGAAGGGCCGGAGGGTGAGCAGAGGAACCACCATAAAGCCTGGCTGACGACGCAATATACATGAAAATGGGCCGCTATGACAGAGACAACGGTAATGAAGATGCTATAAAGAAAGTACAATGCCCATCTCTTGCTGATCAGGTAAGAAATGCCATCAAGATGGATGGGGTGATTTGAAGACTCAGTTACCAGCTCTGCAAAACCACCTACACCTCTGGAGGGTATTTCCATAAAGCCCTTGAAGTTGCCAGGATGAAGCATGAGATTACGCCGAGCTGTAAAGGGCTAAATTGGCTGCAAAAGGCCATGGAGCCCGTCGCACTGCAAGTGGGAAGATTGTGCAGAGGAGAAAAAAGACCCAGGGAGTAGGAGGAAATAGACTGTTTCAAGTTATAATGATCCCTCTCGCCTCTCCATTTTTTTTCTGATAAGAAGAATATTGTTTGACTGTGTATAAACCTCAACCTAAAATGTCCCCCTTTCCCAGGCGCTCACTGTGTGTTGCTTCTTTGCCAGAACTGGTAGCTCAGTTATGGGAAATCGCATAGTAAATGTCGTGGGCATGAGTCTGTCACTTCGTAAATCCTCACTCTGTGTTTGACAGGACTCCAAGATCACCTTTTAAAGCTAATCTAGCTGAGGGACAAGGCAGCATTCTTAGCACTTCAACTTGAGGATAATATGACTGGCAGGAAAATCAGCCTTACCCCCGTGATTGGCAGAGGGTTGCGGTACCATAGGCAACTCACTTTTGAGAACTTGCAGGTATCTTTCAAAAAAAAATTGGTTTTTTTTTTTCAAATAAATATCCTAATGGCTAAAAATGCATGCAGTGTATTTGCAAAGGGGTCTGTTAGATTTCTTTGGCCATGTGAAGTCTGCCAAATTATACAGAACTTCAAAGCTCCTGCCTACTCCCTAACCTTAAGGTAGCAACATCCTTCCCGGGCTAACACCAAACGAAGACATTACTCTGTAGTCAATCTGCTTTGGCTCCTCAGAAAGACAATCAGTCTATTTCCACTCACTCACTCCGACAATAAATATTACTCTGTGTAGGAAATTATTTCTCTACATTTGCCTGTAAATAAAGCACTTCCCTAAATCTACTAAACATTACATAGAGTTCTTCACGTGGTTTTAGCTAAAATGAAACGACATTCTCCTGTCATCTGAGTGGCCAAGCTACATCTGTGTTCAAAAACGTCATCTGTCATAGACTCATCATGCTGCTGAACAAATCGTAGGAGCAAGCCAGAGTCCCGCATTCCAGCACGGACAGGAGGAGGGGTCACTAATGACTGCCTTTCTCTGGGTGTGTGAGCAGAACGGTAATTACTGCAACTGTTTCCTCTGCGGTCAGGTGTCAGTTCACCTCGCAAAGATAATCACTGGAGTCCCTGTGCTTGCCTTTGCCCTTTATTGAAAGTCTCTCCGTGGGGGTGGGGTCTTTCTCTTCCTTTTCTTTCTAGCCATTACCGAAGACTGTAGGTTGAATGCCAGGTTTACGTCGATGCTATTAATGACCAGAACGGCATGAAAATCCAGTTTCCAAACACAACACGCACTGTACGCGCAGACGGGAGGAACAGGAACATGCTGGGGAAGGTTTCACAGTTCTTCCCACACATTGTCGTCCATTTGGAGCTTTCCAAAAGATTCACCTGGCCAAGCATCATCTGTGTCACTTTTTCTCTGCCCCTTGGTGTCTACCTTAGTATCAGCGAGGAAGGTGAACGGGAGAAAAGCAGCTAAAAGGGAGATTAACTATTCCACGACCTCCTGGGGGAGCGGTAGGGAGAGGGAAGGGAGAGAAGAGGAGAGAAGAGAGAGGGAAAGGAAGGCAAGAAGAGATGAGGGAAGGCCAGTAGTCAACAGTCAAGAGAAAAAATAATTGCTAGTGAACAATCCCTGGTGTCTTAGAAAATCGAGGAACTTCTCAACACAGGCATGGCAACGCTGAATTTTAAAGTCCTTGCAGCACTGCGGTGCCTCCATCACCTCTAACCTCACATTAAAATGTGCTGCACACAGAGGCCCTGGGTGGTGCTGCGTGTTTGGAGTGGGCCTGAGAAAGAGGCGAGAGCTGAGAGGTGGGAGGAAACGGTTCACTGAGAACGGAAGGTTGGAACGTGTGGTGACTCTGCGCAGTAATTAATCCCTCCAGGTGTGTGCAGACACCCTGGCGGGGCACCGGACTTCCCACCCTCCATGAATTAGGCAGTTGTAGCCAGTTTAAATACAGAAAGCCGGAGAAGTCAGGGGCATCCTGGCTGCCGATCTAAATGTTAGTTAAAGATTGCTGCCGTCTTAAAATATAACGTGAGTGATGCTGGAGAACACAGCACAGCTTGTGCAGTCCTATGTAAAGCAGATGCAAATCATATGTAAATGTGCACCTGTCCTTCTGGACTGGTTCTGACTGGGGCCGCTTCTAAGGATTAGATCTCTGGACAAATCAGTAGATGGTGAGCTACTCATTGTGAAGGCAGAAGATTGCCTTTGAGAAGGAGTCACTAATATCCCAGGAACAACCCACATTCATCATTTTTCTCTAATGCTTTTGTGGTGGTAGTCCCAGCTATTCCGAAGGCAGAAGGATCTGTGAGCTCAGGAGTTTGAGATTGCTGTGAGCTATGATGACACCACTGCACTCTAGCCTGGGGCAACAGAGTAAGACTCTGTGTCAAAAAATATATATATACAAAACATGAAATTTACTATCTTGTTTTTAAACACACAATTCAGGGACACTAGGTGCATCTGTGCTGTTGTACATCTGTGCTGTTATATACCATCATGACCTTTCTTTCCAGAACTGTTTCCCCCACTCTCCAGCCCCAGACAACGGCCACTCTCCTGGTCTTCATGGTTTTGACTACTCTGAGAACTTCACATGAGTAGAATCATACTGTATTTGTGTTGTCTGACCAGCTTATTTTCATTAGCATAATATCCACAAAGGGCATCCACGTTGCAGCCTGCGTCAGAATTTCCTCTGGTTAAGTTGGAATCATATTCCATTTCACATGTGTGTTCTTCTCCATTCAGCATCAGTAGATACTTGGGTGACTTCCACATTTTAGCTATTATGAATAATGCTGCTATGAACATGGGTGCACAGATATTTCCTTCAGACTCTGCTGGCAATATATACCCAGAGGAAGAATTGCTGGATCATACACTAATTCTATTTTCAACTATTTGAGGAAGCTCCATGCTGTTTTCCATAAAAGCTGTACCATTTTACATTCTTACAACAATGTATAAAAGGGTTCCAATTTTTCTGCAACACTTGTTTTCTTTCTCTCTCTCTTTTCTCTTTTTAGTGAGGCCATTCAAACATCTATGAGGTGGCATCTCCTTGTAATTTTGATTTGCATTTCCTTAAGGATTAGCTGTGCCTTGTATCTTTCTAGGTGCTTATTGGCTGTTCATCTGTCTTCTTTGAGGACATGACTATGCAAATCCTTTCACCAGTTTTCAACAAGTTACTTGATTTTTGTTTGCTGCTACCCAGTAACATATTGACTTAGTCCTCTACCTCCTGGGGCAGGGGTAGGGAGCTGGAAGGGAGAGGGAAGGGAGAGGGAAGGGACTTCTGCATACAGCTGACGGCTCTAGCAGGGAGACTCCATGAAAGATTTGCCCAAAGGCAATGCAGATGCTACATTTGTGCCTGTCCAGGCTGTTTGGGTTTTAACGGCTTCTCTGCCTTCCGCAAGTTCTGTCAGTGCTTCCTATAAAATAAGTCCCTGGTACATCGTCACTACCACCTGAATCTACCCCACACGACCCAACCTCACCTGGGTGTCTGTAGTTGCCACTAAATGACCTTCCTGACTCCAGGCCCGTCACGCTGTTCTCCACCTGGCAACTTGGGCGAGCTTTAGAAATAAAAATCAGATCATGATACTGTGCTGACCGTCCTTGGAGCTTTTCAAAGTCTCTGCTGCCCTCTTGCCTCACTCAGAATAGAATCCCCATTTCTCTCCACGGCCTACAAGCCATGCTGAGCCTGGTCGCTCTGTCCTCTTGACCTCATCTGGCAACCCGTTTCCTCTGCCATCCCTCCTCCCAACCCTGCCTTACATCTTCCAGTTTTATTGCCTGCAGAGAAGTTTTTGCCTTCTGAAATTAATTCATATTTGTATTTCTCAACCTCGGTCTCATAAAATCAGGGTTGGCTGCTATTCTCAAAATAACTGTGGCTTAAATAAAATATAGGCTTGTTTTTTTTCTCCCCTAAAAAAATGTAGGGCTTGGCAGTCCATTACAAACTTTGCTGCCTCATTCATTTTTCTGTTCCACCATCTTTAGGAGATGGATTCCATTTGTAAAGTTGCTCCAAAGTTGTATAATTTTGCCCATCAGGGGAGACAGGCCACATGGATGTTTGCACAGCAAGTGAGTCAGCCCCTATGAAAGGGTTTTCCCAGAAAGCACATCTAATAATTTTCATTGCCATCTTGTTGGTGATCCCTCTCTGCTAAAAAAGCTGGGGAGTACGGTATTATTATCCTTTAATTTGGGCACACTGTGTATGACTAAGGGGCCTATTTCCAAGCGGTCTATTGCTAAAAAAGATAGGATTAAAGGGCTACTGGGTAGGCAGCTGGCAGTTTCTGCCACAACTCCTTCTTGAATGCTTTTCTCTGGGCAGAAAATATGAACTCCACACAGGCGGTGAAGTTGCCTGTGTGTCGTGTCACAATATCCCCAGTTCCTGCTGCAGTGCCTGACAGGTACGCACCATAAATCGAGGCACAGAAAGCATTTGCTGAATGAGGACAGAGTACCGTGGTGACACCTCTTTTCTAAAATGATGTTTAAGGATGTGTGCGGACTCCTCCTGACGCATTCAGGCTCTTCCGTAAGAGACTCCAACTCAGCATCACCAGTAGCTCCTTCCCTCCCTACTCTACTCCCTGGGAAAACCCATCTGCTTGAACTCTGAAAATCACAGCTACATTCTCATCACCGCTGCGGAGAATGGAGCTTCTCTTCTCACAGTGGCTGCTGTCGGGGTTTTGCACCACGTTCCAGGTGGAGCCCCCCCTTTGCAGGCCAGCACGATCCCTGCTCTTTCCATAGATGCTATGTCCTCATGTCCCCGACGATAAAATGTAGCTAGCGTCTGACTTTTAGATTTCTCTCCAGAATTTCCCAGAAATCTGGCTTTATGATCGTAACTGTCTACATTCTGAGCACATTCAAGAATGGGTGATTGCCAAAGTGGTCCTCACAATGTTCTTTTTCGTCTAATTTCATCCCAGCCCCACTTGGATTACTGGGTAGGTGATGCCGTGTGTATGGAAATAGATTCTAACCCTCCAAACACGGGCGCACGGTGGCATGATAGGTATTTGGTTGTGTTAAAACACCCAAACCTTCAGGCGTCTGCTACTTGGAACACTCAGGTACCCATTTTCAAAGACGTTTTAAAGTGCACAATTCAGGGCCCATCGTGAAAACATTTCTCATCGCCTACTTTTTAACCGATTACCATTCGATTTTTCAAATGATAAAGCAGAAAAACCTTAAACACTCAGTGGATGCTGAATTATTAAACATAAAAGCGCACTTTGGTGTATTTATTATCACACTGAAGGAAATCTTGTCTGGTTTAAGCTCTTAGCTCCTTAAAACGTCCCCCTCTACGCCCAAGTGGAGTTAAAAATGCATTGCCATAAAACTCCATCCATTTCCAATTTTCTCCTCATCGGTTCCTGACATTATGGGCTAGACCTTCCCAGGCTGCACACTTTCTCTGGGAGGAGGATGAGTCACGTGGTGTTGACGGTCATACGTCACTGGCCTCTTCAAACTGAAACCGAATCTTGGGGCTTAGAGTTGTCTCCTTTTCTACTGTCCAGTCGGGGACTGTTTCTCCAAGCACCAATCTCTGGGGCCTTCCTGCAAGCACAGTTCATACTGAGCCAACTGTGAGAACCTACCCTGAGTTTTACCCCCTGAGTGGCTGGAATGTATGCCCCCAAGTTCATGAGTGGGAAATGTAATGCCCAATGTTGAGTGGCCTAATACAAGGTGAGTAGGTCAGGAGACCTCTGCCCTCCTGAGTGGGTTAACAGCATGATCACCAGAGAGGCTTTGTCGTGAAAGTGAGCTTGGCCCTGTCCTGCTCGCTGCTCTTGCCATCTCTAGCTCTCCCGCCTTCCGCTCTTTATAAATTACCTGGTCTCAGGTATTCTGTTACAGCAACCCCAAACAAACTAAGACACAGCACCTTTTAGTTTTTGATTTAGTCTTTTGTGTGTGTGTGTGTGGAGGTGAAATTCATTTAACAAAATTAACCACTTTCTAGGGTACCACTGAGTGACCCTTAGTGCATTCAGAATGTTGTACAACCACCACTTCTACCTAGTTTAGCAACATTTTTATCACCCCAGAAGAAAACCCATAACAGTTACTCTCCAGTTCTCCTCCCCTGGCAACCACCGTTCATCTTTCTCTCTCTATGGCTTTGCCTATTCTGGACGTTTCCTATAAATGGTATCATAAAGTATTTGACCTTTTATTTCTGGCTGCTTTCAATGAGCATAATATTATCAAGGGCCATCATCCATGTTGTAGCAAATATCAGTACTCCATTCATTTTTATGTCTGAATAATATTCTATCGTAGACATATACCACAGTTAGTTTATCCATGCAACTCTTTTCTTTTCTTTTTTTTCTTTTTCTTTCTTTTTTTTTTTTTTTGAGACAGAGCCCCCTGGGTAGAGTGCCGTGGCATTACAGCTCACAGCAACCTCCAACTCCTGGGCTCAAGCGAGTCTCTTGCCTCCGCCTCCCAAGTAGCTGGGACCACAGGCGCCCACCACAACGCCCGGCTATTTTTTGGTTGCAGCTGTCATTGTTGTTTGGCGGGTCCGGGCTGGGGATTCGAACCCGCCACCTTAGGTGTATGTGGCTGGCGCCTTAGCTGGTTGAGCTATAGGCGCTGAGCCTATCCATGCAACTCTTGCTGGTCATTTGAGTTATTGGGAGTTACTAGGAATGCTGCCATTATGAACACCTTTGTGCAAGTTTTTGTTTGAGTATCTATCTGTTTATTCAGTTGTCTGGGGTATAAACTAGGAGTGGAATGGCTGGCTAATGTCATAATTCCATGTTTCACTTTTTGAGGATCTGCCACCCTGTTGTCCACAGTTTGATAGTATTTCTCACTAAAGTATTTAGGCTTTCTTCCCATGACTCCTATTTAGGAGACATAGTCTCACTATGTCACCCTCAGTAGAGTGCTGTGGCATCACAGCTCACAGCAACCTCAAACTCTTGGGCTCAAGTGATTTTCTTGCCTCAGCCTCCCAAGTAGCTGGGACTACAGGCACCTGCCACAACGCCTGGCTATTTTGTTGTTGTAGTTGTAATTGCTGTTTGGCGGGCCCAGGCTGGGCTTGAACCCACCAGCTCCAGTGTATGTGGCCGGCATCCTAGCTGCCGAGCCACAGGTGCCGAGCCCTATGACTGCTTTTTAACTTAGCATTCCGGAAAACATCACTACAGAAACAGAAGGAAGCTCTGGAATTCCCAAGAACGGGAGTTAAAACTGACAGCAAGCTCAGCTTCTCCCTGCTTCAACCATGGGGCGAGGCACCAGAGACCCAGAACCATGTTTTTTTTTCTTATTCCTTTTCTTCATCCCAGAGGACAGCAGCTGGGTCTTCTGGGACGAGTCTTGGAAGAGTACTCAGTTTCAACATCCTGGAGAAACCAGAGAATTCTGGAGTAGGGACGGATTGGAGGAGGAATGGAGGAAGAAGAAACAATTGTGAACAAGGAAAAGGGGGCAAGACCGGTGTTTGGGTGTCTAGTGAACGAGGGAAAACAGCCCAGCGTCAGGAGGGCGAGGCTGTGCGCCTTCGAAATGGAGTCTTTTAAATTCTCTTTAAAATCACCCAGACTTGCATATGAGGATTAGACCACTGGATTTATGTCTTTCAGATAACCCAACTTCCCCTCTGCACACCACTCCAACTATATTTAGCTGTGCATATTTATCTTTGGTTCAGCCTCCCACTCCCCTTTCCCCTTGCGGACAGGCTGTCCTCTTTGCCTGAATCACCTTCCCTGCGCCAGGCACCTGAAAATGCCTACCCATCTTCAAAAGCCAGTCCAGCCATCCTCCCTGTGCTCAAACCTTCCAAACCCCTTTCTCAATGCAGCTCCTGCCCCAGGGACACATCTATCACTTAATCTTATAGTTCCATACCTGTCCCTGCCTCCCCCTCCTAACCATGTGTTCATGGAAGTCAGGAGCCACGATTTCCCCTTAAAAATGGGAAGGAAACTGTTCACTCCTCAGGTTGTTGTCGGGGTGAGGGGAGCTCGTCCATTTAAAGAGCCTTTTGTACCAATTCGCACACCTCATAAAAGTCCACAAAGCCGTCGGACTGTTAGGTAGCTACACTATCAATGCTTGGTAATGTTCCGAACAAAAGGTGCTTCTTGACTTTGCACAGCTAAGCAAGTCACTGGCAGATGGGGCGACGGAGAGGAGGAAGGAAAAGGGGGAGGAAAGATTCTCGGGGAAGTCTTTAAAAAGACGAAAGGGGAGAGTGAGTATAACACGCCAATACCATGAGCACCAAACTGAGAGTACCAGGAACACTAAACCAGCTGAGTTCTCATAACCATGATTATTAACACATTCCCACCATCTAACGTACTGATCAAGACTTCCACGTCATCAGACCAAGCCTGCTCCTTTCCTTCCCTTAGAGGAATGAGAGGAACCAGCAGGGGGAGGATAATGAAAGAGGAAAGAGAGTCCAAAACAAAACAAAATAATTAATGAACCTTCAAAACTCCCTCTCAGTGACTGAGGAGAAGGATTGTCTCATTTTTTGAGATATGAAGTACCTGGAAGAAAGTCCTGCCATAAATAGCATGTAGCAGACAGTGAAAATGACAGTCACCCTGCATGGTTAAGTTACATTCAGTAATCCATTTATGAGAGATATAAACCAAGCACGTGTCTTGAAATTACGAGCATCTTAGGTGCTCATTAAATCTTTCTGACCTGGGCTATTGGGTCAGTTGTCTCTGCTGCCCAAACCGTATGCCAGTCACCTGCGCCAGCTCATGTAACAATGCTCATCTGTGAGGCCAGGCGTGGTGGTGCACACCTGTAAATCCCAGCACTCTGGGAGGCCAAGGCGGGTGGATTGCTTGAACTCAGGAGGTCCAGACCAGCCTGAGCAAGAGCAAGATCCCATCTCTACTAAAAATAGAAAAAAAAAGTCTAGCTGGGCATTGTGGTGGGTGACTGTAGTCCTAGATACTTGGGAGGCTGAAGCAGGAGGATCACCTGAGTCCAAGAGTTGGAGGATGCTGTGAGCTATGACACCCTTGCTCTCTACTCAGGGTAACAAAGTGAGACTCTGTCTAAAAACAAACAAACAAATAAAAAAGAAGACAATAATGTTCATCTGTGCATTATAATAATTCCTGATCAAAAATTTTACACACATGTCCCTTGGTAGAGTTAGCAAGGATTGACACCATAACCAAAACTCCCACAAGAAGCCTCCAATATTGCAACTAAGAGTATGAAGCTCTTTTCTATCGTATCTCAAAAAGTCAGGCTACTAGCAGAGTCACACGCAACGCCCAACATGGTTAATCCAACTCAATGTGAGGCACAAAACACTGGTTAATAGACTGAAGTGCTTTGTTTAAAAGTTCAAAAAATATAAAATTTTTAAGTTTATTGCCAAAATTAGCAAAACAAGAAACAGCAAATTAAGGATCAATACACTTTTGTTCATCCTAACAAAACTTTAACATCTAAAAGATACTCAGTCGTCTCTGAATCATTCACTTTCTAAATGTAAGAAAACTCTGGTGAAGGAGTCGAAAACAGAATGGACTCAGAGGCAGTTTCAGGCCTTGTGGGTTAGTAACGAAAACACGCTTTGTATAATAATCAGAACTGACACTGGGGAATCTTCAGCCCAAACAGTTGTTTTTTTATTTTTACTTTTTTCTCTCTTCTCAAATCTCAGCCATTCTGTTGCCACGGTCACTCAGTGGCCACCCTGTGCCGTGATGCTGAACTCTTGGGTCCTTTGTATCGTTTCACACTGATGTCCTTCCCGTGAACTGAAATTCATTATTTTTTAAAGGCAACTGCATATCAATATTGTCAATGAAAAAAAATGCAATGTCACTTATTCCAAATAAAAGTAACCATAAATACAATGCAATCACGAGTTATTAAAATCTCGCTGGCATCTCCTGAAGACACTGAGCCTGAGGGCTTCCTTTTATTATTAAAAATGGAAATCATCAAATATGAGAAAGATGTTGAAGACACCCTAGCACCAAACACAGACTTTCTCATTGATGTGAACCGGGGAACGCAAAGAGAAGGGACAAGGAAATCACGGCTTCTCCCCCTGGTGGATTTAACGTTATGTAATAGCATCTGCCTGGACGCCATCTAGATCCATAATAATAAGATGCGGCTTATGTTTTGAGAAAGACTGGTTTTAGCCATTGCATTTTTAAAAAAAGATAAACACTGTTGTGTTTTCAACTGCTATTAGAATATGTTATCTTTCCAGTTTTTGCTCCGAGAAAATTTTGGTCTCTCATTCTCTCATTCCTGTGGCAACACTTCTTCCCTAAACATGTATCACAGCCTCTAAGACTCGATGCGTCAGATACAGCTCTAACATAGTGAGATGCCCGCCCGTGGTGGCTGGTTTAGGACATGGACCCTGTACCTGTGGCTCTCTGCTCTGTCATGCACTAGTCCTGTGGCACAGGGCAAGTTAGCATCCTTCTGCCTCAGTCTCCCTGCCTGCAGGCTAGGGTACAATGCACGGCCTGCTTCATTGTGTTGAGTGCAAAGTGCTCCTAAGCGTGTCCGGCACGTGTCAGGGCCATCTATGCGTTTGCTGTTATATTGATTACCTGCCTGTATTAGTTTCCTATTGTTGTTGCTATGACAAATTGCCACAAAGGCGATGGTGTTAAAAACAACAGATCATTTATTATCTTCCAGTTCTGTGATTCAGAAATGGGATGCAGGTCTCGGGGAGCTAAAATCTAGGTGTTGGCAGGGCTGTGCTGCTTTCCAGAGGGTCTAAGGAGGGATGTGAGTTCTTGCCTTTCCCAGATTCTAGACGCAGCTGGCATTTCTTGCTGGTAGTTCTCTTACATTTTAAAGGTAGTAATGGTTGGTCAAGTTCTAAGAAGTACCACTCTGATAACTTCTCTCTCCTCTGCCTCTCTCTTCACTTATAAAAGCCTCCGGACTCATATTGGACCCAGCCAGATAATCCAGAATCATCTCCCCCATCTCAAGGCCAAGTGATTAGGGAGCCTAACTCTATTTGTAACTGTAATTCCCTTTCCCCGGCTGTTGATGTTTTCCTCCAAGAAGGTATGAGACGGTCCAACTGGACACCCCCAGAAGGTGCCTGGGACTTAATCTCCTCCATCAGCCTGTGTTACCTTCCCATGCTTTACTTTTATTGCTTTTCTTTT
>NW_003852439.1:13372106-13409389 GCF_000181295.1 Otolemur garnettii | reverse complement strand
GTTGAGCTATAGGCGCCGAGCCTGCTTTTCTTTTTAATGTTGTTTTTATTTTGAAATATTTTTAGAGTTACAGAAAATATCTTTAGACTTGCAAAAATAGTACAGAGAACCCTTGTGCCACTGTATCAACATCTTTCTTAATCAGAGAACAGTGATCAGAACCATGTTAACATTAGCAAACTCCTGTTAACAAAACAGGGATTTCCTTAGTTTTTCACCTTTATCTCTCTGTTCTGTGTCATGATCCCAGCCCAGAGTTCACGTTGCATCTTGTGGTTACCTCTCCTTAGTCCTCTCACGGCTGCTTCTCCAGTTCTTCAACATTTATTTGAGCTGCGCAGTGCTTGCCGCTAATACCACCTTGCTCCAATCACAATCCACTTTGAGGGGCCCTTCCTGGCTTCCACAGACATTTGAGTCTACAGCCCCTGTCTCTGTTAACCCTTCTGGGATTCAGAGAAACACCCAGTCCAGCAAATTCCTCTTCCACTAAACCTGCCCCCCAAATATTACGTTTTCCCTAACTTCAGCTTCACAAGCAAACTCTCTCCCGTACACAACGTCAACAAACCACCATGAACTTAAAGTAATAAAATGCCGGTAACGCATAGGAGATTCTGGGATATTTGATGGTGGTCAGTGTTCCTTTTTCTACTTCTTTCCCTTTTTTGGTTTCTTTTTTCCATCCCTCCCCCCCCACCACCACTTTCTCTGGTTTTGAAAACAGCTTGTGGAACTGTACAGAGAGGGCATCCGTAGACGAAAAACTGTTTCCCTCTAATAAAATGTTAAACGATGTTGAAAATTAATCACCAGGGCCATTTGTGCAGCCCTCCTCAGAGGGAGACAGCTTGGGAAATTTAATAAATTATTATCACAATGATGTTCTTATTATAGAATTTGCATTTCATTCCCAAGGCTTGCATTCAGCCCCAAAGTTGCCCGATGATAGTTAATGAAACTAAACAGACCCCTTCTTCACCTCAATGGTTAGAGGGCTCTTCTCAGAGTTGCCTGCCAAAGAGCATTCTTTGAGCTTCATACTCAATTATTTCAGCTTCGAGTCTAACTCCCTTCTTTATGACTTTTGTTTCTTTAAGACAACTAAAGACAGTATTTAATGGTGAGCATGCCCTCCTGATGGAAACACGTCCTGTAATGATATGCCTAGCTTAAAAGCAAATCTAATCTACTTGCTTATTAAATTTAAATGTGTTTAAGGCTGATACGGTTTGAAGATGATATGTAAAATAACAGCTTCCACGGTTATAAATGTCAACTCTAAAAATTATATGCAATATAACATACCAAATAAATGCTGCTTCATCTTTACGTTCCACTGTGATCAATTCATTAAACGACGTGTTACAAGCCACGAGGACAATTGTACAGCACGAGGTGCCATTTGTCAGAGCGTATTCTAAAGCACCCAGGAAATGCTGTAGAGATTTTTTTTTTTTTGCCAGCAACGGATTGTAGTTCTTACAAGAAAGAGAGGACAAAAAGCAGCTTTCTGATGCACCACGAATGGAATGACTTCTCCAACCAAATATTAAAGGCTAAGGAAATCCATCCTCGTGACAAAGTTCCATATTAAAATATGGGAGGAGATGAAAGGGGGTTCCTTGGGAAGACTAACTATAAACAGTAAGGTTGACGGTAAAGAATTGAGATGGATTTGCTTCTGAGTTATGAATCACAGCCGCATTATGTTCTAATCATATAACATGCACACCCTCGGGGCCCTCAAACTGGACTGATCGTCAGGATACCTTATGGGAGCTCAGGGGAGGCTCCCGACATATGTTCCCGGGCCTCTTTCTCTGGGTCATGATTGAGAAGATTAGGGAGGGGTCCAGGAACTTGCATTTAAAAAAATAAGTTTTCATCATGATTCTCTGGGCAGTTAACACCCTCTGAAGCACAGCCTAGCCGTCTTTAGTATGTGTCAGTATGCAAAGACAAGCAGGTTTTAACCTTTAAAAAATGCAGTAACTATGGGAAACTCTATAAACCCCAATAAATAACTTGGTTTACAAAGCTAGAGCCACTCACAGCCAGGAGAAGAACACAGCTGTTCTGTGTATTGATGGGACAGTACTGGTTTCTCAGTAGCTGAATTTATGATTGCATAAGGTACTGATTTCTGGGTCACAAAACCACTCTGTACACTCAGCGATCTCCTCAATTTTCTCTTCTAAGTCCTTCCGTGTGTTTCCTTCAGTTCATCCATATAAAGATCAGACTTTCATTCAAAAAAAGAAAAAAAAATGCCTGGATAAGAAGTAAAACAATGTCTGTTGGGAATTTATTGAAGAGTTAGAACTATCAATGCACGGAAAGACTATTAAAAATGAAGAAAGTGACCCTGGCAGGAAGCATTTTTATTTTAAATTTAATTGTGCTAGCCTCACCAGGTGCTCGATGGTTTTTTTGTTTCTTAGCAGCTTTCTAAGAAGTCTTGGTATTTTGTCATTACTCAACAGACAACTCTACATTTGGGTCACTAATTGATGTCCTGCCCAATGGCCCTCTATGTCAATGAGAATAATGATCTGTTTTTCTTATATATTTGGGTTGGGCCTATTCCAGATACACAGATGATCAAGATATGGACTGGTAAGCAAATTTTTCCAGAAAGCTAGAAAAAAGAAATAAAACTGTATTTGCCAGATGCACTGGGAAAGTTATGCAAGAGATTGCCTGTGGGCATCTGTGGGAACCATGAGAACTGCTGACCTAGACCTCCTCTGTAATTTACAACCGATGGCACCTTTTCCCCAGTGATAGCCTAGTTTATAAATGAAGAGATAATGAGATACAGATAATTATGCTGCACAGAGTGGCTTCTATCCTCTGTTTAATGTGTATAGTGGGGAAGTGGTGTTTTGGAATAGGGACAGTGAAAGCATTTCTAGAGATGAGATAGCTGACTGAGTTACTGTGGGTCTTTATAGCAAGATCCCTATTGAGACTGCATCCTTCCAGGCATCCTTAACTAGAAATCACTCAGTGTCTTCTTCAGATGCCTTGAAGGCTGGGCCTGCATTTGGCCCGAGGTTCCTGGATAAACCCTTCTTGGATGGTTAATCCTGCTTTACAATCTGGCCTTCACATTATCAAGGAATCTTCTTCAACCCCTACCTATTAATTTCTGTCCTCTGTTTCTTAAACCATTCTTTTAAAGGTTCCTCCAACTCTAAAACTTAAACATTTTAACATACAGCTCAATGCCATTCCTTGGTTCCTTTGTAGAATGCATATAATATCTCTCATGTTTTTTTATTAAATCATAGCTGTGTACATTAATGCAATCACGGGGTACAATGTTCTGGTTTTATATACAATTTGAAATGCTTTAATCAAAGTGGTTAACATAGCCTTCACAGCATTAGGGGCCAAGAGAGTCTTCCCTTGCCACTCTCAAGGAGAGGATTAAAGGCTGCAGGTGGTGGTTCACCCTTATGGGCCATCTTGGAGAGAGCAATGTGATGATTGGAAAAGTGAATGGAAACACCCAAGCAGGGAACAAAGGGGTGATCTGCTCTGTAAGATCACAAGGCACCTGGGGGAAGTGTCCACACATGGGGAAGGGTTAGGGAAAAAGATCCCCAGAGCTCTGCAATAACTCAGCAGACACTAAAATCTGGAGCTAGAAGAGGGCTCCCCCACCACAGCAGGCCTCCAAACTAATCAAGAAGCTGCTTGGAGACTGTGGCAACAATGCACCAGAGAATGGGCACAGTGGATTTTCCCCAACTTCTGGTCTGAGGTTCCAGCAATAGTCTCCAATCTGTTCTCTCTCTCTCTCTCTCTTTTTTGCAGTTTTTGGCCGGGGCTGGGTTTGAACCTGCCACCTCTGGCATATGGGGCCAGCGCTCTACTCCTTTGAGCCACAGGCGCCACCCCAATCTATACCCTCAGTCCCAGAGATCACATGCCCAGTCTGCATGGGGGCCAGCTCCACCGTAGTGCCTCCTTATTACCTCTTCCAGGTCAGAGAGGGAGTGGGTAGATCAGGTGCTCTCATGCACACTGTGATTGGTGCCATATACTCTTCAATCCCCCACAGGCTGACTCTTGGGTATCTGAGCATAGAAGGCACCCATGGCCTTCATTGTCTTTTGCCACCATCATACCATCTCAATAAAACTGCCACTGTCACCTGAGTAGCACAGCAGCAGCAGCAGCCACAGTCAGGCCTGGGATAAGGGAGCTCTCTAGCCATTAAGACTCCCCAGCAGGGCACTATGTGTGACCCTGGTCCTGTCAGCCATGGGAAGCTCAGCTGCTGTGGCCCAAGGAGACACCACACCACTGGCTGCAGTACACAACACACAAAGGAACCACCAAAGACCACCAAAATATTTAGATGCCCTCTACATACCTGCACCCTGCACAGGCACCCACCAAAGTGCTACAATCCCCACAGGAACCTGCAGGTTCTTCTAACCCACCACTAGCTGCAGTCCCTTGAAATGCCAGGCACCTGCCAAGGTCCTACAACCTCCCCTGGTGCTGGCTAAGATCCCATGACTCTCCAAGGTCCCTGCCAAGGTCCCCAAACCGTGCAGGTGACCAAACAAGGCCCTGAGACCCACTCAGGACCAAACACGGTCCAAGATCCTGCAAGTTGCCCAGATATCACCAAAGTCCTGTGACCTACCTAGGTGCCAGTCAAGGTCACGTTACCCACCTCCATGGAGAGGGACTTGCCTAGCTCCCCTTCCCAAGCTTTCAACAGCAGCCTTGGGAGAAACCCACTAATTTGAATGAATATGAGTATACAACATTACTGGCTTGTAATGTGACAACCACAGGATGATTACATGGAAAACATCTGTATTATAGGTTCTTAGTGCATTCACCCCTCTCCTAGTGGGACAACCGTGTAGAGTCAAACATAAATAAGCTATCCAGGAATTTCTCCTTTGTACTAAGTAGGCGGATTGCCCCATGATGGAGAACAGGTGTGCTGCAAACCTATCAACCCTGAGAGAAGAAGATTCAGATGAGAAGAAACCAGCAAAAGAATTCTCGCAACATAAAAATACAAGCCAGTTCAGTACCCTCAAAAGATTATAACAGAACTGTAGTAACAGGCCACAACAAAAAGGAAATTGTCAAAATGTCAGAAATGGTATTCAGAATATGGACGACAAGTCAAAATTGAAGAGAAAGTGAAAACCAAAATCAAACCCCCCAAAATATTTCAGGGCATAAATAAAAAATATGAAAAACCAATTGGAAAATAGACAACATAAGAAAAAGACATAATGAACTTATAGAAATAAAACAGTCATTTAGGGAATTAAAAAACACAGCAGAAAATCTTCAATAACAGACTACATAAAGGAGAAGAAAAAAATCTCAGAGCTTGGAAACAAGGCTTTCAAACTAACCCAGTCAAAGATGCAGGAAAAAGAATAAAGAGGAATGGGGCAGTGCCTGTGGCTCAAAGAGGAAAGAATAATCCCCCACACAAATATAGGACTGTGTTAATTGAGCCAATATACAAATTATAGGTAGCCCAAAATTATACGAAGAAAAAGGACAAAGCATAGAAAACCTATTCAAGGGAATTATTGAGGAGAACCTTCTCTGGTATCACCAGACATTTATTTATTTTAGAGATAGAGTCTCACTTTACCACCCTTGGTAGAGTGCTATGGCATCACAGGTCACAGTAACCTCCAAAATCTGGGCTTAAGTGATTCTCTTGCCTCAGCCTCCTGAGTAGCTGGGACTACAGGTGCCCGCTATAACGCCTGGTTTAACCACCAGACATTTAGATATCCAGTTCCAAGATGCCCATTGATCACAGGAAGATCACAGAAAAAGGACATATCTGAAACACATAATCATCAACCTTGCTAAGTCAGCATGAAGGAGAAAGTTCTACGGTCTGCAACACAAAAGCAACAAGTAACCTAAAAGGAAAATCCATAAGCAGACTTCTCTTCAGAAGCAATAAGATGACTGCTTTTAATATTCTTCAATAGAACAAATTCCAGCCAATATTTTTGAATCTTGTAAAACAAAATAGAGAAACAAAGACTTCTCTAGAGAAGCAAACATTAAGGAAATCTGTTACTCCTAGCCCTTCAATGCAGAAAATGTTCAAAAGTGTATTATCCATGGGCAGCATAATGGATAACAACCAATGGAAAAAACACCCAAAATGTAAAGATCACAGCTCTTATCAAATAACAGCACAAGAGGGAAAATAACACAATAGGGTATCATTCAATAGGATGAACCGATCAGCATCCCAAATATCAGTACTAACACATCCATTGTGAACAGCCTGATTGTCCTACTTAAAAAGATAGAGACTGGCTGCGTGGATTTAAAAAATGATAATAAGTTAAAAAGAAAATAAAAAAGAACCAAAACCCAAGTATCTGCTGTCTCCAGGAAACACATCTAACCCACAAAGACAATATAGACTCAAGTCAAGGTAAAGAGATGGGGAAAAAAAAAATTCCATTCTACTGGAAAACAAAAAATGAGATGGTATCAGCATTCTCATAACTGATAAAACACACTTTAAAGCAACAATGACAAAAACAAACAAGACATAGATGATCATCATATAATACTAAAAGGAGTAATTCAACAAGAAGAGGTAACAAAATTAAATATGCACCTAGTACAGGAGCTCCTAGATCCGTAAGACAAATTCTCTAGGATCAAAGCAAAGAAATAAACAATTATCATCTTAATAGCTTAGGACTTCAACACCCCACTGACAAAAGTAGACAGACTGTCAAAACAGGAATGAATAAGGAAAGTATGGGCTACAATGAGACTCCACAACAAATGGACCTACAGACATTTACAGAAAACTCTACCCCAAAGTGATTAATATACACTTTTTCATCACCACATGGGATGTTTTTTCAAGACTTATCACATCTTAGACCACAAAATAGTCTCAGAAATTAAAAAAAACAAAACAAAACTGAATTCATACCAAGTATGTTGTCAGACCACAGTAGAATAAAACTAGAAATGAATTCTAAGAGAAACATTCAATTCTACACAAAGTCATGGAAATTAAGTAATCAAATGCTAAACAATCCTTGGGCCAATGATGAATCTAAGATGTAAATCAAAAGATTTCTCAAACAAAATGACAAAGGAGACACAAGCTTTCAAAAGCTGTGGGATACAGCAGAAGGAGTCCTGCAGGGAAACTCCTAGCCTGACTGCCTTCATCAAGAAGAGAGAATGATCGCAAACTAACAACCTAATGTCACACCTCAAGGGATTACACAAAGAACAACTAACCAAACCCAAAGCCAGCTGAAGAAAAGGAATAATGAAGGTCAGAGCCGAATTAAATCAAATGAAAACCAAAAAGATAATGCAAAGATCAATGGAAAAAAAATGTTGGTTCATAGAAAACAAACAAAATTGATAGACCACTAACCAGATGAACCAGAAATAGAAGAGTAAAAACTTGGTTCAGCTCCATCATCAATGAAAAGGGAGAGATTACAACTGATACCATGGAAATATAAAATAAAATATAATTCACAAGTATAGATACATATACTCCAACAAATTAGAAAACTTTGAGAAAACGGATAGATTCCTAGAAACATACAATTTTCCATATTTGAATCAGGAAGTAATAGAAATCCTGAACAGGCCAATAACGACCAGCAAAATTGCAGTAGTAATAAAAATATCTCCCAACAACAACAATAAAAAGCCCCGGACCAGATAGATAGATTCACAGCCAAATTCTAAAAGCCTACAGAGAAGAACTAGTACCTATTCTACAGAAGTCATTCCATAACATCAAGAAGTAGGGGACTGGTGCGATGCATTGGCTCATGCCTATAATCCTAGCACTCTGGGAAGCCAAGGCGGGCAGATTGCCTGAACTCAGGAGCTCAAGACGAGCTTGAGCAAGAGAAAGACCTTGGCTCTAAAAAACAGCCAAGCATTGTGGCAGGCACCTGTAGTCCCAGCTACTCAGGAAGCTGAGTCAAGAGAATCACTTTAGCCCAAGAGTTTGAGGTTGCTGTGAGCTATGATGCTAGGACACGCTACCAAGGGTGACAAAGTGAGACTCTGTCTCAAGGAAAAAAAACAAAAAAGGTCGGGAATCCTTCCTGACTCATTCTAGGAAGCCAGTATCACCTTGACACCAAAGCCAGGAAAGAAAACAACAACTACAACAACAACAACGAAGAAACCCACTACAGACCAATATCCCTTATGAACTTAGATGCAAAAATACTAAAAAAAAACTTTCCAAACCTACATCAATAACACATAAATAGTATAATTCATTATGATCAGTGCATTTCCCTAGGGATAGTAGGTGAGTTCAGCACATGCAAATCAATATACGTGATTTACCACATAAACAAAAGCAAAAACAAAGAACATATGATCATCTCAATAGATGCAGAAAAAGTATGCAATAAAATCCAGAGTCTTTTCATGACAAAAAATACTCAACAAATTAAGTAGAGAAGGAATACACCTCAAAATTATAAAAGCCGTATATGAAAAACCCACAGCCAATATTCCAAAGCTATATGGGAAAAAGTTGAAAGAATTCCCCCTAGCAATTGGAATAAGATAAGGTTGAATACTTCTATTTAATAGAATATTGGGAGTTCTAGCCAGAGCAATGAGACAAGAGAGAGAAAGAAAGGGCATCCAAATCAGGAAAGAGAGGTCAAACTATTCCTGTGTTTCCAATGATATCAACTTGTATCTAGGAAACCCTAAAGATTCCACCAACACACTCCTAGAATTGATTGATAAATTCAGCAATTCAGCAAAGTCTTAGGTTACAAAATCAATGTACGCAAATCAATAGTATATCTATACATGAATAATAATCAAGCTGAGAGTCAAATCAAGCACTCAATAACATTCACAATAGCAACAAAGGAAATAAAATACCCAGGAATATACTTAACCAGGGAGGTGAAAGATCTCTAGGAGAACTATAAAACCCTGATGAAAAAAAACGCAGATGACACAAATAAATGGAGAAACATTTCTTGCTCATGGATTGGCAAAGTCAATGTTCTTAAAATGTCCATACTGCCAAACGTGATTTACAAATTCAATGCAATTCTTGTCAAAATATCAATGTTTTGCTTTATGAAGGTAGAAAAAATAACCCTAAATTTCATTTGCAACCAAAAAAAAAAAAAAACCCTGACTAGCCAAAGCAATCATATACAAAAAGAACAAATCTGTACGCATCACGTTACTTGACCTCACAGCAACAGAACAGAGAACCTAGAAATAAAACCGTATTTTATAACCAATGATCTTTGGCCAAACAGAGAATAATATACACTGGGGAAAGGAATCCTTATTCAATAAACAGTGCTGGAAAAATTGGATGGTCACATGCAAAAGAACAAAACAGTACCCCTATGTCCCAACATATACAAAAAGTAATTCCAGATTGATGAAAGATTTAAATGCGTGAAGTCACCAAATGTCGAGAAGTGAATGCAGTGAAAATATACAGAAGTAAATGTCTCTTCCAGACATTAGGTAAGTCTTCAGCATGATCAGATGTTATTTGCTTAGAGTATAGAGTAGAGTGAGAGACACACACACACACACACACACACACACACATATACACACCTTTCCTTCCTGCATAACTTCAGTTAGGGTCCATATCAGACCTCAGGAACAGGCAGTTAAAAGCTTCCTCCAAATGGCATTTTGAAACTAATTGCAATGCAAATTTTAACTCTAAGGTTTCTAAGAAAGCCCTATTCACACAATCTCAGAACATTTTAATTCAAGCCTTAGAAAGCCACAGGACATTTAGGAAGAGTATGGTTTCTCCACGAGAGCCTAAAGCACCTACATTAACTTCTGCAGCTCTACAGCAAGGCCTGTTTCAAGGAGGCTCTGAGGAGTGCACAGGCCTGGGGGTGTCTCACTCCATCACGTTTGTGCCTCTGGTTTCCTTTCCAGTTAGATGATGCCTCTCTTGCAGAGTTGGCCAATTATTCAAAATTCCTTAACACAATTACTGTGCAGACAGTGTGGAAAACAGGTAAAAGTTAAATGAAATAAAAATGATCTATAGTCTCACTATTGAGAGATAACCATGGTTAGCACATAGATAGATATATCCTCAAGATTTTTCCTCTCCATGTGAACTAAGCCTTGAGAAGTGCTGTGATTCAGCCCATGCATTTGCGCAATCTACTTTGTTTACTTGATAATACACTGTGAGTATTTTCCAAATGACCACCATAAATTAGCCAATTATCCATGTCAGAGATTTAAGTTGTTTCCGATTTTTCACCATTAGGAAACCTGCTTACAAATATTATTTTTTAGAGAACCATGTGTGTTTTGTTTGATTTCTAAAGGGCTTTCTTTAGTACCAAATTAAATGCATATACCTTTGCAAGATTTCACACAATATTTTAAGTACTCTCAGATACTCTCAGAAAGGTTAAGAAAGAACAGATGCACTGTAAAGGGAAAAAACACTTTAAATTATGTATTCCTACCCCGTCTTATGCCACCTGTTCCTTCTCTTCTCACAGATAATTTCAATAACTCAAAGTGACTCAAGAGTTATAGTTTTTGAAGTTATAAAACATATTTGGGGGACTACTGAGTAAATTTTAATATCGGCTGGCTATCCGATGGTGGAATAGGTTTAAGTTAACACAGTTGTCCTAATGATGTCATGGTTTCACTTAGAATAATATTTCCTTTTTTAGATACATGTTTATGTATTTAGAGGTAAGTTACATGATATCTGGGAATTTCCTTTGAAACTGTACGTGTGTATATATGTATGTGTGGGTATATACATACATATATACATACATACTTTCCCAATGGAAAGTAAAGAGTGTTCTATAAAATAGCAGCATCTGTGCTTCCCAGGAGTATCAAAGATCTCGGAACCTGATCATCTGTGTTCTCTTCATCTGCACCATCAAGCTATAGGGGACAGAAAGGTCCAGGGCACGGGTCACCTGGGCATTGGTATCTTTGCTCAAGAATGGATTGGATTTCTTGTTATCTGGGTGCCACCAAATCCAGATCTCTTTTGCTCACCAAGTCCCTGCGTCTGATTAATGCTCAGGTCTTCGCATGCCAGTGTAAAGACGTTACAATCTAAAACGAAATTCAGTATCTCGGCGTTTGTGTGCATAGTTTAACACTTTCGGTGGTAGCACAAGGAACAAAAAACAATGTAGTTGAAGATAAACTGCATGATTAGGTCTATCTCCCAGGACTAAATTGATTTATGATTCTGAGACACAAATATTAGCTCAGATGTTTCTCAACGTGCAATAAAAGTGGCAGGGTTTCGTGCAAACTGGTTTATCCCATCTGGCTAAGAATGTGTGTGTCCACAAAGATGATACATATTATCATGAGAATTATTAGGACACAATATTATTGGAGGCACTAGACCCCGATAGCTCTAATCTAGTTCTTATCACCTGCAGACAAAAGCAGGGAACCCAGTGGACCTCCATGCAATCCATCTCTGTCAACTGCATTAAGGAAATTACCTGTCAGAAACATCATGGCTGAGATTCTGTGATTAAACACAAACGTGAAAATGCTTAAGGGTACAGTGGAATCAGGAGGAGAAAAAAATTACACACAAACACCTCCTTCAATTTACTTTCCTTAGAATTAATTCTGCGGTCATAAATATTTCAAATCTGCAGAGAGAGATACAACATGAAACTTATCAAGCACTTTTTCTGTGGTTGACACCGTGCCAAGCGCTTCCGTATAATATCCCATAATATCCCACTGTCAGGAGGATTGAACAGATAAACTGTAAGGGCACGCCTCTATTTACTGTATATTTCAAATACGTTATTTAATGTAGGGCTCAATTTCCTTATCTGCAGAGTGGGGCATCAATACGCATATCACTTGTTTATTTTAATGCTTCAAAGAGATAACAATACATAGAGTATCAAACATTCTTCTGGCACCAAGTACTCATTCTTAGGCTTATTATGAAGTAATAATCATGAGTAAGCATTAATACACCTGTTAATTAGTAACACTGAAACACACCCAGATGTTAAGGATCTAGTTAAGTGTAGGAGTTGGTAGGAAGAGAAGTAGAAATTTAGAACCAAGGTTGTTCTGACTCTAAAAGCTCAAATTCTATAGCTCTCCATCGCCCTGATTCTTAAATAAAAAAAAAGAAATAAAAACTTCATAGGAATTCATAATCAGGTTCATATCTCCCTGTGTACACCCACGTGGTTAAGACTTGCACATTTTGACCCATGTAGGAATGAGTGTTACCATGTTGTTGGTCAAAAGACAGGACTTTAAGGATTGTTGTACAGCACACGCCCGGTGCCAGTCTCAAACCACTTGGCTAATGTTTGAACATGAGATGAGTTGCAGGCAGCCAGGGCAGGGGAGGTGAAGACTCTATACCGTGGACACCCTGGGCCGTGCTATGAGTTTGTAGATCTACTGTAGTTACTATTTTCTATTGCTAGGACTTTTGACATAACCTCTTATCTTACTCCTTTCCCTTTCACTCTTTCTCTCTTCATTCTATGCTCCAGGAAATACCTGCAAATTGTCAGTGAGATGATTTCCTTCTCTCTTAGGTCATGCCAAGGAGTTTCAGTTGCGCTGAGACTGAAATCCAAGCCCTCTGCCTTGAGTAAGTAAGTCAGCGTTCCTTGACCTGCCTCCTAGACTGTGGGATCATTCCAGCCCATGCTACTCATTTTTTGTCATTCAAACACACCAGTCGCTTTCTACCAGTGATTCCACCTTTGCCTTCATGCATCCAGGCTCTTCTCACCAATCCTGCGTCTTTATCCACGTGGCCCCCCATCCCAGGCTTCGTGCCACCTCTGGCCACCTGTACCATTTAATAGTCACTCCAGTTTACACCATCCCATCTAAGTTCCATCATGACATCATCGTTGCAGGCCAAAATCTGATCCTTCCTTTGCTTCTTCATTCTCTATCTCTTTTAAACTATTCTCCCATTAGAATGGCAGTTCCATGTGAACAGAAACCCAATATTGCTGGCACCCAAACCACACACAACAGCAATAAGTACGTCCTTGCTGAATTACACTGAAAGAAGATGAAAAATTCTCCACAAGCTTTATTAATCTTATTCTAGCAGTCAGCCTAAGCCCTAGCTTGGGTTACATACACAGAGAGACACACACACACAAACACACACACAGACACACACACATATGCTTTACTCAGAAGTATTGATGAAATAAAAGGGAATAAGTAGAGTTAAAGTTTGCACTGACTCTATGAAACTTTTACCGTTTTACAGTGAAAAATAAACAAAAATCTTTTACTTCCATGGTGCCCAGTGGTCTCAGGCACTAGTACAAAACTTCAGAGTAAAAAAATTACTCCTGTTTCTTCATCCTAACTTGTGATCAAGTCCTCCCTCACAACCCTCTGTAAACTCACAGCACAGCACACTGGTAGTTATCTGGGGATGTGTTCATAACCCTTAACAGCTTCCTCCACGGACCAATTCCACCTCCCCTCTGGCATAGGCACCCAGAAGAAGTGGCTGTCCTGTGTCACTCAACCCATGCGCCTCCACTAATGGGACAAGGTGTGATTGGGTCAATTTAATGCTCTCTCCTAGGAAACGTGAACTTAGGGGTATCATTCTCCTACTGATACTTATATTTATTCAAAAATATTGCTATATGCCCATTATGTGTGCCAAGTTTTTCTATGTGAATCTTTGTTCTCCATGAGTTTAGACTCTACTGGGGGAAGCACATGGTAAAGGAACCACAGTGAAAATAATTGATGATTTTGGTGGCCAAGAAAGACCCTTGGAAGACACAGAATGTTGAGCTGAAATGCAACTAACACAAAGAATCCAGTAACACAAAGATACGGAGAGACATTTAGAGGGTTTTGAGGCAAAGTGCCAAGAGACAAATGGGGTGGCCGTGACCTACAGAGAGAGAGGTAACCGCTGCTGTCCAGGGTGCTGACGCCTCCCAGTCCCTGCTTCACCGACGCTTCCCTTTTGCTTGCGTGAGTCTGAAGTGCGTTTCTTTCTCTGCACAGGGACATGTTTGGACTGTCTCTTATCCCCCAATTTCCAGGGGAGGACCTCAGCAAAAAAATCCAGCAAAGAGCAAAAACCATCAGAATAAGGTTAGAGCGCAGAAATTCAGCTGTTGCTATGCCTTTTGGAGCCAAGAGAGTGAACGAGCTGGTCAGGTTTTAATGTGAGAAGGTTTCATGAAGCGAGGAGGCTTTAGAGCAGTAGTTTCAACCTTCCTAATGCTGCGACCCTTTAATACAGTTCCTGGGGGTCTCAACCACAGGTTGAGAATTGTTGCTTTAGAGAGAAAAGAAGATTATTTGCACTCTCTGGTCTTTTCTGGTGGCCTCAGAATTCAAGCTAAAGTCCCTTTAGAAAAGTGGGCATGCCTCTCCCAGGTGGGGGTGAGGTGTCACCTCTACTGCAGCTTCAGACAGCTTATAACACAAGGAAAACTCCAAGTATCTGACACCAAAACTGTGTATGTAGGTCAAATCCATCTAATAGCTTTCATCCTACGAGATAACCACAAATGACTGGCAGTGACTGAAGAACAGCCATGGACCAGCTTCTGCAACCTCATTCAGTAATCAGTGAGGGAGATTATGAGCATCTAGTGATACATGCCGTGCGGGTCAGATCAGAGGAACCCACCCTGCTTGCCATTCACTGTCTCTGTTCACATGAATTCAATCTCGTCCCTCCTAAATTTTTATGACTGGAGTCTTTCTTTTCCTAGCAATTATACAAGAACTACCTTTACATACAGTGACTTGGAAAGTTCTCCTTGAGGAAGGGGGGCTGCTTTTCTAATACTGGAATAACAAATATCCTTTTTTTTTTTTGAGACAGAGTCTCACTGTGTCACGCTTGGTAGAGTGCCATGGCTTCAGCATCACAGCTCACAGCAACCTCCAACTCTTGGGTTTAAGCAATTCTCTTGCCTCAGCCTCCCAAGTAGCTGGGGCTATAGGCACTTGCCACAATGCCCAGCTATTTTTCTGTTGCAGTTGTCATTGCTGTTTTAGCTGGGAAACTGATTTTCTTTTTTCTTTCTTTTTGAGCTCTGGGCCAGGCCCCAACCCACCAGCTTCAGTGTATGTGGCCGGCGCCCTACCCACTGAGCTACAGGTGCCGCCCATAATGAAAATCTTAAAAGCACTCTAAAATTCCCAGGAAACCATAGTTGACTTTGTTATGAACAAAATGGCAGAAGGTAGCAAGGAACTGGAGAAAGAGGAATTTATAAAGAGCAGAGAAGGACAAGACAGAATTTTTCTCACGGAATCTGGTGCTTCACCCATTCCGTTCTTGTGACTATGCTCATAGCTAAGTAACAATTTGCCCATTTAACGTCTGAAGAAATGGTGATCCAAAGAGGCTGGAAGATTTTCACAAGGCTGTCCACCTGGCACGTGGCAGGGCAGGAGAGAAAGCCTATCTCCAAGTGCCCAGCGATTCCTTTACAGCACGGAGTCGGTACACTATGGCCTACGGAGGAATCTATAGCACTGTCAGACGCTGCAAATATTTACACTCAGTGCCCATGTGCCCACATTCATTTGTTCACGCATTGCCTAGGACACCTTTTCTCTATTGCTGCAAAGTTGAGCAGTTGTGACAAAGGCCATATGGTCCACAAGCCTGAAATATTTATTATCTGGCCCTTTATTGGAAAAGTTTGCCAGCCTATACTTTACAGCAGTGCGATGAGTTCTAAGCATAAAACCTTAAACCTGACACATGCTTCTTTTAACCTTGGTGCTTAAAATAACTTTCCCTGTAGTAATATGTTGCCTAAATATTTTCACCTTCAAGCAAATATTCTGTCTTTTTTTTTTTTCTTCATCCTAATAACTCACAGTAGAAGTGGAGTGGAGGAGTGCAGGAGAAGATAATTGTCCCCAAGTAAATCTTTCACAGTCCTTTCTAACACTACAGGGAACCATCTCATCTTTTATAGAAAGGGGAAGAAAACATTGTCACTATACTTAGTGCCACCTCATCTTTCGGCCTGTAAAGTACTACCCAATAAAATCAAAGGGTTCCACCAGATGAATCGATACTAGTGCATAAACATGGTGTATCCTTCCTGAAACATGGCTTTAGGCTGGTGGAGGTTGGCTCTGCCCTGTGTTTGAGCCGAGGAGTGTCCCATCCTTGCAGGCTCCCAGAGACTGTGCCTTTCTGGTTGTATGGTCTCTGTAACTTACTTAACCTTTCTGAAAAATGGGAAGAGTAATAATCCTCTCCCAATAGAATTACAGGAGGACTTACAGAGTTAATCTATTTAAGGCACATTAAAAGATCATCTGGAATACAGTCATTGGTACATGAACCGTAGCTAGTATTGATCAGCTATTGTTATTATAACCTAATCATTACGGAGTTGTAAAGCAAAAAAAAAAAATGGAGGGCACGATATTCACTGTGGTTTTTAGGGTTGTTACGGGAAAAGCAGAAGATTGTTCTTTGAGAGACGTAGTCTCTGAGTAAAATACCTGGGGAAATGGTAAATACTTTTTTCAGAGTTATGTATACAAATGAAGGACAGCACCCCTCCAAGGAATTTTTTGCTGTTATCCTTGGAATTATCCCCCTGTGGTCAGCTCGGTACTTAAGAAAAACAAAAGGGAACCATGTGTGCGCATTAAATTGAAAACGTCTTGACGCAATGGAAACGCCAGTACCTAACAGACAGGCCCAGCAGCAAGCAGAATTAATTGGTCTGCAGCTTGGCAAATTCTCCCACAGATTTTGGTGAGTTATAAATCAGCTCAAGTGGAGGCCAAATTGTGGGGATGGAGCAAATCACTGAGGGAGACGGAAGGCAGAGGAAATTACGCTCCAAGGAGGTTTTCAAAATTGTGTTCTCTGAGGTAAGGGAAGGGGGATTCTTTGAGAACCTAGAAATCACTTTACACTTTCAGTGGAAATGAATCCTGGTAACAAAGGTAGTTTAAATGTAAGTGTTTTCCTTTAAAAAAAAATCCTGGTTAAGTGTCCTTTCATACAGATAAAAAGCTGAAGTTTCATCCACTCTCCTGTCCTTAAATGCATAAAAAAAAAATAATATCTTAGAATATATCAGATAGACTGGGATCTGGCCAAAAAAAAAAAAAAAAAAAAGGAAAAAAGTTGAACCTTGTACATTAATTATGTATCAGATTAAGGAAACAGTCATAAAAATAAAAGCAGAACTATCCCCCTTGTGGCAGTTTTATTAGTTAGTTTATCTCCGACCATATGTGCTGCCACAGAAAATTATAATGGGCCAGTATCGCGAACCATAAACAAAGCGAGGCTGGATTATTATTTATGGTCTTGTTAACCAAATTGGGAAAGTCGACCAACTAGATCAGTACAGAAAGTAATGAAGCGTGTTCATTAGACATAACTTGTGGAATGACAGGTGTGCCTAATGCAGTGGCCAAAACACATTTGGTACGTAAGAATGGGCTTAACTTGTGAGTACAGAAATACATCCTGAGGTCAGGAATGGGATTAACGACACTGACCATGGCTTTCTACAACAGATTCAAGAATATAATATGGTAAGGAGTGTCTGCCCCCAGGTCTAGAGCAGTGAGCTTCAAGTGGTGAGCCACAGCACACTGGTGTGCTGTGAGACGATTTGAGGTGTACCGTAAAAAATTTTAAAGGATCACTAGTTAAATTATTTTCAAAAAAAGTTCAAAGCACAATAACTATATATTTTCCTTTTACTTTTTTCATTTAATCAACATAATTTAAGTGTGCCATGTAAATTTAACTGTAGGTTCAAGGGTGCCATGAGATAAAAAAGGTTGAAAAATGCTGGTCTGGGGAGTAATTTTCTTTTAGATTTCAGTTATTTGGATAACCGGCTAAATTCTGCTAATGCAAACAAGATATCCCCATAAATATCACAAAGACAGATTCTTTACTAGAGGATGCATCAGATAGCTTACTCGTGATTGTCAATCTATCAACAGATCAATCAAATGAACTGATCAAATAAACAAAAAAATCTTTTAGTGCTGAGCCATAGCCAGTTCCTCTTTCCTTTTGGGTCATGGCAGGTTATACTTGCAATGAGCTATGCCCCAATTCCTAGTGACTTCTTCATTTCATAACTATTGTAAAACCATAAAACCTTCTATTCTTGGTCTTTCTCAGTGACGTCAAACCAGAAGGCGGTGTTTTCCAGCAACTAAAGTCGCCTTTAGGGAAACGGAATCAGTGGGTCACTGCGTAGAGAGCAGTTGCCCCAAAGAGACACCTGGTCAGCTTTGCATGAGCAAGAAACCAACGTTTGTTTGGCTGTCATTGAGATTCTGGGGATTACTTGTAAACAGCAGCATAACCTCCTATTAATATTAATACATACACTGCCTGTGAAGCTGTCCTATGTCCTACAAGTGCACATTGCTGGTCTTGACTCCCACAGACTCTAAGTCAATAGGACAAAAAAGAAAGCACAGCAGATGCCCCTCAGTTGATCTTCTGAACACACCTGCAAGGGAAAAGCTATACTAGAACAGGGGCTGCAAACCACGACCTGGAGGCCAGATCCTGCCTGCTTTTGTAAATAAAGTTTTATTGGCACACAGCCGCACTCACTTATGCATTCTCCATGGTGGCGGCTTTTGTACTGCAAGAGGAGAACTGAGTAGCTGCTGCTGAGACCGTGGGGCCTACACAATCTAAAATATTAATGATCTGGCTCTTCACAGGAAAGGTTTGCTGACCCCTGTACTGGAATTTTGTGGCAGCACCCTGCTTCTTGGTACAATCTAGTTAATAATGCAATTGGCTTGGATAACAGCAGTCACAGCAAGCAAGTTGCTCTACAAAAGGTGGCCACTGTGAAAACTCTACTGAAAATAAGATGTAAGGTAAAAAACCTTACACAGCATCCCTGACCTACTTACTTACTTATGTTTTTATTGGTACATACACTCGTACACGTGTATGTGAATACCATGGGTCACTGGTGGTATTCGGTGCTGAGACTCCATAACGATCACGCCAGGGTCTCCGTCACCTTGAGCATTTGCTGCTTCTGTGTGTTAGGATGCCACTTATTCCTCCTCCGCTGCTCTTGAGGGCTTTGGGGGTCTCTACTCATTTGTTTGCAGAACTGATGCTTTGGGATTTCATCTTTCTCATAAATGAGCAGGCTGGAAGAGGGCCGCAAATTCAGCTGCCCTTTCCTTGGAAGCAGTGCTGCTCTCACGGTTCTTTCTATGTGGGAAACACCTACTCAGGAGAAAAAATGTGTGCCCGTCAGAGAGTGCCAGGTGGTCTCTGCTCAGGTTTACAACACCACATGCATGCCCCAAACTGGCTCCATGTCGTACACCACACCTGAATTTATTTGCAACCAGAGTGGAGGGTTGAATATACTCAATGAAGCTCTGTGGGACAATGAGTATTTATTTATCTTTCTTTTTCTTTTTTAAATTAAGACAGAGTCGGCTCTGCGCCTGTGGCTCAACTGGCTAAGGCGCCAGCCACGTACACCTAAGGTGGCGGGTTCAAATCCCCAGCCCGGGCCCGCCAAACAACAATGATGGCTGCAACCAAAAAATGGCCGGGCGTTGTGGCGGGCGCCTGTGGTCCCAGCTACTTGGGAGGCTGAGGCAGGAGACTCAACTGAGCCCAGGAGTTGGAGGTTGCTGTGACTGTGATGCCACGGCACTTTGCCCAGGGGGACAGCTTGAGGCTCCGTCTCAAAAAAAAAAAAAAAATTAAGACAGAGTCATTAAATTAATGTCACACTCTGTAGAGTGTTGTGAAGTCATAGCTCACAGCAACCTCAAACTCTGGGGCTTAAGTGATACTCTTGCCTCAGCTTCCTGAGTAGCTGAGACTACAGGCGCCCATCACAACACCCAGCTATTTTCTTGTTGCAGCTGTCATTGTTGTTTAGCAGGCCTGGGCCGGATTTGAACCTGCCAGCCCTGGTGTATGTGGCCAACACCCTAACCACTGAGCTATGGGTGCCGAGCCAAGTGTTTATTTTCCTACTGGAAACTATTTCATCCATAAATTATGAAAGTGATACTTTGAAATTCTAATCTGAGATTAGGACACTTAAATTGGAATCTTTTTAATTCTTTTTTAAAAATTTCTGATTCATATGAGGGTACACATGTTTAAGTTCCATTGTTTACGTTTAAGGTAATTCAAGTTGTAGTTGAGCCCCCCCCACCCCCCTGCCAAACAAATTTCCTCTCCCTCCCATCCCTGGCTCCTCTCTCTGATATTATTTTGTACATTACACTTTGTACCCCAGATATTTTCTGTATAACTTTGTGGGCGAGTGTGTTTCCATGTGTGTCTAGAGTCTGTCTCACCCTGACTATCATGAGAGTGGGAATATCACCCATGTGGTCACGATTTTATTCTCAGCATTGGGAACAAGGACTGGAAAACCTTTTTGGTAAAGGGTGAAACATTTTAGGCTGGCTTGGCACAATCACTCAACCTGTCCTTTGTAGCCCAAATGCAGCTATAGACAGTAGGTGAACGGAGAGATGTGACTGCCTTTCAACAAAACTGTTTTAATAAAACCAAGTGGAGGATTGGGTTTTTTCCTGAAAGCCAGTATCTGTTGACCCGTGATCTGGAACAACTGCTGACTCATGTAGGTTCAACATAACTAACTACCATATGAATGAATGGATATCTCAACCATGCGATTAAATCTTAGTCACTAAGTACACGCTTTTTGTCCAGCTTTCTTTCAAGTGCCAAAGACGTAAAATCAAATATAACATGAAAATTATAACCACTAAAGAAATGCAGAACAGTGCTAAGCACTTTACACGTGTGATCTCATTTAATCCTATCAACGACTTTAAGAGCCAAGTGTTGTTATTAATCCCATTTTACATTTGAGATAACCAAAGCTTGACGTGGTTAAGCAGCTTGTCCAAAGTCACACATGCAGCAGGCAGCACCGAGATTCCACGTGAAGAAATCTGATGGAAAGTGCACGCTCTTAACCACCCCAGTGGTCTGTTCGTGGCAGCTTCTGCTGGCCGGGGTCCATCTTGATTATGTGGCAGAATGAACTGACACCAACATCCCACGGCTGCTGAGCGTTCGACCTCCAAGTCCTTAGTCTTCTGCCGTCAGAGCTTTGGAGGTTTGAAAATCTATGCAACAGAGAAATCTGTCTGTGTCTCTTTGGGCTCTCCCATGCTCAGGGGAGCAAATGTATAATCCTGGATCCGTTCAGCTCCCTTTTCCCAGAGGGCACAGAGTATTGTACCCCAGCTGAGAAACACATGCAGAGACTAGCTTTACTCTGAGAGAGAGCAAGTCATTTTATGAAAAGACAAAAGAAATGACACCAGCTGCTGTGTGGCCGGGAGAGGCAATCTCAGAAAGCTGGAACTTACAGGGCACCGTGCAGCTTCAGGCTCCACCGTGGAGGGACACAGCCACGGGGGGGGGGGGGGGGAGGCGTCCAGATCTGATGTCCGGCAAAGCGAGGTTCTCAGACAACGAGGATCTTACCCACAGACGTGATCACTCGCCTGTCAGTTCTGCGTCCTCATGTGTGCCACCCTGCCACCACTAGCCCAGAAGCTCTATGCACATACCAGGGCAGTGGGGGCTCAATGGCCCACATCTCCCATGGCACGTGAAGGTGGGGGTGGGAGTTTCCTCCCACTTCAGCCCCTCTATCTATACTTTTGCCAATTCACAGAGGAAAGGGAATTACTAATGGAGACGTAAGACTCCTCACCTCAAGAGTCATTCAGGCCCATTGCATGGTGAACAAAGTTATTTAAAAGACCAGGCACAGGCTGGGCATGGCTGCTCATGCCTGTAATCCTAGCACTCTGGGAAGCTGAGGCAGATGGACTGTTTGAGTTCAGGAGTTTGAGACCAGTCTGAACAAGAATGAGGCTCCCATCTCTACTAAAAATAGGAAAATAAATAAACAACAACAAAAAAACCCCAAAACAAAACTAGCTGGGCATTGTGACAGGCACCTGTAGACCCAGCTACTTGGGAGGCTGAGGCAGGAGGATCACTTGAGCTCAAGTGTTTGAAGTTGCTGTGAGCTGTGATGCCACAGCACTCTATTCAGGGGCCACAGAGTAAGACTCTGTCTAAAAAAAAAAAAAAGAAGAAGAAGAAGGCACAAGAAAATACATTAGGAAAGTGCAGGTTAAAGCCACAATGAGATACTACTACATTGCCACTAGAATGGCAATAGTTCAAAAGATAGGCAATACCAAAATCTGCCCCAAATGTGGCACAATGAGGACCTTTGTATGTTGCTGGTAGGAAGGTAACATGTTGAGAGCCAGCTTGGAAAACAGTTTGATGTTTTCTTAAGTTCAACTTGAACTTACCATAGGACCCAGCCATAGCACTCTCCCAGTATCCACTCAAGTAAAAACAAATGACCCCATAAGAACTCAGAAACAAATGTTTAGAACAGTATTATACCTCATAGCCTAGATCTGCAAGCAATCCAAGTATCCAATGATAAATGGGTGATGGAGAAATCAAAACGTATCTGTACAGTGGAATGTTAACAAAAGACAAACAGACTAACGGACTCCTGAGCCAAGTATGCATTGGTGTGCACGAACCCCCAAAACACTCTGCTAAGTTAAAGGAGCTACGTGCAGAATCTCATTGATTATACAGCTTTATTTATGTGGAATGTCTAGAAAAGGAAACTCTGGAGAGAGAGCAAGCAGGTCTCTGATTGCCTCACACGGAGGCTGCCATCGGGTCTGACCACAGACAGGAACAAGGTAACTTGTTGGGAGAGGGATCTATTCTGAACTAGTATCATGTTGTTGCTTGCACTCCTACAAGTTTACTTAAAGTTGAATTGTACATTTGTAAGGAGTACACTTTGGGATATGAAATTATACCTCAGTAAGGCACAAGCAAATAAAATGCCGTGGGAGTGATTCATCCCTTTCAGCTTCCTCATCCCTGCAATTGAACTGTTCAGTCTTGGGCCAAGGTTCACACCATACGTGTGTTTGGGTGGGATCACAGGTCCTAGTGAAGGGGGCCCGCACCTCTCCGGACTCAGACCTAGAAAATGGAGCCCTCCATATTTCTTCCACAGGACTCAAGTCCAGGCAGACAATATACTTCCTTCTCGAGAATTTTTCAACTCCTCCAGGAGTCAGCCAAGGAAAGCTTTATTTCTCCTGCTGTCTTGGGATGATTATTAATTAGAATTAGAATTCCAGACTCAAACTAGCTTAAACAATACGAGCATTGAGTACAATGCAACACACTAATTCAGAAGTGAAGTCTAAACCTATTCTTTTTCATGATTCTGGGTTCGTTTAGGTCAGATGCCCAGCCCCCAGCCATTTAGGCCATCTCCAGCGAGGGGCTTCAGTCTGGCTTCTGGAATGAAATGTCTACAAGGGGAGGGAGATTATTAGGACTGGTGTGGAACAAATTAACTCCTTTCTCCACTGCAACTGGGAATATGATCTGGTTCTCCAGGGCCATAGAAATGTGGCCGAGAGAGGTGAATATGTGAATATATAAGCAAGGTTCGTCCTCTGCTAGCAAGGGGGAAAGTGTTATGGGATCTAGAATGCTCCCTCAGAACACAGCACAATCTGGAACAAAATGAACAGCTGAGTGGATTCACTATAAGGCTGTGAGAACAAAAACCCAGTGCTGCTTCTGTTCCTCCTCCTCCTCATCCACCACTTCTATGTACAAACAGTCTGTCTTCATCAGCAATGAATGCCTACAACCAACATGGCACCCAGGAGAGGCGGAGGGCGGGAAGACAGTCACCTTTCCATTACTGGCTCCAATCATGTCCTTCTCTGGATCGTGAGGTCTAAGAAATGCCACCACCACCCCATTTTTAACCCAGTTCAGGTGGGAAGCTCCATCATAAATAATGGAAAGAGTCCTCACAAAGAGCTGCACTGACTTTGCCAGGGGAAGAAGGACGCAGTTCCTAAAAACCCAAGAAGGATTCGTGTTTCATATACAATCCTGCATCTACCCCAAGGCAGGTGCTCAATCAATATTTGTGTAATGCAGTAACCTCCACCCACAGCTCCCCGCGACTGTCCCAGCTCTTTCTTGAAAGACCAGATCATCTGTATTTCACTGTTTGTCAGTGTGACCCAGGGTGGATCCCATCTAGCACTCATCCTCCACTCTGAGAGAAGCCAGCAGACCCGCCGAAGTTATTTAACTTGTATAACATAATAGTTACGACTCTGTGCTAAGGAATATTACTTTATTCCATTTTATGATGCTTTGTGCTGTAAGTGGGATTTAACTGTAGATGGGGCCATGGAATTAGTTTCTTTATAGATGATTAAAATAAAAAACGTCCTGAATTTGTTCCACCCTCCTGGAGCCATTCTCAGTCTTAACTATCATCTCCTAATATCGCTACTGTTCTCTCGCTGCTGTTTCTGAAAATTGCATTCAAAGTGTAAAAATAGTATGTACTCCTGTAATTGAAATGACAAATGCCGAAATACAAAGAAGGCGGCGAGAAATAAAAAGACAAAATGGCTTCGCAGAGGGAAAAAAAATTACCAGTCAAATTGAACTCAATTTCACACAAAACATTGGAAACCAGCATCTTCCTTTCAGAACCATTCAGCGCAGATACGTTCACACATCCACTTGTTTCTGAATTCTATTTGCCAGCATGAAAGTGAATGAGTTTTAGAGGGACCTGTTCTTGACACTGGCTCCAAGATTCTTCCAACAATGGTTTCTTTTTCTTCTTTTTTTTGCAGTATGGCCTGGGCCGGGTTTGAACCTACCACCTTCAGTATCTGGGGCTGGCGCCTTACTCCTTTGAGCCACAGGTGCCACCCTGAACAATGGTTTCTGAATGCAGCTTTGCTCTGACTAAGCTTCCACAGTCTAAGGTATAATTTGAAATAAAACAGAAGAGAAAAGCAGTAATGATTTTTTTCTTTTATTTTTATATTACAATAAAATAATTATGTGATTTTTCTTATAATTAAATGAGATTTTATTATCTACTACTGACAATAAAGTATGCCTGATATTAAGCACTAGTTTTTATTCTGGGCTCATATTCTTTTACACTTACGGGGCATTAAAATGTCATTTCTACCATGACATTCTAAGGAAAACAGATACAGGTAGTTTTTGGTTTGTCTGTTTTACTGTTATTTTATATGGAAACCATACGCCAGGGGGCAAAATTTCGTTTCGAAATTAACAGCTCTAGGATATTGGAGTTTCTGGCTTTGTAATCCCAATGGCAGGTCAGCTTAAAATTGTGGGAGCTAATTATCTCCCCACATTCCCGAAACCTTCACTTCAGAACATGCTGGCTGTTTAAACTCCAAACCTTTACTTTAAAAAATCCAAGAATAAAAAAATTTTATTCCTGCCACTCCGGCCCCCATGTAGGTGAACTTGTTGTATGTCAAGATCATCTCCCATCTCCTGCTTCCAGCCTGCAGCGGACTCTGTTGGTCTAACTCTGCACGATGTGTGTTCAGAGTTACTCAGAGAGAGGGTGTTTTTCCTCTTTTTGTTTTTTTTCTTTTCCAATGCGAAGGAAACAACAGGAATGCTAATTACATTTAATGGAACTTGGCACAATTTCTCAGGAGGTGGTGCTAATTTGCAGAAGGTAGCACTTCGGATTTGCTGATAAAAGGCTGTGGATCAAAGGGGTGGCTGTGCGCAGAGACAGAGAAGTATGTATTTTTCATTCACCACCTCCATGGCGAGAATAACAATGTCTTTCACACCGTAAACACACCAGTGGGAAGATTTACTTTGGTTATATACTTTATTAGGAAAATGTGTGGGGCATCGGGGGATTAAAAAAAAATAACTAGAAACTGCTAAGGGGTATATGGAAAGCAGGTTTTTTGATATGATTTGAAAACCCTATGGTGGTCAATTTATTGTGGGATATTTCAGGTGAAGTCAGGAAAATAAGAAATCACTGGTTCATACCAAAGCATGAGGATTCCAGGACAGAGAATCCTAGCGATGAAATGAAAGGTCATTTATAACTCAGCTAATCGGACACTTCATTTTACAGAACATTAAAAACATGCAAGGGTTTCTTTCTTTCTTTCTTTCTTTCTTTTTTCCTGAATGGTCCAAGATTCTGTGAAATCTGGGGAAACTGAAACCCTGTAGCAGGCATGTGGAGTATTTGTGCTCTTGCTACTGAACCTCGGCCTCTGGGGGCAGGACAGGACCTGAGTCCACATCTCTCCTGGAAACTGCTCTCTATAGGGACACATGTCCCTTACATGGTGATCATCCCTGGAGATGCGTCTCAGCCATCAGCCCACTGGAAGCTACGAGTTCAGCCAAATTTTACAGATCAAAGAAGACATTGGCAAGGCAGCATTCAAAGGACCCGGAACCTCAGTGATGTGTGGAGACAGATTGATAACGAGTTATTACAGTTCTGATGCTTAGCTGCTTGGAACACACTGGCCGATTGCTTACCCTATAAATAAACCCATTTGCAATGGCCCTTCTGGACAGCGAAGTAAATGGAAGTGACCTCTTCCGTGTTATTGATAAAGACACCAGAGTTCAGAACATAAAGAGAGAAAATTATGTTCTCAACACGGAGGTGGCCTCTTGGCCACCGTTTCACATGTTGTGCGGAATTTCATGGCACATTAAAGATTCACTCTGAAGGAAATTTCTTTCTATAATCCTACAGTGTAGTTGGGTAGTTGAGGGACACATATGTAAATCAATCCGAGGGCACGTCCCACAGTGAGAAGGCAGCGTTAGGGGTTATTCGTTAGGACATGTGTGTCAAGGGCTGGAATACGCATCTCCCCATGGACTCCTCACAGCACACCGAGAACACACGAGTAATATCACCTTTCTTGTCAGAGAGCTGAGGATTGAGGTTTCCAGGAATGTAAGCTGCTTTCCTAAGAGCAGACTTCATGGAGAGGGAGACGTGCACTGAGGTCCGGATGCGGCTCTGTGCCCAGTTCCCGCCCACTGGTGGCTGGCAGTGGAAACACACATCCCGCCCAAGAGCTTGCGGGTCCAGGCAAGGAGTATACAAAGACAGCTGGGGTTGAGCTGAGCCTCATAATGGAAATGCAATTTAGACAAATAAAATTAAGGAGACATTCTAGGTGAGAGGGAAAAAGTGAGCACAGGAGTCGGAGTAAGACGGGAGTGTGTTTGCTACGATCCCCGGGAAGAGAAAACATGACCTAAAAGCAGAATCATGAAAGACATTCCCACGAGTTCAGTGGGGGCAGCCCTGGGACCAGTAGTGGGGCAACCCTGGGACCAGTAGTGGCACAGCAGGTGACAGTGGGGGCTCTGGGATCAGGTGGCCTTGACTTGATCACAGCTCCACCACCTCAGCAAGCTGCATACTTGTTCTTAAAGCTCAGATCCCCATTAAGTCAACTCGTAAGGTGCTCTTGCTATGTGCCAGGATGCAGCAGAGAAAAGAAGAAAAATAAAACCCCCAATCTTAGTCATACTGCTTAGGACCAAAGGACACACAGAGTGGGTCCTCTCAGATATGGGAGTTAAACAGGGAATCCCAGCAAATCCTTAGCTTCTCAGATAGAAAGTGTTCAATTAATAGTAGTGGGAACAGCAGGAGAATGTTACCGTTATTATCACTACTGTACAACCATTATGAATTTGGTTACCCTCCTCTACTTTCCACATACAATAAGTCTCAGGAATTTGAAGTTACCACTGCGAAAAACATACAATAATATTGATTAGCTGGTGGGCCTATGTCAACATCCTAAAAACATTATCTAGGAAGAGGAGAAGGCAGATGAACAGACGCTCTGAATTACTCTATGCAACAGAGTAACGTTGACATTGTGTAACAGCAAACCCTGGATGGGATTTTGGTTCTGTCACTTACCCTGAGTTTCTGTTCATTTACGAATGGGGACAGCAATTCCCCCACCCTGTGCGAATGTGCTGAAGTTGTAATTCATCACACATATCAGGATATTCCAGCCAGGGCATTATATATCCTCCAGGGGACATGCGGCCATGTCTGCAAGTATTTCTGGTTGTCACAACTTGGAGAGACAGGTACTCCTAAACCTCGTGGGAAGGGGTCAGGAATTCTGTTAAACCTACAAATGCACAAAGCATCCCTCTTGACCAACAGTCACCTGCCTCATGGTACCAACAGTGCAAAGATCGAGAGACCCCGATCAAAGAAACCTCTTAGTGCAACGGCAAGCATCTTCAAAAAGTGAAAAGGTAATATTATTATTATTACATTACACAGGGAGGGTAACTTATTACCATCACTTCATCATCACCATTATCATCACGCCCTGTTCATACACATATGAGAAAACAATGGCCGTAGCCGTTGGCAGGATTTGAAACAATTATTGCTGTTGCCTTCTTATTAGGTGAGAACTCCGTATTTTTTTCTACCCTGAAACACTGGCTGGTTTGCCTCCTTCCTCCACATCCAAACTCTGCTGTCACTGTTTGACACACGGTATATAAATCACGTTATGTTTCTGTGCCACAGTTTATTTCTTTTAATTACAGTTTCAAGAATTATTCCCTGTGGAGTTCACCTAAGGAAGGACATCACAAAAACCTTTAAAAATTATTAAGTTAAGGAATGGACTGAACACTAAAATAGAGCCACACTCCTCCCATTTGAAAGTATATTTGTTCATGTCAGGAGAATGAAGGCTCCATGAATTATTCATTAGAGTAACAGTTTATTGGCAAAATTGTTGTCTTTGGATGGTATGCATTATGGAGTGAATAAATAATGCGGGATGGATATTTTTAGGGACTGCAGAGTAAATCTAGGAAGAAAATTCGTAACAGGAAGGAAAGGAAGTTATAGCTGGAAGGGGTGGAGGCTTCTCGGTGGAATATGCAAAGGGCATAAAAATTGCCTCCATCGAGATGAAAACTGGGAAAAAGAACCAAAAGCAAAAAAGAAGTGAAGCTCTTCTAACTGCTTTGCTCTTAGGTGTGCGACTGTTTCTGTTCTCCTTACTCCACGGAAGGCTTTCGGAACCCGTGCGGGCAAAACGATGTTTATAATTGAGTGTCCTATGGCTTCCTTCCTCAGCTGGCTGATGAGGCTCAAAACTTCACAGTCTGGGAGCTGAAAGGTGCTCTTGGCTGTGGAGGGTCAGCGTCCTTTTCCCACCTCTTGTGTGGCTTTGCCCCTTAGATCTTATCAGACAACGCTGGTCTCCCTCACATCCTAGCCGAAAATTAGGACCTTTCCTCCCCTTCGGAGGAAAGAACCCCATTCATACCATACTCCCCCAAACTTTGAGATCCAACAAAAGCTTGCTGAGGGAGCCACACCCCCAGCAGCAGTATTAGTATGTAGGAAACCACTGTTCACAGCGACGCCGTCACCAATGAGCAGGTCCAGTGTTGATTGATTCAACAGACGGGAGACCATTTTGCTTCCTTAAATCTTTTAAACGTCGCTAATTCTGTAAACTAGTCGGGAACATTTGATATTTTCCCTCTCAGGAGAGAGAGAGAGAAAAAAAAGTCCCGCTTCATGAAAAATGGAAATCAAAGGAAAAAAGCAAATCTCTGCTTTGTGTGGTCTGTTAATGAAGGACAGCTTCTCATTACCAGTGCCCTCCCCGACAGCCCCAAACCAGCACACAGATTAAACACCTCCCTAGAAGAGGGGTGGCCGTGCTTTTGCTGTGAAGGGCTGCTCAGTCAGTATTTGAGGCTTTGCAGGGCAGATGTGTCGGTTCTAACTATTCAATTCTGCCCATAGGAAGCAAAAGCAGCCGTCGACTATATGTAAACAAATGAGCCAGGCTATTTCTGCAAATACAAACTACAGAACAGGTGTCAGGCTGCACGGGGGCCCTAGGCCTGTCTGTGCAGCCCGCGAGTGAATTAGATTCCTGGAACTGTGGTAACGAATTGTCATAAACTGGTGGCTTTAAACAACAGAGATGTAATCTCTCACCATTCTGGGGGCCAGATGTCCTAAATCAAGGTGTTGCCACTGTCCTCTGAAAGCTCTGGGAAGGATCTTGCCTGGGTCCTGCCAGCTTCGGGGGGCTCCCGACATTCTCCAGCTTGTAGAAGCATCACCCCAAACTCTGCTTTGGTCTTTATGTGGCCTCCGTGCCTCTGTGTATGCAAACCCCCCTCTGTGTCTCGTGGGGAGACACTAGTCAAGGTTAGGGCCTTCTTTCATTCCAGAATGATCTCACCCCTTTCTCACTTGACTGTGGAGACATGTTTAAGGAAGGCTGGTTCACATGACAATGTGGACAGGGGATCACCGTTGCTAGGCTGTTCTTAACCATCCCCTGGCCAACCCATCCTGCTCCCTGGTCGCCAACCTCTGATCTTCCTGACCATGCCTGTTCCCTCACACCACATAGACTCCCCTCCAGGGCCCACTTTCCTTATAGCCGGTGTCCTCAGAACCTTGCCCATAACTTCACAAACTCTTTGCTGACTCAGGCTTTCCTTGAATAAAGACTCCTTCAGTGGAAATCTGGGGTGGGGGCATGTTTGTGGGTGTGTGTGCATGTGTGGCGTGTGTGCCTCTGTGAGAGAGAGGGAGACAGAGTGTGTGCAACACAGAAGATCCTCCCTTCCTTTCAAGAAAGACATCAAAGCAGCAGTATCATCCATCTCTTGATTCCTGGTCTAACAAAAGGCACATCAAAATGGACACTTCCTCCCTCTTCAGAATCACGGATCTGAGAGTTGGAGAAAACAACTCTGTTAATTCCAAGAGAGAGGGGACCTGGTGGCCGTTAAGGCAGTTTTCCCCCGGTGTGGACACAGCCTCATACCAGGGGGCATGGCTTGTGAGCAAAGCTCGTGCCCCTCCTCACACCCTGCATTAGGTGCCTTGGGGCAGTATACAAACCCCACACCTGCCTGTGACAGTTCCTGACACAGTATTTGACACAGGTGGGTACCCCAACAACACCTGTGAAATGGGGACTACTGACAGAATTGAATTCTTGGATGCCAAAGACTCAAGTGGGAATTTGGTATGATGTCTCTGCTTTTATGATCTGGAGGCCCCTCTGAAATGACTGGAACTTCACGGCTTCTCTATAAAGCCTCAGCTTCAGGGAGGGGTCACTGTGATACACTTGCCAAATTGGGTCTCTGATTCCGGTTTACAATTCAGGGTTGATTCAAGAAGCAGGCAATTTGTCCTATCATCCCTTTAAGTCTGCTCCCCTTCTATAGTTAGCTGCTTGAAAAAGTCGCAAAGAGGCACACCAGCAATGTTTTTAAATGCAAAGGGCTGAGAATAACCTAGTAGTCCACCGAAAGGGGATTTGGGATTAAACTATGGTACAACCCTACCAATGGATTTCCATACAGCCATCAAGTTGGGGTAGAGCTATGTGGAAAAATTATGTGTGTACTAAAATAATTTTGAAATGCAGTTGGATGTGTGTGTGCACATGTGCGCGTGGACAGGGGAAGTTACAAATTATTAAAAGCACTCATATCTCCAGAGACGAGGATTTGGAAGGAGGCTTTTATATACTTTGTGGCTCTTAATCTTTTGTGGTTTGGGTTTTTGCGATAGATGTATTATTTCTCTTGTAGGGAAAACAAACAAACAAACACTAACTTGAAAAAAAGTCCTCAAATTATTTTGCTGTTTATGAACTGAGATCATAAACAAGCTAACTGAGACTCTAGGTGGAAGAAGAGGAAGAAAGACTGAGGTTACAGGAGTAATAAAGGGACGTGAAGAACCAAGGTCAGAACGGACAGATCAGATGGCGAACGAGGTCGGGCACCTACTCACAAAAGCACAGCGCCACCAGAACAGCCGCTTCATACATAGTCATAAAATTTCCTCATCTGTGTGCCATTTTCCAAAGCAAAATCTCTTAACATGTCTCTTTGCTCTGAATTGATAAGGTTACTAATCACCAGGGGACAAGGGCTCTCCGCAGTGACATTTATACAATTCCCGGCCCCTTCATCCAAATCAAACAAGGTAATACTCCAAAGAAATTGGCCAGTAGACTCCCCACGCTTCAACTCAGGCAAGTCCAAACCTTTTCAAACCTCAGTTGGCTGATATTAAAATAAGAAAAAAATAAGTGGTAAGAGTCTCGAGCCGCTGATGCATTCACTAGTTGAGGAATTATTTATGGGCACACCACTGTGTTTGCAGATAAACAAGATGGGCATTATCCCTGCCCTGAGATCTTAGACAGAACGCCGAGAAGTCTGCACCTGCACATTCTTTTATAAAAGAATTGTAAAGACACAAGGTGACTTGTCCAAGATCATCAGGCCAGTGGGGAGCCAACTGGGACTGACACCCAGCTGTGTTGAGGTCAACATGCCTTTTGAAGAAGGACCAGGAAATGCCCCACCTTGTTCCTCCAGCTTTTAAGTCTGTGATTCTTTAACCAACAAAGAGGAAGGAGGAAGAAGGGGCAAGAGAAAAGGCAGAACGCTACTTTCAATCTACGTCTGCCTTTTTCAAATCCAGGAATCATGAAATCTGGATTCTTATTTCTATTACCTGAACGATGAAGCCTAATGCAAGTTGTTCAGTTACAGAATTGCTGTGATGTTATAATGAACATATACATTCACATATGTGCACATATATTACAGAGACAGAAGAAAGATAGGTAGAGGGTGGATGGATGGACAGATGAGCAGTCAGAAACATTATAAAGACTGTGTCGATTTCTTACTGTGGAAGCCAGACATCGTTCCACCGCTATTGCATATTTCAGCTAAAGGGAAAAGTGCCGGCTTCCCTGGCACGTCGTCTGGAGCTTGGAGGGGTTTCTCTGGCAAGACACCAACTCCCTTGTGAGGAGCTGGCTGGGGCTCTGAGGGAAGGAAACAGACTTTTGTTACAGTAAATGTCAGCCCCAGTGGGAAAACCTTACTAGCTGGCTGTGTTCTGGGAACAAATATGTTTCTAGTGGTTCACTGCCTGGAAAGCTCGACTTGGGTAGCCCCCAACCTTTGAGTCTGCTTCCTGGGGAGAATACGTACCCCTTTCTCATTCTGGGCACTCCACATGGAGGTCATGCTCCGTCTTCCCACATCAGGATGGACTAGAAACTTCTAAGCATCCAGAGATGCAGAAATCACCCCTATACATCCTGGTTTGTATTTCTTCAGGTGAGAAGAAAGATGGTGCACAGGAGTCGCTGCACTGATGGAGGCTAGAAAGTCTCCCTGGAAGAAACTCACTTATTCTGCATTTGTAAACAGGACCATCGTCAGTACCTGCATGTGGGGTGTATTAGCTTGTTAAGATTCACATACTAAATCTGGCACTTCCCGGTGTATAGCCTTAGCAAGTGACTTCGCACCTTGCACCTCATTTTCTGTATCTGAGCAATGGGATAATAACACTCCTAACTCCTAGGGGTGACGGAAGGATTACTGGCAGCAACAACTGAAGGAGTCTGCCAGGTGCCTCACATTTAGCGATGAATGTTTCCACTATTAGTAGCGAAGCCATGAAATCTTTAGCAAATGTAAGATGAATTTTGTTGTTCTTTTTTTTTTCTTTTTTGAGGCAGCGTCTCATTCTGTCTCCCTGTAAGAGTGCATCGTAGCTCACAGTAACCTCAAACTCCTGCGATCAAATGATCCTTTTGCCTGAGCCTCTCAAATATCTGGGACTACAGGCATCTGCCACAGAACCCAGTTACTTCTTCTGTTGATAACAGAGCTGAGGTCTTGCTCTTGCTCAGGCTGGTCTTGAACTTGTGAGTTCAAGCAATTCACCTGCCTTGGCCTCCCAGAATGCTGGGATTACAAGTGTGAGCCACTATGCCCAGCCCTTATTATCCATTTTAAAGGAATACAAAAAGCACAAAGAATCACACTCATTAACAAAAGTATAGTTGCTTTTGGCTCGGCACCTATAGCTCAACTGGCTGAGGCGCCAGCCACATACACCTAAGGTGGCGGGTTCGAATCCCCAGCCTGGACCCGCCAAACAACAATGACGGCTGCAACCAAAAAATAGCCGGGCGTTGTGGCGGGCGCCTGTGGTCCCAGCTACTTGGGAGGAGGAGGCAGGAGACTCACTTGAGCCCAGGAGTAGGAGGTTGCTGTGAGCTGTAATGCCACGGCACTCTACCCAGGGGGACAGCTTGAGGCTCTGTCTCAAAAAAAAAAAAAAAAAAGTTCATGAGTAGGACAACGTGGCACTTTAATTAATTTAACTGATTTTTAGGAGGAGCTATGGATAAGTGGGAGAGACGATACAGTGCCAATATGAAAGTCTCTGATCTCAACTCTTCAACTACCTGCTGAAGCCTCCAGAGCAGCAGTCCTCGACCCGTGGGTCGTGACCCCTTTGTTGCAATAAAAATACATCGCAGCATTAGGGACGTTGAGAACCACGGCTCCAGAGGCTCCTACATGCCGTAGGGAAAGGGGGGCAATTACGTTCCAAGCTACACAAATAGCTGTTTCAGGAGCCACAGGTGTGTGCTGTCCTGCCTCCGTTCCCACCCAATCCCAGGCCGCATTCTTATTTATCGCTAAAGTACCTTCTGGAAAGGTGAGGCACACTTGATGTCCCGAGGGAATACAAAATAAGGAAAGGACCAGCAGTCGAGTCAGAAATAAGTGTTGATCTGGAAAAGGCAACAACTGTGCCTTCCACAGACTGTGTTCTCCTGTCCTGTGGGCATGACAGATGTCACTAATGGATCCTGACACTCTGTCCCTGTGAACCTGTCTATGACCACAAAGTCCACAACACAGTCATGCTGCAGAAGCTGCTGCCAATAACCCAAGAACAGAAAGGGGTACACGGTCTTCATGGAAACAACAAAGAACGTCTGCAAATACGATGAAGGCAGGTATCTGGGTAGCTGGGAACAGTCACACCTGTGGGAAAAGGTGAGGAGCTGGCTTCCTCTTTTTAGTTTGTGGCTGACATAGATGTGTTATTGGCCAGAGAGAAATAAAAACAGGCTGAAAAATTCATACTTGAACTGTAGAATTAAAGAGAGCTTCCAATGCTAGGCATGGTGGCTCAGACCTGTAATCCTAGTACTCTGGAAGGCCAAGGTGGGAGGATTCCTTGAGCTCAGGAGTTCAAGACCAGCCTGAGCAAGAGACTCCGTCTCTACTAAAAGTAGAAAAATTATCTGGGGATCTGGCAGGTACCTGAAGTCCCAGGTACCTGGAGTCCCAGCTACTGGGGAGGCTGAGGCAGAAGGATTGTCTAAACCCAGGAGTCAGAACTTAATGTGGGCTAGGATGACACAATGACATTCTAACCTGGGCAACAGAGTGAGACTCTTGTCTCAAAAAAATAATGATTAAAATAAATAGAGCTTTTAAGATTGAACCTGCACCATGCCAATAAAATTACTAATGGTAATAATGATAATAAAAGATAGGCTTAACTACCTATGCTAAGAAACTGCTTGAAAACATAGCACATGAGTTAGAGAACACCCCCAGTGAAATTAAGATGAAGATTATACCTCAAAAAGCATGGTTGGTCTGTGTAATTATACAAAAGAAAGCTACAAGATGAATATTCATATTATACTTTTCTAGCTAACTAAAGAAACTAATCTTCAGTGGATCGATAAAAAGAATAACAAAATAACAGCACTAATAAAACTATATCCCTATCAAGTTACATCTATAAATGTGTATGTGTGTCTGTGTCATGAAGTCCGTGCACCCCGTATGTGTATGTACATGCATGGGAGTGTATTAGCTTACGCTGTGTGTTAGGTCTTTAACATACATTATTTCACACAATCTTCCAAAAGAAAAGGGGGAAAGGAGGAGAAAGGAGGTGGGAGAAGATGGGGAAAGACAGAAGGGAAGGAGAGGAAGAAACAGAGGCTGGTTTTCATCACTGTCACATGCACCAGGCAGCTGAGGGTTAGGAGGTTGAAGTAACTTCCCCAGGATATGTCAAAGTCAGAAATAAAACAGTCCCATCTGTCCCTAAAGCACTTAGTCTTTAACCTCTTTCCTATATTTTATTAAAAGAAAAAAAAAAGTGAAGCCTGGGAGCAGGCACACTGCAGGGGAACCAGGGAAGAGGAGGCAAGACCAGGCCCCGAGAAGCTCCTCTTTCCTTCAGAGCACACGTCAGCAGCACTGTCACACGATCCCCGTCATTGGACACTCTTTGGCTTGACACTCTGCCTTGAAGCAGCCCTCCTGCTAACATGCAAGTTCACAAATCCGCTAATAGAAGAAAGGAGATTGGAAAAATTGCAATAATTAAGCAATCCTGATCTGCCACTACTGAGCACATGCCGCATGCAAATGCACTCCTCCGGTACCTTCCATCCGCTGATGAATGCAAACGTAGGTTCATTCATTCATTCAACAAACACAGCTTTATGGCCAATTACGTCACAGTTAGAGCTACCTGGAAAGAACAGTAAGTAAAGTATACATAAAGCCGAGCCCTCGTGAAACTTCCATTTTAGTGGAAGAGGACAGATAACAAAAGAAGATAAATTTTAGAAGTATACAATACGGTAAGTGGTGATGATTACAAAGCAGAAAAGCAGCTCAGAGAAGGGAGAAGGGGCTGCCAGGGGAGGGTGTGCGATGTTAGATGTGGTAGTTTATTCAAGGAGAGGAATAAAAGCCTTTGTGGCTGGAGATAGGGAGAAAGACCGAGGTGGGAGATGAGGCTGTCGGAGTTGGCAGGACCCAGGGCGTGCAAATTCTTATAGGTCAGGTTATGGATTTCAGTGTTACCCTAGGAGAAAACAGGAAACCAGTGAGTGGCTCACACAGAGAGAGGCATGGTCACGGCTGGATTTGAAAAGATCTACCAGCTGCTGCCAGTAGCATCTACTATACAGAGGCATGTTGGAAGGAGGAGGATGCGCCAAGATGTTATTTCAGTGGGACAATGAGAAAAGACATCAGCTTAGACAAAAGTCGTGGTGATGATGGAGATGAGGAAATTGGGAAGGACGTGGTAATTTAACAGAGGAGAAGATCAATAGAACACAGTAATTGGTTGAATGTAGGGAGTGGAAAACTCATCACTATTTTTCCCTTGAAAAAAATAGAAATGATAAAGTATTTTAGGGCTTTAGTTTAGGATGTACTCCACTGATAAATTAATTACTTAGGGGGGCAGTTCTTGATTGGGTTTAGAGCTACCTTAGGACTCCAGAGTGGGGTGTAAGGCTGAGAAAGTGAGATCAGCTCTAGGTTTGGATGAACTAAAAGATTATTTTTT
>NW_003852439.1:13370602-13371843 GCF_000181295.1 Otolemur garnettii | reverse complement strand
AAAAAAAAAGGCTAATATTTTAGCTGTGATAAGAAATTAGTTCTAATGTTATCACAAATGTCCTAAATATTTAGAGCAACAGACACACTGCCACAGTTGCAGAGATAAGTGCTGAGATATGTCAGGAAGAACACAAAATAATTAATTAGTATGACAACTCCCCCCGGCCCGGGAAGGAATCCAAACATTAGTAAAAAGCAAAGATATAATAAAATGCAATCATCTGGTGCCTATATTAGCAATAATTAGTATATGTGATCACGGCCAAGCCAAAAAATATTTTTCTATTCCAATTGTGCAAAGTATGAACATTCTGTTGGTACAGATGGGATATATATCTAGCTTGGAGGAGCCCAGCTACTGTGATGGGAGGGAGAAAAGATGGGAATTTCAGAGTGTTGTCAAGCTAACAGACTAGGCAGTGATATTGGTCCTTGGCAAATCTGAACAAAAATGCCTCCTAGAAATTGAGCACTCTGCTGCATCAGGAAGAAGGAGGGGGGAGAAAGAAGAAGTGATGGAGGAAGAGCAAGGGGAGGAAGGAGAAGGAGAATGAGGACGGGGAAGAGGAGGAGGGGTAACTGCAGCTATAATAGAGCAGAGAGAGCCCTGGCTGGAGACTCACGCTCAGACCCTGCCCTCTCCCACCACAGGTGTAGATCTAGCTCATGAATCAGGAGCACCAAACCTGTCACCAGCTCCATTAGCGATTGTCCTCGTGAAGCCCCTGAATCCTGAATATTGTGTTTTGGAGTGAGATGGAGGCTTGTCACCTGTCCTTTCTTATTCCCCTTCAAATGTCAGCACATAACACCTAGTCCAAGCAGGGTCACCATGTGACCACTGCCACTTTCCATCCCTGCCTCTGGGACAGATGCCATTGGGGTCATGGTGGCACTCTCTCCATTCAGCCTCCGGATGGCCATCAAATGAGCCTCTTTCATAGCAGATCCACGTGTGGAAAGCCACCCAGAAGCACTGACATGTGCGTCAAGTTGGGAGTCCCCAGGCACCACGCAGTGTGAAGAAGCTGGTCCTGAGAGCTCACTCACTGCATGCATTCTCTCACGCAGGGTCCTTGAAGAGGGATGAAATGTTAGAAATGGTGACAGGAGAGTGGTTGGCAGAGGTTATGGATAGGGGTAGGGGTGAGAGAAATGGGACAACAGGCAGACCCTCCTCTGAGGGAACTGTTGTGCATCTCACTGGGGTGGTGGGCACAGTAATCTGCACACTAGCAC
>NW_003852439.1:13369831-13370556 GCF_000181295.1 Otolemur garnettii | reverse complement strand
CACAAACTACAGAAGCACAGTACACAGCCATGCACACACACCGTGCAAACACATAGATATACCATATAAATACACACATGTACGCCTGCCATACAAACAGATGCTCACAACACACAGACACACACACACCAGAAAGACACATATACCACACATAGCATGCAGGCACACACACATCTTACAAACATATAGACATACCATACACACACACACAGGTACACATACACCATACAAACAATACTCATACTGCACAGACACACATATACCACAAGGCACAGACACACATGTGTGATCTCTGTGCAAACACACATCCCACGCACACATGCCATGCACAAATCACACAGAGATATGTATATCACATGAGTACAAATACAACTAGGGAAATCTGGGTAAGATCCACAGACTGTATCAGTAGTAGACTGTATTAATACGATGTCAGAATAAGATCAGATCTCACTGCATCAGTAAGATCAATCGCTTGTTGTCCTATGGGCTATCTTTTTTCCAGATGTTTGTATTGGGTAAACCTGAGTCAGAGTACACAGAAACTCTTCACATTATTTCTTATAGCTTCATGTAATTCTACAAATCTACAATTATTTCAAAATTTAATGTTTAATTAGAGAAAAATGAACACCGTTCCTTGGAAGTCTCCATCAATGGATGGAAGCAAATGTATAAATTGAAATATATTTGTCCTCCCTTAAGTGGACCATTAGGATTTTAAC
>NW_003852439.1:13367951-13369513 GCF_000181295.1 Otolemur garnettii | reverse complement strand
CTGGCGCCTTAGCCAGTTGAGCTATAGGCGCCGAGCCTAAATTAAATTTCTTGCCTAAATTCTAATTTTTGTAAAGATATTTCCACTTTCTCAACAAAAAGCTGCAGTGGCCACGTGTGACACATGGCCATGGGGTAGAGTGGCTTTGGAGTGTAGAGCTATCATGGTCTCCACCCTCATAATCCAGTTCACATCGGCTGACTGGCAATACTACCAATGGCAGAGTTGCCAGACGGAGTTCTGATACAGACAGTGCCTGGAGTTTAGTTATCCGAAGCCTCCTGGTTCGTGTTCACTTGGTTCTGAATGTTTCTATAGGTCCCTAGCCGATCCCAGAGTACCAGCATTCCAGCAGTGTTCCAAGAACTGCATCTCACTGCTGGCAGAACCTTTCCTTTGGTTCCCTGGCAACACTATATCCTAACTGCATTTTGCATGGGCTAAACCTTCCATTTACCCTCCATTCATTTTCAAATTGAAATGAGATCTTGTCCTACACGTGTTTTCTGTGATAGCTGGTCCTGTGAATTCATTTAATAATGAAGCATATGGCCTGTCTTCCCATTTCGAGAGTCTGGGTAGCATTCACAACAGCCAACTGCCAGGCAACGCAGGCAGACAAGGAGGAGCTTTTCGGCTGGCATTGTAAGGCTGCAGAGATGCTCAGGTGCGTTTGCTTCCATTAGCTCGCACCAGCGAGAATACTACTGCATTCTCCCACGCTCAATAGCAGGGAAGCCGCTGAATATTTGGCACCATAATTGAGTATAATAGGGGCAGAATGGGAGAACTCCTTGTACATTTCCTTCAGCCTTTCACGGTCTGACAGCCGAGGATGTGTGTTTATTATAAAGGGAATGTTTTTTAAAAGCACCTTTTTGTTGTAAAGAAAACAGGTTATTGCAGACATTGTAGAAATGTAAGCGGATGAAACTTTTTTGGAGAGCAAACCTTAGCAATATCGATGAAAAGTGAACTGATCCAAACATTGCATAACTAAAAAATGATCCTGTAAGTATGCACGCACAAGTACAGAGAGATAGAAGTATAAAGAGGCAGTGTTTGAAATAGGATAAAAAATAGAAAATTTAAAACAACCCAACCAAACTGTGGAAATGTGCATCAATAAGGAATCTATCAAATATTATTTTATTAATAAAATAGAATAATATGAAAACTATTACAAATGATCAGTCTATATATCCAGTGTGGAAATATTACACATTCCACGATTTACATATATGAATATTAGAACAACAGCTGAATGAGTTGAATTCATTGTCCTGGGTGACGAGGAGAGAGCAGGTGGCTGGTCGATCTTTCATGGCCCAATTCCTGGGAATATTGCTATTTCTCTTATCTTCCAATTCCTGATTCCTCCAGATCTGCTACTCTGGAGATCTAAAGGTGATGATGCAATCCTCACTTTCATAACTTATAAGGGAAAAAAATCCTAAAACTGGGAGGCTCCTGTGGCTCAAGGAGTAGGGCGCTGGCCCCATATGCTGGAGGTGGTGGGTTCCAACCCAGCCCCAGCCAAAAACTACAAAAAAAAAAAAAAA
>NW_003852439.1:13363484-13367475 GCF_000181295.1 Otolemur garnettii | reverse complement strand
CCATTACCATTATCTTACAATCGCCTGCTTATCTTATCTAAATGCCTCAAGACTAAGTAAAAGTAGGTGTTCGGCTCAATTTAACATGAGGGAGAATTTCGCAGAAGTCAAGTCATTCAAAACTGGCTGCCTTGTGAGAACGTCCCACCTCCGAGGGTGTTTCAAGCAAATGCCCTCTTGTCCAGTAGGTCATAGAAAGGTCTTCCAATCTCTCTGTGATGCAGCTGGGTCATTCAAGCTCCCTCCACATTCCCATGAAATCCTTGCCACATTCTTGGGCTGTGGTTTTTCTCAGGCCAAGATACATAATTAATTGACTCTGTCTTCTCTCTCTCTGCTAGCTTCCACTTGTCTCTTTTTGCAGCTTGTAACCATGCATCAGTAACCTGCCTCCTCTGACTCAAAATCCTTGAGGCTGGTGACTTGATCCTACTTTTTTCTTTATCTCACAAACTTGGCATGTAATAGATGATCAATGGATGACTTTTGGACGATAAAATGAATCCTGGAAAACAATCTTGAGCACTTTCCTATCTGTCATACAAAGTTCTGCCTGTGAATTCTAGCCAAAAACAATTAAACAGATCTGCTCTTGAAATATTAATAATGGAAGCAACCATGATGATGATGACAGATAAGATAAAAAGTAAATCCTCAGAGGTGTCAACAGAATGTTTTGTCTCTTCATTTCCATCATCCTTATTTGAAATGGGATGTTTTCGTAAAGTTTTTAATTTCTAAATAGAGTAATTTGCATCTATCTCCTTTTCCCCAGTGTCAAGACCAAAGCATCTGATGTTTGCTTTTTGGGGGGCATCTCCCTCCTTGGACTTCCCCCCCCCACAATAACCCTTTGAAAACAAGCATGACAACAAAATAGATGTCCCTCCATCCAATTAATGCCCTCCTTTCCTAAGTCAATCTTTTCCTGGAAGGTGGTACAGGGGAAGAAAGACTAAAATAAAAGATCGCATTTATAGTTTGGCCATAGAGACTAAATTAGATTATGTTTATCGATTTATTTCAATCAATAAACATGTAAAAGGTCGGAAGATTTTGACCCATGCCTCCAGGTGTGTATTTAATAGAAGTTTTTATCCAGAACTAAAGTTGAGTTATTGGAGAATTTAAAAAAAAAAAAGTTAATGTCCTCCAAGTGACATAGATAGATTGGGAACAGGAGGGAAGGAGGAAATTTATCTCCGTTTATTTTTCCCTTCAGACAGATTATAATATCAAAAGACATGTTGTACACAAAATATCCAACTGTGTCATCGTTCTCCATGATTAGCTAAAAGGTGAGCAAAATGCATATCAGAAGCATAAACGTGCACACTGTGGTTCGTAAGAACGCACAGGTTTAATGCACCAGCAATGGCGACTCCTGGGTTCACTCCTTGCCCAGATCACACTTGTTCTCAGGAACCATCTCTGTTGCACATTTACATCCACTGGCATCTTCCAAAAGATGATTTGCTGCCTTCACTCAAAACTCTGTGTGACTCCCCTTCTATCGCATCTTCGGGGTGGGGGGGGGAGTGTTCGCCATGTTTCAACATAAAATCTCATGCCTGCACCCGTTAATAAAAGCATCGAAATTATTTTTGCAGGAGCCGAGTTAACCAGGACTCAACTTGCTTTGCTCATACTGCACTTTTGAAGCAACATGAACCCTTTTCACTGGCGTGTGGACACACCAGACTCGTGTCTTTTCGATGATACCAACACACAGGAGAAGCCACTGGCAGCGACACTAATGGACTCCAATGGACCTCGCTGCACACCTTTACCAAGACGGCACCACCAACTATTTGGTACCATTGCACCTTTTGGATATCATTTTCAAAGCATCCAGATTTGGAGTTGAAATCAAAGCTTAATCAGGGGTTTGCACTAGTATGGTCATGAAGAGCTGATGGAGAACTTCTATGCTATTACGTCCGCCAAAGGGGTAGAATGTGGCGGTGGACACATAACAGGGGGTAGTAAATTCATCCTTTCACTATTCGTCTATCCTCTCTTCCTTATTTCTCCGCTAGCAGCATTTCTCTTTCCACTGATAGAGTAATTTCTGTGCATCCATGCACAGCCTACCCGTGCTACTGCTGTTGACCTACAGTCTAGACTGGAAATCAGAATTCACTCTCCTTCTAGCCCCAGTAATCAGTTCAGAGGTGAGGATGTGATCCAGACAGAGTTGGCATCTCCTCTTATTTTATATATTTGGAAGCCAGGCAACAGAAGGTCTTGTTTTGTTTGAAAACACGAGCTGTTAAGGATGCAGCCTGCAGACTACAACTAACCACATGAAGAACCCCTGCTCCAGCAGGATGCCAATACCCGGAGGGAGCCGAAAGAATTATTTAAGGTATGAATAACATGAGTTGAACCCTTGAACCCATCCCTGCTCAGAGAGAATATTTCTTCTGGATTCCTAATTTCATGAGCCAATAATTCTCAGTGTTAGGAAAATGTTTAAATATTTTGGAATTAGGTTTTCATTACTTGCAATAAAAAATATTCTAAACCCAAGCTGAGAAGGCAAAAGAAGAAAAAAAGAGGGCTCCCTCCTACTCCAAGGGATTTATAAAAATCCACTTTCCCAAGCAGAGCTGATGGTGGCCAACATGGCCTCTGGGTCAGCAAACATCTTCATCTCCTTTGGACAAATTCACACTTGACATTGCTGTCTGGGGCTTAACAAAATAGTTCCTGCAACTGGAACACCCTTAACAGCCCTTGTCATTGGAAGGAGACAACTCCTGAACTACCATAAAAATAATTTTGGAAAGAAATGTATCTGCTTTCAGAAAGTTATCCGCCAAGATGTGGCCTGATGTAATTTAAAATGGCTAAGACGATCAGCTTGAAAATTAAGGTTTCTAATGGGAACACCTACTCAGCCCTAATAATAGGGGAACTACCATCATAATTGCAATGTGGTGCAAGCAGGCACATCATTAACTAACTTTTCTCAGCTTCTGCAATTAACGAGCATCAATAGATTGAGTAAATTATTAATAACCCACACATGCTCCAGTGCACACTGCCAGTTCTATTTTATTTTTTTTTTCAAGTAAGAAGCAAAAAGGTAATAGCTGATATCCCAACAGCCTTTGATTCATCTCTTTCACGACATCACTGTACTTTTAAATAATCCTTTCTGGAGGAGATAATGGTTGCACAGAATCAAGTAGCAAACAGAGGAGGAAACATCCTGGAAGTGAGTGAAGCAATTTAACAAACAAGAGCATCTTCTAAAAGTCGATCGAACAATAGCTCCACATCTTTCCTTCTTCATTGTGCAAAATCATTTACAGGACTGCCATTATCGTGGGGTGGTAGCCGTTGGTGAAAGTTGCTGTGGCTCTAACTTTACACAGGAGAGTGTGAATCAGCAGTTCTCAAATTGAGCCCAGGGACCAATTTAGGTTTATGATGTTCCCAAATAACCTCTCCCAACCATCAGCCATTAACACAGGGTGGGCGTAGTCTAATGTGTACCCTCTAAAGAAGATCAAGAAAGAGATATGGACACCGCCAAGGTTGCACAGGTACCTGGACTTGTCTCTCTCACCTCTTCCATTTAAATTGTTGCCTGCCGCCAGGTAGATAAAGCATATGGCTTGTCCTAGAGGGGTGTGTGTTCTAACAGAAGGAAGCTCATTGCAATCACAGGGAGTTGGTGGTCTGTGGATAGGAAGGCCCTACGATGGGAAAGAACAGAAGAGGGAAGAATAGGCAACCCCGCCTGGGGCGGAAGGTCCTGTGAAAGGTATAATCTCTGCTGGAGTTTTTAATAATAACAAGGAAAAAAAATGTTGAGGCAGAACACAAGCAAGGGCCCCAGCAGAGGAAACACCATATGCTAAACGCCGTGTGTGAGACACGCATGACGTTGCTTTGAGAATAACGATTCCTCTGATGTGGTTGGAATACAGACAACCTAAGGGTCCATCAGCCCATGAGCGGGTTAATAAACTGTGGTAGA
>NW_003852439.1:13345308-13363230 GCF_000181295.1 Otolemur garnettii | reverse complement strand
GGGATCTCACCTGAGGTGCGCAGTGTGAGGGTGTTCAGCACGCCCCCGGGTGAAGGGCTCAGCTACGACTTGAACTTTGCCTTAGAAAGGAAAACAATATAACCTAAACATTTGTAGTTCCATATCAATCTGAAATCAAAACAAAAAAAAGTATAGACAAGAGGGCAGGCAGGCAGGCAGGTGGGGAGGCCGTGCTCCCTAACGGGCACTCCCTGGTGAAGATGGCGGGGCCTTGAGGTGTTCTCAGTAGGAACGACACCATCTGACTTCACTTACCGAGGTGCCCACTGGTCCTGCGGTTGGCAGAATGGGTGGAGAGGGGGTCTGTTGAGGGGAAGAAAGAACCAAGGGGAGTTTGTGTGAGTTCCTGCGATGGATGACAGGGGTCTTAAACGCTCCGCAGTGGGGCGGGGGCAGGGAATCAGTGCGTGTGTTTTTATGATTAGTCAGAGACAGGCCCTACAGCCCTGACTCTTCCCGCAGTGTCTAAGTGATGTGAATATTCCCAACTCTGTAACAGGCAAACCGTCCTACTGCCCCTGAGTAAAACAGCACCAGGGGTGCAGCAATCCTGGCTCTGAACATACAGTGGAAGCTGTGTGAGTTGACCCACAAGGGGCTGTCACAAGCTGGTCAGCATACGGAGGTGGTCAACGTAAGGAATGAGGCCTGCTGTACAAGTAACGTACAGTCTATGTCCAGTCTATGAAAATCAGGTCACCTTAAGGAGGTGGTCAGTGCAGGGAGGTGGTCAGCTGTGTAGGTTCTGCTGTATTTATATCAAAAGGTAGAGTTTTGGGAACACTGGGCTGCAGGGGACAATTTCCCATACTCGGTTTCTCTCTTTCATTTCCATAAACTTGGGTTTTCAAAGAATGTTTCCCACTGTGAGGAAGGGAATCTTTTAGGAAAAAAAGAACAAGAACAAGCCCAGGATTGGTAGATCAGAAGACCTCTTATCTTGTTGCAATCTATAAACCAGGGAAGTAGCAAGACAGTGTGGCTCTGGGTTGTCATAGGAAGGCTTCGGACGGAACTGAATTTAGGTGCAGGCAGAGTCACTGGGCTGAGGACTGGTGAGCAGGAGGAGGAATGAAAAGGGTGACCTGAGGGTCACTTTGCTACAAACATCCTCAGAGCCTGTCTGAGGGCGAGTGCCTGGGGCTGCTGAATTCTGGATCAGTCTGGGCAGCCTCTGTCTCCCAGGCCTCTTTGGGTTTCCGTTCAAACGACTGCCTCATTTTGAGATCATTCAAGCATGTTAAAACTGTAGAGAGCAGAGCAGCGCATCTATTCAATGACCATTTAAACTATACAACTGGAATTTATCACAAGTACGAGGGAAAGGGTGGGTCGTTAGAGAATCAAACTGGGAAAATCCCCGCTCTCGATCAAACAGCCGTGTTCTCCATTCTGGGAACTGGGCACTGTCGCCTTAAAACATTAAATATATACGGCCTCCTCTCGGTGTGTAGAACAGATCTGAAGTCAAGATGTGCACAGGTTTAAGTAGGTTTTAAAATATGGACAGGATAGGAGGAATTTGAGACAAGGTGAAAGTAAAAAGGGGGAGGGAGTAGAGGCCAATGCAAAAAATTAATTTTGTAATTGTCTGTATTCTGCTAAAATCGGGTTTCTTGGAGCCTCCCTGCACCACATTAAAAGGGGAACTCCTCCCTAGACAATATCTATAGTGCCTTTAAAGTCCATCCTTTCGGTTTAAAGTTCTGTTTCCATCTTCTCTGGTGGGCTGACAGATGCTGGGCATGGCAAGTCCTAAACGTCTAGACCCGAGGACTTAGTAACGAGCAGCATTCCTTCCTTTTTCCTTTCCTTGAGAGTGGCTGGGACCAGGCTCTCCTCTCCGTCCCCGGCCAGCGAAAGAGAAAGCTTTCCATTTGGGCCTCTGGGCTTGTAGTGGCAGCGCTTATAGCTCCCACGTGCCTGGGAGGTGCTCAATTGAAAACCCACTTAGAAAAATATCCCCTCCCACATTGCTTTTTAGCCTGGCCAAACCTCCAGCCTCTGCTTCATCTGGTAATAAGCTCCACGGAAGACCTGTGGCAGGTCACTGACCTATGCACCCTTCTGTCTGCTGACAAAGTCAACATGCCGTCCGCTCAGATTTCTCCTGAGAAACAACCTAGGTGGTCACCCCCAGCAACAGCCTCTGTGGTGAGGTGGGGGCAGTGAGGTGAAGCCTGAGAGGCGGCCCCAGCAGCGACTTCAAGGCTCTGAATAGAATAACATGGGGCCCGTGATATGCACCACGCCCACCACAGGGGAAGTGTGGGGCCGGCTTTCTAGTACATGAAGATCCTGCAATAGAGCAGGATGCACTAAACACTGGAACCAATGTGGGTGACAAAAGTCACTGTTCTTTCTACGCTCTCTGCCAGTTCCTGAGCCTCTTCAGTCCCGAGGGAAAGCTGTGTGTCACAGCACACGGCTCTCGTTTCAATGAAGAGCCCAAGAAGATTTTAAAGAAATACAGAAGTTCACCCCAGTGGCCCATCAGCACGGCCTTCTCAAGCATCAGGAGCTAGAGAACCACCTTTGCTCTGTCACTAGGCCAGCCCTGGTGGGGTGACAGGGCTGAGGAGCAGGGCAGGTGAGGGGGTCAGCCGGGTCAGCTAAGTTTGTCAGTGCCACAATTCCCTCTCTGCCTTTGCCCGGAAAAGACCATGCCACTCCAAGGGCATTTTCAAAGGTGGCAAGCAGAGCTCACGTTCAGTGCCAGAGAAACTCGGAATTCCGTACTTCACATTTGCAGTTACTACGTGGAGTCTTAGGCCCAGGGTCACAGGAAATGTGGGAGGGGTTTGAACTAAGGCCAGCAGGTCATCCTCTGCGGTAGGTTAACAATGCCTCTCCTCCTCCCCTCATCCAGACTGCGAAGCTCATTTTAAAACTTAGTTGCTCCCCCTTTGGAACTGCTGGAAGAAGAGTGGAGGTAGAGGTTTTAATCATAAGACTCTTAGCCCCCAGCCAGCTGATCCAACAACATTGGCAGTGGGTGAGCGGCTACAGAGGAAGGAAGGAGGAAGGAGATGGTGTCAAGCAGAGATGGAGGGGGACGCCCGGGCCACCTCTGCCATCCTTGAGGGGGTCATGGAACTTGCTGGAACGGGGACTTCTGAGAACTAAACTGTGTGTGGAGGAAGTGGGCCAGCCATAGGCAGAGACAGAGTGTGTGTGTGGAGACAGGGAAGGGAGGGAGGGAACAGCGGAGGGACAGGGGAGGGACAGAGAGACTCAGATATGGTCTCCCGGCCACTGGGAAACATCAAACTCAAAGACACATTTTCTTTGTTTATCTCAAGGCTCTCATCAATACCTCAGTGAGGCCAGACTCAGCTGTTAAATGCCGACAAAGTGAACCCTGACCTCAGCCTTCACAGCCATGCACAAGTACACAGAATGCAGACTAGGAATGTTCTGAAGACAATACCTGTGTTCCTTAAATCTGCTCGGCAACAGGGGCCAGGCAGTTTGAAATAGGGGTCACAATAGGAGCTCCCTTCAAGTGCAAGAAGAAAAGTGTGTGGCAGACGGGTAGGGAGAGATTGTAGACGTGTGGCCTAGCCGTGGGAGGCGCCATCCTGAGACCTGGGTACACCTGGATCTGGAGAAGAATCACTGTCAGGCTAGGGTTGCCATCAAAGCAGCACACGGGCCGCTAGAGTTTGCCAAGAAGAAAACCTTTAAGGAAATGGTGACTGCGGACCTGTTTCAGAATTCTAATCTCCCTGTCATCCACGGGAGGAGGAGACAAGGGGCTGACCTTCATGCAGGCAAAGGGGGCCTCGTACCAGAGACACTGCACTGCTGGAAACCTCGGGGAGATGCAAACCCGGTCCTGCTAACTGGCAACCTTCAGCAATCCCCTTCTCAGGCCATAAAGACTTCTATATCCCACGGCTTGATTTGCTATTGATTTAGGGCTCTTTTTCATAGCGATGCAAAAAAACATTTTATTTTCTCAGATGTAAGTGGGAGGAAGTCTTTCTGAGGATATGGAGGGAAGCTGTAGAGATGAGTGATGCCATCATTTAATGAACCCTGGAAGGAAGGCAGGGCTCTCCACCGCATCCCTGATCGTTCACATTCCAGTTTCCAAGTACGTGTAGATTCTTCTGTATCAAGAGGTTTTAACCTGGTGACCATGCATGTGGTCCGAGGACGGGTACCACACATCGTGAACCCAGCTGACAGTGCAAAATTCTGTACCTTGATGCAGAGAGCCTTCGGGGAGGAGGATCTTTGCCATCATTAGGCTCTCAAAGAATTCTGAGACCTCCAAAAATGAAGAAACCTTCCACATGAGAAATGGAGTCTACCTCTGTCCTTCTTCCGAAAATAAACCTTTATGCAAACCAGGAGATATTTACGGGCTCAGAAGTCAGAGAGTCAAACCCGATGCAGATTTTTCCCCTCCAAGGAGAAAAATTACAGACATCCCCACTTTCAGCGGACTTCACCTATTGTGCATATTGCAAGCGTACACATCCAATATATTAATAGTAGAGGATAAATGTCTAAATGTAACATATAAGTGAGGTGAGTGATACGTTAACCAGTTTGATGTAAACATTCCAAATTGTACACAAGATCAGCACATTGTACTCCATAAATGCAGTAATGTACACTTATGATCTAATAAAGTAAAAAAAATTAAAAAAGAAAAATTTACCCAGTGCTGCTCCCTTCTTCAAAGAATAAATTAATAAATAACCTCAGCCTTTATAGCCAATTCAAAAGTACAGAGGACCCAAACTGTGAATGTTCTGAAGACAATACCACTCTTTAAAAAAAAGACAATTTATGTTCAGGAAAACCTATTAAGATTATTTCAAAGTCAATGAACAAATTTCGCCTTGTAAGATGCTGGCAGGTGGGAGCTGTTACTGCCTGGTTCACAGGTTATACCTCCCTTTCCAGACTTATGGCAGTCTGATAAGAGACCTGATAAATAAGAGATGCTCTGTAAATACTGCTAACTAATAATATAAATGGACAAATGAGCTGGTAGATGAATGTGTGATCAGATGAAGGTCTTGGTGAGAAGTTTTAACGCCGAGGACATTGTCACCAGAGAGCTGAACTTCAGACTCCAGACACTTGTTCCCCTCCAAGGACACAGAAGAGATAAAAAGGGTGAGTGAGAGGCAGCTCTGGGAGAAAGCTGACCCATAAATACAAGGTATTGTTATTTTTATTTTTATTGGTGTTTCTACTGCCTTCAGGAGAGGGGGTAGGGCATGGGAATATGGCTAATTTTCTGCTCGACTCCAGACACATTCTAAATTACTGAGCCACATTTTATTTTAAATTGACTAATAAAGAAATCTTACACCCCACACAATTTCACATTTTCCGGTGTCGTTTAATGCTCCCACTTTTCTACAGGGCCTCAGTCCTTTCCCCTCCCAGTGTGGGGTGGGCGGGGGTTGCTTAAGAATAGTTTGATGCTGCCCCGTCACCATCATCATCATCATAATCACCATCTCGCCTTCTCTTTTAATTTGCCCTGATCAGAACACAGAGGAAATGATAAACCGTGTCACTGTGAATCATATGCCTTGCTTTTTCTGCTCACTTACCAAAAAAAAAGTACAGTTTTTTGCTTTCCCCTACATAAAAATAAATGGAAAACATTTTGCAAATGTCAAATGCTATATAAAAGGGAAAAATATGAAGGACACTGAGCACATAAACAATAACACTAATGACACATTTTACCTCTCCTAAAGCGTTCTCAGCCTCCCAGTTCCAATTTGGGAGTTTTATCTCAAGGGTCAGAAATCAGCTCATCATAGGTAGAAATGGATTCTTACAGAAAAACACTCTCCAGATGTGCCCACAGAGGATGGTAAGGGAAAAAGAAGAACAAAGAAAATGACCTGGAACTGACCTTTTGTATTTTTTTCAATTGTTCATTATTGCATCTCTGTTTTAGGCGATGCTGTGCATCTAAAATGGTGTGAGATGATGGGAGCACCACGTATAGAACGAAAGCAGTATAGAGATAAATAGTAAAGATGAGAACGTATAAACAAGCTGGTCAAGGAGTTATGAATCAAAGCGCTTTGATGGATGGTAGGAAAGGTGAGGAAGAAGGGAGGGTCCAAGGAGGAGAGGGCATGAGGCTGAGACCGAGGGCCAGGCAAGAGCCAGCCATGGGCACCGGGCACTGGAAAGCGCGTGGTGCAGATGCACGGGGGGAATGAGATCTCACAGGGTCCCAGGAGCTGTCGGGAAAGCAGACTGGCTTAGAGTGTAGGAGCTGAGAGAAGACTGGCACAGAGGAGAGCAAAACGGATCCCCAGAGCTGGGTCTAGTTTCGCGGGCATGACAACAGTGTGGATTTTTCCTGAGTGGAATGGGAGTCCACTGAACCACTGAAAAGGGGAAGACTGGGACATGACGGGATTTATGACCTCAGAAGGTCACTCTGGCTGCTGAGTGGAGACAGGGAGGGAAGCAGGAGGGGATGCAAAGTGTCCAGCTGGGAGGCTGGTGCAGCTGTCCAGGGGAGAAGGGGTGGTGGCTTTAACTAGGCTGGTGACAGTTGGGACCAGACAGAGAGGGGAAGATGGGTAAGGACCTGCTGGTGGATTGAATGTGGAGAAAAAAGAACCCAAGACCCCAGAAGCCCATCGTTTGTAAACACGTGGAAATGCTAACGTTAGATCACGTTAACTCATCTGAAGTACAAATGTCATTAATATGTTCAATACATGTGATCTTCCGTCAGGTCTGCGGAGTCACCAATCCCCCCTCCCTCAAACAAAATAAAACAAACAAAGATCCTTGACTTGTTCTAACAAAATTATATTTCCATGATTTAAGCTTTCATTGAATTCTGCTTATTTTTTCCCTTATACGGGTGGTCCCCAAACCCAGAGCTGTGGACCAGAACAGGTCCATGGCCAGTGAGGAACCAGATCATACAGCAGGAGGTGAGTGGCAGGTGAGGAGGTAAAGCCTCAGCCGTGTTTACAGACGGAGTTAGACGCCTACAGAAGCGCAAACTGCTGTCAGCTGCGCATGTGAAGGGGCTGGGCTGTGTTCCTAACACGAATCTCACGCCTGATGATGGGAGGTGGAACCGAGGCAGTGATGCCGGCACTGGGACTGTTTATCAGGGCGTCAATCTTTTTTTATTTCTCTGCCACACATTGGAAGAATAAGAGTTGTCTTGGCTTGGGCCACACAGGAAATACACAAATGCAAATGAGAGCTGATTAGCAAAAAAAAAAAAGTTCCATGCATACTTTTTGTGATATTCAACACCACAGACGAGCAAAAAATAAGTTCCAGGAAAACAGGCTCAGGGCTCCCACTGATTCTGCCTTATGCTGAGTTGTAGAATTATTTCATTATATATTACAATGTAATAATAACAGAAATAAAGTGCATGATCAATGCAATGTGCTTGAATCATCTTGAAACACGCCCCTCCAACCCCCATCCTCCAGTCTGTAGAAAAATTGTCCATAAACCAGTCCCTGGTACCATAAAGGTTGGGTCTTCTGTCTTGAGATCTCTCTCACGACTTTTATTAAATAATCATCAGACAAGTTATTACATCTATCTTCCACGCTGTGTCCTGAGGTCCATCAGACGGGGTCTTATCTGTCTTGGTCTGAGTACTGTGCTGATCCTGTGGGTGCCGTGAAAGGAGTGAATATGGGGCATGAACAGAGGCCCTAAAGTCAACTTTCCAAACCTCCAGAAGATGAAGGACAGAGAGCAGCCCGAGCCCAGCACCCACACATACCCATTATTTCCTGTCTCCTCACAAACCTCCTCCTACTCCCTCCCCAGCCGACTGCAAGTCTAGACACACCATCCTGATAGAGCCAGAGCCTCTCTGAGCAAGATGACTCATGGCTCAGACACCATCGCCGCTCAGCATCAGAGTTAGTTCCCCAGTTTCCCGAGGGTGGCTGCTGGCATCGCTGGCAAAGCAGGGGAGGCTTGTTCTTACTTCCAAGGAGCGTTCTTCCCTAGTCCCCCCTTTCCTCTTCCTCTTCCACCTGAGGCTCTGAGACTCTTGGAAACTATTCTCACATTACTTTTGGAAATGGCAATTCCTGATGGAAGCATTACACTAAAGAACTTCATGGAACCCTGCTCTTTGACATCTACCGGGAAAACCCAAAGAAACCTATTGGACAGGATAATGCCATGTGCCCCATAAATATTTGCCAATTCAAGTCTCCATCTCCCACTCCAGATTTCAATAATTATAGCATAGGCTGTCACGCTGAGAAATTCTACATGAAGGGTTTCAGACAGGCTCTGTGGGTTCAGATATTCATTTATGAAAAACTAGAAAGGTGACATTAAAAAAAATTCATTAAACTTATACCGGATGCCAGGTCTTAGATATCCATCAATGAATTAAACAGACAGGGCTCCTCTCCTCACAACATTACCTATTTGGGAAGCTAGACAATACACTTAATAATAATGAATATATAATTGCAAATTGAGATAAGTGGCATAAAAGTGAAGAAGGCCCTACAGTACATACGCTGGCTGGAGGACTGTGGACACTTAGATAGGATGGTCAGGACAGATATCTAAGAGGTTAAGGAAATATGACATTTAAGATAAGTTGTTAGAGAAGGAAGCTATATTCAGAGAACAGGGTGAAAGAGGAGAGAAAGAAAGAGTTTTAGTCTGAGAGAGGAGCTCGGTGAAGTCTGAGACAGGGAACAGTAGCCTGCCCTGCCTCTATGTCCTTAATGCACAGACAGGTGTCCTGTGCCCCTGCCTCTCCTCCATCCCCGCCACCTCCGCTTGGATATCCAGCCTGCAAGTGAAACTCATCCCAGCCCTTCGTTTTAGGCTTTTATGTTGACCTTTCTCTTCCTTCACAAAGGACACATTCACCCCATTCTTCATGTTCTTCCTTCGTATCATTTGCTCACACCTTAATATGTGGACGCCTGTCTTCTGTCCACTCTTAATTGGACATCATCTGACACATCCCCTGACACATCACCAATGAATTCCTTTTTATTAATTTCAAAGTAATAAGTAGACACACACATTGTCACAGGGGCACCTTTCACAATTCCGGGCTTTTAGTGTACCCAGACCCTGAATAATGTTCATGGTACCCGATAGGTAAGTTTGTATTCCTCTCTCTCCTCTCACTTCTTGGTTCCCAAAGACCTTTAAATCCAATTGGTTTATTTCTCAGTCTTCAGCCTCTTCACTGCCTTTGGTTTCGCTCTCCAACCCAATGTTCCTGAAACATTCTCCCTTTCCTTCCCTCTTTGCCACTTTGTCAAAAACTAAAAGTATCCTGGCTCAGTGCTCATAGCACAGTGGTTACAGCACCAGCCACATACACCGAGGCTGGCCGGTTCGAACCTAGCCCGATCCAGCTAAAATGACAATGACAACTGCAATAAAAAACAACTGGGCATTGCGGTGGGCACCTGTACCCCCAGCTACCTGGGAGGCTGAGGCAAGAGAATCACTTAAGCCCAAGAGTTTGAGGTTGCTATGAGCTGTGATGCCACAGCACTCTATTGAGGGCAACATAGTATGACTCTGCCTCAAAAAAAACAAAAACAAACAACAACAACAAAAAACTGAAAGTGTCTGTGATTGACTCAAGTTGCTGTTCCCTGCTGAACCATTGCTGATGCAAACGGTCTCAGTAGAAGCACATATAATAAATATGCCGGGAACTATGCTAAGCACTTTACAGATCTGGCTGCAAACCATTTGGAGATCTTTGGTAAGGACTGTTTCTCCCCGTGTTTTCAGCTCTTACATGGGAAAGACCCTTTTTGTCTTCGGACTCAAGGAGAACAGAGGAGGAAATTAGTGCAGGGTGGGGCCAATCAGGGCAAACAGACAATTGTGCCTTTAAGAAACTTTTGCTTTCCAAAAGCAGGTTGATGTGATTATGTTAGATGTTCTGGAAACAGAAAGATAGAAAGAGAAAGAAAAGAGGGAAGGAGGGGTGAAGGAGCGAAAGAAAGAGAGAAAGAAACACTTCACCTAGATTATAAAAGAGATGCCCACAGACTGGTCAGAATACCAGAGTCTGTAAGTTTCATAAACAGCAGAGATCTCCAAAGGGGAAAGGGTATATGATCCCAGTTTCAACTAGATATTTGAGTCTCAAGCATGTGGCCTTCCTGAAATGCAGCTTGTGTATCTGGGGGATAATCACAGTGGATAGTCAGGCAGGCCATTCCTATATGCCTCACCTGTCTGGGCTGCAGCAGGTGAGAATCTGGACCCTTCGCATAATGGGGGCTGTATTTCCTGCCCATAAAGTGAAAGGAAGGATGAGGTTATTTCTAACCTTGTTTGAAAATAACACAGAAATGTGTTCCTTACTGCAAAACTGAGTTTGTGGGCATAGATTCACACATCATTCTCTTCCTTCATCCTTACAAGGGGTTGGCACCCTGGGCATCCTTGCTTCTGTGTTGCCAATAAGAAAATGCTATTCTGAAAAGTTTATATGACTTGCCCATGTTGCAAAGTGGCAAAGCCAATATTTCTGGAAGACTGCTTAACAATGCCCACCGTCTCCACTGCTACTCAACATAGTAGTGGAAGTCTTGGACATCGCAATCAGGAAAGAGAAGGTGATCAAGCGTATCCAAATAGGGTCAGAGGAGATCAAACTCTCACTCTTTGCAGACAATATGATCCTATACCTGGAAAACTCTAGGAACTCAACTACAAAACTCCTAGAAGTGATTAAGGAACATAGCAGCATCTCAGGATACAAAATCAGTAGCTTTTAGATATGCCAACAATAGTCAAGCTGAATATATGGTCAAGGACTCTATTCAGTAGGGCCAAAGAAGATAAAATATCTGGGAATTTACCTAACAAAGGACGTGAAAGATCTCTATAAAGAGAATTATGAAACTCTGAGAAAATAAATAGCTGAAAGTGTTAACAAATGGAAAAACATACTATGCTCATGGCTGGAAAGAATCAACATTGTTAAAATGTCCATATTACCCAAAGCAATCTATAGATTTAATGCAATCCCCATTAAGGTACCATTGTCATACTTTAAAGAGCTTGAAAATATAGTGCTTCATTTTATATAGAATCAGAAAAAAACTTCAAATAGCATTACTCAGAAATAAAAACAAAGAGGTATCACTCTGCCAGACTTCAGACCATACTATAAATCTATAGTGATCAAAACAGTATGGTACTGGCACAAAAATAGAGAGGTAGATTTATGGAAAAAAACTGAGAACCAAGAGATGAACCCAGATCCTTATCATCTGATCTTTGACAAGCCTATCAAAAATATTCAGTGGGGGAAAGACTCCCTATTTAACAAATGGTGCTGGGTGAACTGGCTGGTGACCTGTAGAAGACTGAATCTGGATGCACATCATCTTTCACCATTAACAAAAATTGATTCTCACTGGATAAAAGATTCAAACTGAAGACATGAAACTATAAAAATACTGGAAGAGAGTGCAGGGACTTCAAGAAATTGGCCTGGGAGAATATTTTATGAGGAGGACCCCATGGGCAAATGAGGGAACACCAAAAATACATTACTGGGACCTGATCAAATTAAAAAGCCTCTGTACAGCCAAGAGCACAGTAAGTAAAGCAAACAATCTTGAGAATGGGAGAAGATTTTTTGCAGGTTATGCTTCCAACAAAGGTCTGAGAACCAGAATTCACAGAACTCAAACTAATCGATAAGAAAAGAACAAATAACCCCATTTCTATGTGGGCAAGAGACTTGAACAGAAACTTCTCTGAAAAAGACAGGTACAAGGCATGTCTACAAACACATGAAAAAATGCTCGTCATCCTTAATCATCAGAGAAATGAAAATCAAAACCACTTTGAGATATCATCTAACTCTAGTAAGAGTAGCCCACATAACAAAATCCCAAAACTACAGATGTTGGTGTGGATGCAGAGAGGAGGGAACACTTCTGCACTGCTGGTGGGAATGCAAGCTAATACGTCCCTTCTGGAAAGAAGTTTGGAGAACACTCAAGGAACTAAAAGTAGACCTGCTGTTCGATCCTGCAGTTCCTCTACTAAGTATATACCCAGAAGACCAAAAATCATTTTACAACAAAGACATTTGCACCAGAATGTTTATTGCAGCCCAATTCATAATAGCCAAGACACAGAAACAGCCCAAATGCCCATTGACCCATGAATGTATCAACAAATTGTGGTATATGTACACCATGGAATACTATGCAGCCATACAAGATCTCCATCTTTACATCTTTTATGTTTACCTGGATGGAGCTGGAACATATTCTTCTTAATAAAGTATCTCAAGAATGGAAAAAAGAAGTATCCAATGTACTCAATACTGCTATGAAATCAATATATAATCACCTATATAGACATTCATATGAATAGTAAAACCTAACTATAGTCCAGAAAGTAGAAGGGAAAAGGAGAGAGAGGAGGGAGAGGAGGGAGAGGGAGGAGGGAGGGAGGGTATAGAGGGGGACGTCACCTCATGTGCATAATGCAATGGCAGATTTCACAACTATTAAGAAAAGAGCATAATTATCTTACCACAACAAATAAGTAAGTGAGGTGATGGATGTGTTAATCAGTTCAATGTGAGTATTTCACATTGTATATCAAATCAGTATACTGAACCTCATAAATGCACAGGTACACAGTTATGATTTAATAAAATAAATAAATAAAATACAAAAACAAACAAACAAACAACAAACCCTTGGCCTTATTTACTAAGTCCTATGTTACCAAAGATCTCATGGGAAGCTTCTCATATGTCCCCTTTAGACAGGGTCTCTCCCTGCAATTGCACTGTCCCTCATGACTGCAAGCACCCCTTTCTCCACCCACCTTGCCACATGTAAGCCCCACACCCCAAGCTTTTGATGTGCATTATCTAATTACCCTACTAAGGTCAACAGACTTTCTCCATTTTTAGGCCTTGCTTCAAATCTCCATCACTTTTCTCTTCAAATATGGCTTTATTTTTGAATGAGACATTGGCCAAAATTCTAGCTTTTCTTTTGTGTAACTTTAGGCAAGTTACTTGTTAGCAAGTTACCTAAGCTCTCTCTGCCTCCATTTTCTTACCTGTGGAACATGAAAATAGAAGCTACCTCGGTGGATGTTTTCAGGTATGGAATTAAAGGCTAAATGTTGAAAGCAGTATTTGATGCATAATAGCTACTTTACAAAAATCAACCAGAGATAGTGACCCAGAATGGCTTATGAGCCTGGGCACATACATTTGAATATGAAATAGACCCTTGTGCTTTCAGAGTTTCCACTGTGGGTCTTTTCAGAAAATGTGCGACTGAGCTACCTATGCCTGTCTCTTTCCTATGGTCATTTCTTTGGGTTAAAAGTTGTTGTCGTCTATCAGGCTTCTAACCAAGCAGCTTGTCCCTGGTCCGAGGTTCCTCTAATCTTCTTATGGTGGACAGAATATATTTTCTAAAGCCAGAAACGCTCTGATAACTCCCGAGTGTGTACTAGAGGACTCAGCACGGCTCAGATGTATCTAGAATCCTGCCCTGTCATTCTTCAGCTTTTTATCTTACACATATTATTTAATCTCTCTGGTCCTCAGCTTCTCCTTGGTAGAATAGGGGTAATGATAGTATCTGGTGGTAAAGAAATAGTACGTTAGTTACCACCAGTTATGGTATCTGGTAGTAAAAAATAGTAAGTAACCTACTTCTTCAAACAGAAGATCAAATGTAAAGTCCCTTTGCAGGGATGCAGGTCATTGTGACCAGTCCTAGCCAGTGGGCCACAAAGAAGAGAAAGGCCCCCATGTGACACGCACGGTATGAAAGCTGTCTCTGTCCAGTCCTTGACAACATTAACCCCTCTGATTCTTGGGATTTCCCTCAGTGTTAGAATTGAGCATGCCCTGGTTAATACCACCCACCCACACACTGGATGACTCTGCAATTCCCTAACACTGACTGACAGAACCGTCCACTAGGATGCAAAGGTTCTTGATCTTCACTGGTCAGAATGGCAGCGCCCAGTCACATGCAGCCAGAGAACGCTGACCGCGTGGCTAGAGCCAGGGAGAAACTGAATTTCTCACACTGCCTTTGATTTAATTGTAATTAATTTAGATTTCAATAGTCACTGTGATAATCAGCTACCATATGGGCCAGCAGAGCAGAACTAGCCTTTAGGCTAGTTCTTGAGAAATGCAAGACTCTCCAGATTCCTGAGGGCTTTCCGCCTGCTGTGGTTCTGTCCCCTTTGACATTCTCCCCTGGAAAGGGTTTCGTCTTTCACTCTTCTCAGTCATAAATTTGCTCCAACAATATCTTGTGACTTCCTTTTTCAGGCTTCAAGGAGCAGCACCACACTTCACAGAAAGTGTGTATAGGCACCAAAACAAGAACAACAACAAACGCCAACCAGAAAATGTGTGCAACTGTGACTGATGCTTCTTTTCAGATCAAAAGCCCTAATGCAGATGAACTTGTGTGCCAGCTACAAAATAGCACACATGTAGCTTTTCTTTGAATTATTCTAGATCCAAAAGACCCAGAAAAGGCAAATCTGCAGTCAAAAGGACTGAAATACGTGAAATGAGGCCTCTGGAATAATTACATGTTGTTAATTGAACAATGTTAATCATGTCATATTAGGAGGAAGACAGGGTTAAATTGGTAAAATTTCAATTCACTTAGGCCTTATCTCTTGTTGGAATGAACCAGATGATTAATCCTCAATATTCTTCAGGGATGTGGTGAACAGTGGCAATTAAATTAACAACTACAAAGTTTATGCTCAGAGATTCAAAAATGAAAGACGGAAACACTTTAATTTTTCACAAGTTGTTACCTTAATTATCTTCTTATGGCTCTGTCTCCTTTCCCTCATTACAGAAACACACCCCTTAGTATTCACAGATCCCTTTAATTTGCTGTAGCTCGGTAGCAGTGTAAGAAATGTCTTGGATGATACGAAGTCATCCATCTTACTTTGTGCATGCTCGCTGAAAATAAATTGTTCTGTTGTGCCTAGTCTCCGTGTTCATTCTGCGGCATACTGACAAATTTCCACTTGCCTGCAAGGAAATTGGGAGTTATCTGTAAATCCATACACAGAGCAGTTTCCTCATTGCTTCAATCCACCAGCCAACAGCAAAACGCTTCCTTAGGAGAACAGGCTGAAACTTAATTGGTCAGGTTAATGAAACGCAGTGAAGAACCAGCAGGATGGACTAGTTAGGGAAATAAGCCAACTAGAATGTCTATTCTATTGAATAGACTTTGAAACGGGCTTTTAGAAAGTTTATATTATCAAATGCAAACCTTCTAAAAGCTTCTTCCTTTTGTTTTATTGTATTTTTTTTTTGCTCAAAATGATATCTCTTCACTGTCAGCGTGGAATCCCAGTTCGTGAAGATCAGATAATTCATTCCTCTTGCAACGCAGCTAATCAAAATCAAAAAAGTAAAGAAAGAGATACATCTAGCAGCACCCAACACAAAGCCAGGGGAACCACAGAGCAAGGGGAAGCTGCCCCTTGGTGACTTACCAGGTCCCCTGACATACGTGCATTCACTAACCCTCCCCAAACTACCTGCAGAGCGTGTATTTTTCACAGTAACTCAGAGGCCCACCCATCTGCAGATGTAGCACAGCACACAAGCTGTCCACAACGTCAGCAGCAACAGCAACACGACAAAAAAGTGGTTTTCCCAGTGAGAATTTCTAAGCAGGCGTTGTTGACGTGAACGTAGGCTAGCCCTGATGCTTTTCCTCAAAGAAGATCATTTTTTGGTCAGGGGTGGTGGGAGGAATCAGTGATGCAATTAACAAAACAGGCCAGCAATTTGGAAACTGCGAATAAAATGACAAACAAACCCATCGCAAGACCCTGGGTTGAAACAGCCAAAACGATTCCACGACTGTGAGTCCCAACCGGAACATGCCTGAGAACGTATCAATAATTGAACGCATGGCATCCTCAGTGCCTGAAGAAGTAATCACCATCGCTATAAATCCCCCCCAGAGTGACTGAACGTCTTTGACGGTTATATACACGGGGCAGCTGCATCACTTAGTACACTTTCTGAATTTCCAAAGTTTCACAGCAAAATGTCATATCCCCAGAGAGTGTCCCCACAACAAATTATTAGCACGGCTCTATTGATCATCACCCAAATGGCAAAAATCTCAATAAATTTCATCTGGACCTTTACTGAAGCTTCAAAAACGCATTAGGCCCCTCTCTGCTGACCACCGTTTTTATGATCGCTATTGTATTTGCAGGGCAGTCAATTTTATACAGCATAACAAAGTGCCAAGTGCTAACGCAATTCCCTGCATTACCGAGGCCCGTGTATTAAATTTAGTGGAGCACAATATCAGGCTTCAAATATTGCAAGGCTTCGAATTGAATGCCACGGAGCCTAATGTTATCAACCTGACAAAAACACTGACATATTAAGTAGCAGATCATGTATTCATATTGGGAACTGATTTTGTTTTCCTGTTTAGCTGTATATTTTGGGGATTAGCCGTGATATTTCAAAATGAGCATTCCGTTTTGGAGCACAAAAGGCCTGACAGCAGAGACGCCGTCTTGGTTATTATTCTTTCTTCCCGTGGCAGATCAATTATCACTTTTCTTAATGATGTGCTATTATAGGTCTAATGAAAATGTAAGCACAACTCAGAAAAATGTCGTTGGAAAAAATAAACAATTAATATTTTTTTTTTTTTGCCTTCCACCAGTACAAAGAAAAAAAAAAGCTGCTCTGAAATTATACTTTTATCCTATGAATGAAATGCAAGGTTGTCTATCTCTTCTGCCTTTAAATTAAGACAAGAGTTCTCTCTCTCTTCTCCCTCTCTTGCCATTGAGTCTTTCTTTGTTGCAACAGAAGCCACAAAATTTACCAAATTTCCTTTAAAAATCTTGCTTTTCTTCCAGTGCTACTGAGCCATTTTAACCACTTATCTTTGGAAAAACATGAGCACTGAAATGTCCCCGTGTACTCAACCTTCATGGAAATGTACTGATTCCCCAAACTAAGAGTCCAGAAACGAAATTTCCCAGCAGCCAAAGCGTGTCAAGTTGAATCTCCACGGCTTATACACAAAACAATGTTTTGCCAAAGAAATGAATTTCTCTCGGGATATGGAATATACCTTTTAAAATTATATGTTGTTTCTTCTCCCTCTTCCCTTCAAAACACTAAGCATCTGTTAACTTAACTCACTTTCTAGGGCAAGAATCCTGCTATTAAAAACTGCCTCTTGTCTGCATACAAGTCACAATATCAAAAACGAGTTTTGTAATAATGAGGTCACTTCTAAGACTCCAGAAAAACGCCAGGGCCCATAAGAATTAAATGGTTTATTTTCTGACTCCAGTCTGCAGATTCATCAAGATCACAAAATAAAATATATATATGTATGTGTATAAAAATATATATATATCTCCTATTAAAAACAGGTGCAATTTTCATGCATATGTCAGAGGACCTGTTATATCAACAAGAGGCAGAATTCTGCTTTATGCTGGTTACTGATGGAGTTTTTCTTTTTTTTTTTTTCAATTTTGATAAGCACACTGTTTCTAAGGGTCTATTTTAGAGAGCTCCCATAAGTGGAATCATACAGGATTGGTTGTTTTGTGACTGGGATCTTAGCATGGTGTCCTCAAGGATCACGCATGTTGAATCATACGATAACAGGCTTCCTTTCTCTTTTAAGGCTGAGTAATACCCCCGTGGGTGTACACCATGTTTTCTCCATCCCTTCATCCATCAGGGGAGCTTTCAGTTACTTCTAACTCTAACTCCAACCCTAACACTAACCTGGCCTGGGAGAATATTTTATGAGGAGGACCACCCCCCATCCCCCCACTGGGCAATTGAACCAACACCAAAAATACATT
>NW_003852439.1:13338080-13345125 GCF_000181295.1 Otolemur garnettii | reverse complement strand
TGGGATTAAGGACTATTAATACCTCTTTAAGATATTGTGAAGCCTCTCACTCCTGGAAGTATGATAAGGTGTCACCCTCCAAATGTTATACCATATGGATACTCCAAAATAGAGGAAGTTCAATTTCAAGTGTCCCCATATGCACAGGACTATTAGAGACCCCAAATCAAGTGCCATCATGGAAGATGAGTAGCTGGTTTGCTCAGCAGCCTCTGCTGAGAGGAAAGAGGGACAGCTTGGCTCACTGTCTGCCAGGAAGAGAACGCTGACTTTACCCAAAGGAGGTTCTGCCTGTCTCAACCGGGCCCAGCTCTCAGTTGGTAGGATGGTATACAGGAAAAATTCCAGTGGTCAGAATCGAAAGAATCCGGTGTAAATGGCATCTCCCATCAGCTGTCAGCCAGGTTGCTCTTGATGAGTTCCTTCAACTGTCTCATGCATGAGTTTCCACAAAGTGGAGATTGTAAAACCTACCTGAGCTGAAGCCGTAACGTGGCCAACCATAATTTAAGACACAAGTAGGCACTGTCTAAGCAGAAGCTATGAATCTCATGCTAAAAAGACAATTTAAGGTCACAGATTTCTAATGTTTAGAATACTCATCTGATGAGAAATGAAATAATCAATCACCCCTAATGACAGGTGACATGTCACCTCTCTACAAGACTGAGCATAAAACTGGAGACCGCTGCTGCTCACTCACTGCCCTTCCAGAGTTCTTCTGGATTGCCAGAGAAGAGTACTAGAGAGGGGGAAAGCCTGGCTTTATTCCTGGTGCCCACTCTAGTTTTCTCCTGCATTGACAAACTGAAGCACAACATTCAAAGCAAAGAATTTGGCCAGGAATGGGCTTCTAAAACATAGCACCCCCCCTTTTTTTATTTTACATTTTTTAAGAAGTTCATGGGCCCAGTTCAGTGGCACACACTTATAATCCCAGCACTCTGGGAGCCAAGATGGGAGGGTCACATGAACCCAGGAGTTTGAGGTTGCTGTGAGCTAGGCTGATAACCCCAGCATTCAAGCCTGGGCAACAGAGTGAGGCTCTGTTTCAAAAAAAAAAAAAAAAGTTTATAATCTTGTATTTATTAAGAAAATGGGTACTGGAAATGTCATTGGCTGTAAAACTTGCATTGCTCCGGGTAGACCTCACCTATGCTTATCAGCGCACGCTGGCTGTTGATTCAATCATTCACAATGTGCTTACCATGCAGTCAGTCAGCCTCGGCGCAAGGGAGGGAAGGAACAGGGCGACCAGTGAGACAATGATTCTCACTCTGAGGCAGCCATACGTGTATGGAAGGATGCTGGTCACAAAACCGTTAAGTGTAATAATACAGATGGAGAATTACTGGACCACAGTAAGACACTTAGTACTGTGGTTAACATACTTAACCCATTCAACTGACTTCAATGATGAGTCTTCCAAAATGAGGAAAATTAAATCAGAAAAAAAGAAGCATATATTCCATATGGCAGGAATCACATGGGCAGAAGCAGAGGCCACGTACAGATGAGAGCAGAGGAATGTATATCTGGTTTGATATCGCTGGCAAATAAAACCCGAGGGAGGAAGTGAAGTAATGTAATAGTTTGATCTATTTTCTAGAGATTCATTATTGCTTATTCTTCCGTCTGCCATCTATCCACCCATCCATCTACCCTTTCATCCCACCAGTCACGTGTTCTCTTCAGCTAGGAGTTGTGTTAGCTCCTGGGACGACCAGGAGACGACTCCATGTGAACACTCCAAGATGCTTCAAGTTTGGCATTTCTGCTCCATGCCCACAAACCCCCTTCCTAACACCTGTGTCGTCCTTATCATTAGCTATCTATGGGCTGTCTATCTAGATTAGCTAGGTGTCTGCCTATATTAGCATGAACATAAAGCTAAGGGTAGCTCCACAATCTTTCTTGTACAGAGCAAATGCAACATGTCTCCATGACTCCAGATGTGACCATCTCCTGAAATTTAGCCACTTGCCCCAACCATGTCCCTATCAGTGGGGGATGTCTGTCCGCTTGTCCTGGATAAAACAGTCAGTGCTACTGATGGGTATCTAACGTTCACTGAGCACTGTATCGACCCGGCCCCCTGCTAATGATCTAAATGCCTTATCTCACTTTATAGTCTCGCTTCTTGAGGAAGATGACCTTCCCATGCCCACTGTACAAATGAGGACGCAGAGGTTAGAAAGAATTAGCAACGAGCCCAAGGTTCTGCTTCTGGTAAGGGGCAGAACTGGGATTTGAACTCAAGCGGTCTGACCCCCAAACCTCAAAACCACTGTGTAGGATTGTTCTCTTTCCATGAGCAAAAGCTCTCCCATATCGTCACTTTGGGTTTTGTTTAAATATCTCAGCTTCAACAGAGAGCTCTCCTCCTCCAAACCCGAATGCTGTAGTTACTAAGCCGGCCCCTCGTTTCCATGTGTGCACCTCCACCTCTGTGTCAATGAGCGACTCCACCCTTTCCGTGTCTGTGAATTGAGCTAATGGTGGCACTGCTTCCCGGGCTTGGATTCTAATTAGCCTGTAAGTCTGCCACCGGCTGGTGAAATATTTATTTCTCAGGAATACACTTTAGTAATTTATGGATCAGAGTCCTACAGCAGAATGGGATAGGAGCTGTTTCCACACTGGTTGTCTGTTTTCACTGAAGTGAGGATGGCACCCTGGCAGCGGCTGCACTGAAGCTAGCTGCCTTTTCTGTATGTGCTGGGTAGTTTGCTTGTTTGTGTGTATGTGCTGGCAGGGGGGAGATTGGGACTATTTCAATGTTACCATTTTAGGATGGGAAGTGAAGGGAGGGCTGTAGTATGCTGCCTGTCCCCGGATGAAAACTGCTTTATTAGGAGCCCTTACACAAGCTCAGAAGTTATTATTATAAGGAAGGGAAGAAAGGAGGGGAGGGGAGTTTGGAAATATACAACATATATTTCAAATTACAGATATTGTATCAGCACATATCTTATTTACAAGTCCATTAAAAACTCTGCTGAGACTTGAAAAAAGTAGCAAACACTGTAGCCCATTTGGCGAGTCATGTGACATATAGGTAACATTTCTCAAATGTATGTATCCATTCACCTGGCAATTCCGGTTTTCTAAGGAGATGGATTGACAGACAGATAGATGGGCAGATAGACGACACAGGCACAACGATCTGTGTGGAAGAAGATCCGCTGATTCAGCATTGAATAAAACCCAGAGCCTCACTTTTGTCCAGCCCTTTCTTCCTCCCCCTCCCCCAGGCTGTGTAATCTTAAAACAGAAACTGGATCAAGTGACTACCCCCTCTCCTATATTGCAAATTCTAAATATAAGATAGTGTGCTGTGTAAACTATAAGTAATCTCTAGTTGCAAAGTATCATATAAATCTATAAATATTTAGTCCAAGTGGGCACTGTATTTCTTCCAAGCCAGCTCCTAACATATGTTTCTCTTTTTAAAAATACTTCTGTATTCTACCATTTTTTCAATCAACACACGTTTTTAAGTGTGTAATTTTTGCCAGGTCCTATGCTATGGGTGGAGATATAATTACAAGAATGTGTAGAAACTTTACGCTTCTATAATTTATTCTTTAGAGGCTTGAGTTTATTTTATTATGGAAATTAATATACCATATATTTGGAATTTTAGGGGTATACACTTTCATAAATTTTAATGCTAATATTAACCCTAATGTCTTACAATTGCTACTACAATTAACAGGATAGTTGTTTCACCTAAAAAAACTCTCTTGTTTGGTATTAATCTCTGGTGTTAAAACAAAACAAAAAAATCTCTCTTGTGCTCACCCTTCCTTCACCCTTGATCCCTGGCAACCACGGATCTGTTCCGTTTTCCAGCCCTACAGTTTTGGTTTCCTGCAAATGTCCTATGAATGGATTCATATAGTAAGTAATCTTTTGAGAGTGGCTTTTCGTTTTTTTTTTCACTTAGCATAAAACCTCTGAAATTGATGGAGTTTTTGTATGAATCAGCGGCTGGTTTCTCTTTATTGCTGGAGCGTATTCCATTGGCCTCACTGGCACCCTGTTCACACCTGGTCATTTGTTTGAAGACGTGTGAGTTGCTTCCAGTATGGAGCTGCACGTGCATTTTCCCCTAATGAATGTACATTTTCATTTCTTTGAGTAGAGTCCCAGGACTGAGATTGCTAGGCCCTATGATAAGTATGTACCTAACTTGGCAATAAAATGTCAAAATGTTTTCCAAAGTGTCTGTAACCAGTCTATGTTCCCACCAGCAAAATATGAGACATCCAGTTTCTGGGAATCCTCTCCAGTCCTAGATGTTGTCAGTATTTTTGTCTTATGGCTCCACGAGGTGTTGAATTGTATCCCACCCTGGTTTTCATTTGCATTTTCTGAATTGCTAATGACGCTACACATCTTTTCACTACTCACTTGTCTGATGAATGTCTTCTTTAAGTAAAGTGTCCATTCAAGTCTTTTAAATCAGTTTTTTAAATCAGTTGTTTTCTGACTTCTGAGTTTTGAGTTCATAAAATATTCCAGGAACGAGGCCTTTGTCAGAAAAGTGATTTGCAAATACTTTCTCCTGGTTTTTACCTTATATTTTCCATCTTTTAACAGAGTCCTGCATAGATAATTTACTAAACTTTTTACTAAGTCACACTGACGCATGGGGTGGAAGGTGAGGATTGCATTTTTGGTGTCAGGACTAACTCCCCCAGTACATGAATATTCTGTCTTATGCTTTTCCTCTAAAATTTTGTAGTTCTACATTTTACATGTAGATCTAAGATCCGTTTTGAGTTAATTTCTGTGTAAGGTGTATAATTTTGCAAACATTTTTCCAACGTGATTTATTGAAAAGAACATCATTTTTTCCCTTGTTTTTTACATTTTCCAAGATTCAATTAAGGAACTCTTGGAGGGTCTAATTCTGGACTCTCTATTCTGTTACCTTGATTAATGGGTCAATTCCTTCACCACTTCTCACCATTTTGATCGCCACAGGTTTACATTTAAAATATATTAACTATCTTCACCTACATTTATTCTTCGTAATGTTACAGATACTTGTTATCTGTCTTTCCTTATGAGTTTTAGATTCTTCATGTTTATAGCTACAAAAAAATTGCTAGGATTTCTTATTTGCACCGTGGTAAATCCATGCATCAGTATGCAGAGAATTAATGTCTTTACTGTGGTGAGTCTTCCAACTGATGTATATATATGCCTATTTATTTATATTTTTTATTTCATGAACAATTCATAGTCTTCAGCATAAAGACCTGCCTGTTATATTTATGCCTAAGTATTTCATTTGTAGAGCTATTGTAAAAGGTTTCTTTTTTTTTTAAAGTTTTTGCTTCCAAATGCTTCATTAGTATACAGATACATGATCAAGTCTGTGTTTTAACTTGGTGTCTTAGAACCTCACTAAACGCATTTCTCAGTTGTAAGAGGGTTTTAGAGCTTCATGAGATATTTTAAATAGAGAATTGTATTGTCTATGAATGAAGATACTTTCATATATTGATTTCTAATCAAAATGCTCTTTGGCCAGGTGTGGTAGCTCACCCCTATAATCCTAGCACTCCTGGGAGTGGGGTGTATTGCCTGAGCTCAGGAGTTTGAGACCAGCCTCAGCTAGAGTCAGACCACATCTCTACTAAAAAAAAAAAAAAAAACGGGTTGGATGTTGTGGTGGCTCCTGTAGTCCCAGGAGACTGAGGCATGAGGATCTCTTGAGTACAAGAGTTTGAGGTTGCTATGAGCGATGATATCACAGCACTCTACCCAAGGCCCAGAGTAGAGACCTTTTTTGAGACAATGATCTTTAATTCTTTTCTATTTCTTATTTCACTGGATAAGATTCTAGGACCATGTTGCACAAATGGGCATCATTTTCTGGTTCCTGTTCAACTACCAGTGGCTTCTAACCAACGGAATCTGGTGAAGGTGATAGGGCACTTGTGATTATGTGTACGTGATTACGTAAGATTACAGCATCTTTCTTGCTGGTCTCTCTCTCTCTCTGTTTCTGCATTTGAAGAAGTAAGCTGCCATGAATTCTACAGTTCCAAGAAAATAAATTCCGCCAACAACCCAACATCCCAAGGGAGCTTGGAAGCATATCCTGCTCCAGATGAGTCTCTGATGAGATCCCGGTCCTGGCGGAGACTCTGACTACAGCCTGGGAAATTCTCAGCAGAGGACCCAGCTGAATCGTGCCTGGGTTTCTCACCCACGGAAACTGTGAGATAGTAAAGTGTGTTGTTTTAAGCGTCTGCATGTGTGCAACGCAGAACAGAAAACGGACATGATCCTTACAGAAACTCTAGGAACTGTTATCATTGTCCCCATTTTTCAGATGAGCTGGTGTAGATTCTGGCAGGTTAAGATACATTCCCAAACTTAAACATTAATTAATTGGCTGACCTAGAATTCCAGCTTATACATCTCTGATTCCAAAAGTTACCATCTTCATGGCCACGCCATATTTCCTCCCTCTCCAAACTCATGCATTACAGAAAATAAAACGTGAAGTCTTAGGGTTGTAAACACATCACCACTTAGTCAAAAATATTCCCTAAACATTTTAATTGAAAAAGTGAGCCAGGCTGGGCAGCTGCAGAGGCTCACATCTGTAATTCTAGCACATTGGGAGGCTGAGGCAAGTAGACTGCTTGAGCTCAAGAGCTTGACACCAGCCTGAGCAAGAGACCCTGTCTCTACTAAATATAAAAAAACTAGCAGGGCATTGTGGTGGGTGCCTGTGGTCCCAGCCACTCAGGACGCTGAGGCAAGGGGGCTACTGGAGCCCAGGAGTTGGAGTTTGAGACCGCTGTGAGCTATGACACTGTTGCGACCGAGGGAGACTCAGTTTCAGAAAAAAAAGAAAGAAAAGAAAAGAAAAGAAAAAGAGCTAGGGCATTCACCAAAAGGACACTGTATTATTCAATATGTTTAAAAGACTACAGAATCTAAAATATTTGAAGTAGCTTACAAGTCCCATCATGACGTGAAGCCTGGTCACTTCTCCAGCCCATCACCTCTCCGCCCC
>NW_003852439.1:13330061-13337176 GCF_000181295.1 Otolemur garnettii | reverse complement strand
CTCCTCACTTTTCTGTCTTTTCTTCAACCACACCAGAATCTTGCAGTTCTGCAGATTCATCACGATTTTTGCTGCTTTTGAGTATTTATAGTTGATGTTTGGCAAACTGTCCTCTCTTTTGTCTTCACTTGTCTAATTTTTTTTTTTTTTGGCCTACAGATCTCAGCTTAGATAATCTCTCCTCCAGGAACCTTCCCTGCCTGGCTTTTTCTTAAGGCTGTAAGTTCTCAAGGAGTCCCAAGTCCCAGATTTCTTCTGCCTAACACGCACCATGCATTATTTTAATCATCTCTTGACGTCCCCCACCAGACCGTGAAGCCTTGAGGAGATGGTCTGTGTTCTGCGTCCCATTACACACCTCTGCCTAGGCCCATGCCTGGCACAGAGAAAGTGCCCCGTGGCCACCACGCACACGCATGCTGGGCACCTCCGGAGCCTTGTCTTCTCTACTTATCATAACAGCAAACAGAGGGCTCCTTAGTGAATCCTCCAATGGCAGCCTTGTGGGCATTCCCCCAAATCACATGAATTGCATTTTCCAACTCCCACAGTCCTTCACTGGTCCTGTGGGTTTTCTTTTATTCTATTCCAAAAGGTTCCATTTTAAGCTTTAATGGAATCATTGAACGGAAATATGCAGTGAGAGCAGCAATAAATCCAGACCTTGCCTGTCTATTGACTATATATTTACTTGTGAAGTGAGGCCTCGTGTTGATAAATTGGTTTGTGAGGAGAGGCCGAGAAGAGCAGAGATGTTGGTGCATGTGACTGCAATACTGCTACCCCCACGGGAACCGTGGCCATGAAATGCAGTACCTTTGCCTCAAAAGCACTTTGGATGATCTGCTCATGGGGGCAGTTTTCTCTTATCCCAGAGGCTTTCAGAGGCAGATAGAATGGCCCGGATAGAAAGGGCTTGATTGGTTCAAAACTATTGCTGTCTGTGCCTCAGTTTCCTTATCTGTAAAATGGGCCATTAGCAGTACCCACAGAGAGAAGGTTATTATGAGGATTAAATAAGAAGCCGCACAGGGACCACTTAGCACAGAGTCAGACCCTCAGTGGTGGCTCAATATGCCAACTTTTGTAATCCTTATACTTCATACCAAGCTGTTACAGGATTAAGTCCTCAATGAATAGTTTTGCTTTGGGAGGCGAAGGAGGGGAAGATCTCTTAAATCTAGGAGTTTGTGTACTCAAATAAAATCCTAATCTTTCTCCATCCACCAACTGAACAGAAGCCCTCTCTTGGCCATGTGAGAGATCAGAGACATCTTAGAACTGAGTTCCCAGCCAAGTAGGCATGGGAGATCAGACACATCCCATTACGCCCCCTTCCTCACGAACCTCCATCCGGCTTCCTTCCCTGAGAGCTAAACAGAAACCAGTCTTGTGACGCACTCTTCCTGCCCTGTGGCTTCAGCACAGCTAATCAGTAACCTCTCCTGACAAGTGAGCACCAACAAAGAAGGGGTACTAACCAGTCCGTGAAGGAAGCACAGTAAGAGTTTGGGGGTCCTCAGGCTTCACCTTCTGACATTCAGAGCACTAAAAACTCCAACCTCAGTTCACACCGGGGAAAGGGTGTCATTCTCTCAACATGGACCCTATGAGGGGGCATGAAGCTCATTTAAGCATACTCATATTTTCATTTCAAAAATACTTATGACTCCTCCTATAGCTTATTAAGTAAGTATACTCAGCCACCCAGCTCAGCATAAACTCTGGTACCCACACCGTTCCCTTGTAGTATGTATTTCCAGCTTCTGGTCAGAATCTCTGCTTCCCAACCTATCTGAATGGCCACCTACAGGCTGCAATCCTCTATCAGACAAGAAGCTCTCCTGGCGGGGCACGGTGGCCCAGTCTGTAATCCTAGCACTCTGGGAGGCTGAGGCAGGTGGCATGTTTGAGTTTGAGACCAGCCTGAATAAGCACTGTGGCAGGTGCCTGTAGTCCCAGCTACTCACAAGGCTTAGGCAAAAGCACTGCTTGAGCCTAGGAGTTTGAGGTTACAGTGAGCTGTGATGCCCCAGCACTCTACCCAGGGCAACAGGGTGAGACTCTCCCTCAAAGAAAAGAAAAGAAAAGAAAAGAAAAGGAAAGAAAGAAGAAGAAGAAAGAAAAGAGGAAAAGAAAAGAAAATAAAAATAAAGCTCTCCCTTCCAAGTTTATGGATCTCATTACCCTTCAGTTGACAAGTTTAATGCTAGCCTGGGTGATGCTGCAAGACCCTATCTTTACAAAATATAAATGAATTAGTCAGGCAGGGATGCATATGCCTGTAGTTCTACTTGGGAGGCTGATTTGGGAAGCCTGCTTGAGCCCAGGAGTTTGAGGCTTCAGTGGGGTATATTGCACCATTGCACTCCAGCCTGGGCAACACAGTGAGACCTTTTCTCTAAAAACAAACAAACAAACAAAAAACCAAATACAAATAATAAAATAGATAAATAAATAAATGGCACTGGCTATTATTGCCATCATTGTTGTTTTATGCTTCTCTGGGTAGAGATTTAATATGAATAAATGTAGCTGGAAACCTGTACGATAGTTCCAAATAGCCCCTGTCCTTGGATAGCTCCCTTCCCTAGATAAGGAAATGATTGGGGTTTCTGTTGTGGGGGTCCTCGCTCACTCTCTTTTGAATTGCTCACTCTAGAGCAGCAGTTCTCAACCTCTTGTGACCCCTTTTAACTGTATTACAGGGTTGCGGCATTAGGAAGGTTGAGAACCACTGCTCTAGAGGAACCGTGTACCCGGTCCTGACACAGCTTTCTGGAGAGATTCCTGTACATAGACTTGGCGGCTCATCTTAGGCCTGCCAGGGGCCAGGCGAGAGACCGCAGCCGTGGACCCTCCCCTAGGAGAGCTTTGGCGTGATTTTCACCCCAGCCAACACCCACTAAAACAGATTCCTGGCTCATAACAACTATGACATAATAATTATGCAGAACTGGTAAATAGGACAATAGTGTTAGCTTTTATTGTCCAATAGAATACAAGCTCCATAAAGGTAGACTTTTGTACATCCTATTCACTGCCATATATCCAAAATCTATCTACATGTCTGGCACCTAGCAAGTACCCCAAAATACTGAGTGTTCTCCTCTCATCCAGGACCTTTCTCATCAGTAATAAAAAGGAAAATGTCAGTTTTCTTCATGCAAGTCATGACACTAAATGTAATAAGTACATCTTTCGGAAACTTAGTTGAAGAATATTACATATATAACATGCAATTTTTAAGCAAATTCTTCGGCATATTCTTCAAACACAAAATCAACGAGATGAAGAAGCGGAGGAAACATTCTTTACGTGGCCAGTGTTTATGTTTTTACCCTATTTTCAAGCTCCGGTCAGTTTTCCAGTTCCTAACAGTGGCAGCCTCAGAGCCAAGGGACCCGACCTTACTTAAGCAATTTTCCAAATTTTACTTTTCCTAAAAGCAAACCACTGAAACATAGTGTGTATTCCTTCAGTTCTCTACTATTTGGCTTTATGAAAATCACCATAGTGATCAGACCTAAAAGTAAAGACGGCAAGAGGAACAAACCCAGAGATGGTGCACAAACAGAAATGACACGGTCGCCAGGCAGATAGCAGGGCATTATATACAGCTAGAGAGTGGAAAGAAGAAAGGAGAAGAAAAGACAGGCGCTCTCATCTCCAGCAAGGCAGGAGGCGAAAGCGCCGGGCACCTGTCAGCCTTGAATGGACTGTGCCCTGGAGGGGAAGGCATTTCAGAGCCATTGGAATGACAGAAGAGAAAGATCATGGGCTAGAGGAGATAAATAGCCGGTGTTCTAGTTCTCATTAGGCTCATGGTGTCACTTTCATTTGGAACCATGTTCCAGTGCTAATTTTCACAGTGCTTGAGTGCTCCTTAAAATGAATAGCACTCACTCGGGCTTTGATGCGGACCACACGGGCCTTTCCGTGCCTCTATTGAAGGGTGCGGTGAGCATCTGCTTCCCTCCCAGAGGTAGAAATTTAGAACTGTTAGATATGTGACCTTGCCCTCCCCACATATTCATACTGTGTCATTCCAGCTCAGAAAATCTCTAAGGTGTGTGCACACTCGGACACACACACAATCATTTTCTCAGTCATTTGTATTTTGAACTCTTAGAACTCCACAGAAAGAATGACTTGCCTCGGAGAACTAACTTATCTCCTAAGTCCAGTTCAGAAACTGAGGGGGGTTCTTTTTTTTGTTTTCCATTAAAGTGGCCCAAGTCTGAGGTGAGAGAAAATTTTGCCGAATGTTAGGAGAGAGCTGTTTACTCAACAAAGCACATTGCACACCCATCATTATATCATTACAGATTTACTGAGTGCTCCCCATCCCAAAGACAGTGATTTAAGAATTAAAAAAATAAAATCTCAAGGCTTCTACCTCTAGGAATATACACCTATCCTTTAAAAAGTAATATCATGCATGCACACGGAGGTGCGTGACCTGAGAGGGCCGTCACTGAGAACTGTGATGTGGGTGGGGGTGGAGAGAATCCACCGAGTCCCCCGATGAGGGAGTCAGTGTATAAAGGAGGACGCATCTCTAACACAGGGGATCATGCAGCCTTAGAAGAGACAAAAGGTGCTTGTTGACATGCGAAGATTCCAAAATACGTTTCCTGAGTGGAAGGATGCAGGCCGTCAGGCAGAAGCTTCCCACAGCGTGGTTGCTCTCCGCTAAAACGCGGTACACTGATACCTAAATGATGTGGACGTCTGTGATGCTGGAGGACCAACGCTGCTGTGTTCACGGGTCTATGTGGCCAAATCAGAAGCCGAACATGATGCAACCCAACACACAGCTAGAGAGAGAGGAACCTGGGCCATGTTTCCAACAAGAGGAGAGAGAGGAAGGTGAAGGAGCAAAGAGAAACTTCAACCATTTGCTTTGTGAGCATCTTTGCTACTCAGTAAAGTAGTTAAAAAAATGTAGGAAACTACGGGAAGTTGTACATTTGGAATTTGGATCTCCTTTTTTTTTTTTTTTTTGAGACAGAGTCTCATTCTGTAGAGAGCTGTGGTCTCACAGTTCACAGCAACCTCCAACTCCTGGGCTTAAGCGATTCTCTTGTCTCAGCCTCCCAGTAGCTGGGACTACAGGCACCCGCCACAACACCTGGCTATTTTTTCTGTTGTGGTGGCCATTGTTGTTTAGCTGGCCTGGGTCAGGTTGGAACCCGCCAGCCTCGATATATGTGACCGGCGCCATAACCACTGTGCTATGGGCGCCGAGCCTTGGATCTCCATTCTAATCAAACTCACAGGCTATCTGAGCCCCAAGTCTTCCTAGAGACTTTGATTTATCTATTTATTTTTTCTATTTTGGTTGACAAAAAATTGTATGTTTTTATAGAGAGCTCGATTTGCATTGGCTGTGGTCCCCCATGTATCCATTCTCCCAGCTCTCACAGACTCAAGTTGGACAGTGTGGTTTAACTCACGTATTCATGTAAGGCTGATTAACAACATTGCTTAGAGCCCGTGGAGGGGACAAACACTTACAGATACGCTTTCTGCTTTGATTCTGTCCAGAAAACCTCAAATAAATCAGTTAAATAGTATATCACAACCTTCACCATTACTGATGTCATTACTAATATTATTCCTGCTACACAAACAACAGACAGCACCAGGGAAGATGAGTGATTTGCCTTTTCTCAAACAACTAATTGTAGGTATTGAGGTGAAACCTGGGTCTTCTGAACCCATGTCCCATGACTTTTTTACCTTTGATGCACATCTGTGTGTGTACAAATACATTCACTAATGGACAACTTATAGATTGAGGCTAGATTGAAGAACACCTTAAAATTTTATATCAAGCATTTTTCAAAATTCCATAAGCAGTGCAGAGCTATTCAAGGTTCTGCATTGGAGCTATTCAAGCTTCTGACTTGATGGACGGTATATGTTAAAAGGATTAGTTTATTGACCATATACAAGGTGAGTGGCATATGAAGACAACATTTAGGTGATTCTGATTTCTTTTTACCAGAATTTTAATAATTCAAGACTTGGTCTAATGCATAAGATCATAGGATATTTTTATCTCTAATGAAATCATTCATATTCTCTCTCTCTCTCTCTCCTCTCCACTTCTCTTTTCTTATGAAATAAAAAGAATAATTTGTATAGGTCAAACTATAGCTGTCCTTCAAGGGTTAAGACTCTCAGAACTCAGGGTGAGAAGTCAGTTTATCAATTGTGAGTGAGGCCACTTGCAGAAACTGCTAAATCAACCCGTCAGCAGCTTTTCAATTCAGCTGATCAATTTATACATGTGGATGTTAGCCCTGGAATTAAAAAGTTTATTTCTCTCCTTTGGGGGGAAAAAAATCAAATAAATTGGCCAGCACCTTGAAGATAAAAAAAAACAAGGTAAAAAATAACAACTAGAATAGTTTTATAAAGACCAAATCCTTTCAGACTAATCTTCCCCAGTAGAAAAGTTTTATACAAGGCACAGGTATGAACCATTTTAATCCAAGCAAATACTTAGTAATTTACTCGTAAGACTCCCAGGATACCTAGACATTGCTTCATCTGGTTTAAAACACAGAGGATAAGCTGATAAAGCTGATATATTCAGCAACTCCTGTGTTGCTCACCAGCCCTCCCCCCAACAGCAGAATTGTATTACACACTGCACACATTTAAAAATGTAATATAATCAAAGGAAGCATTATTCTTACAAAGGCTATTAAAAGAGCTAAGTAAATTCATACAGTATAATAAAAGTGATTTATTTACTATGAGGAAAAAATGGTAGGGAAACAGTGCAGCTCAGCTCCATCTGCAAAATCAGGTTCCCATAGAATATTAATCTTCATTGATTAGCTTGGAAGGAAAGCAAAGCTTTATACTTTCACTTTTACGGGGTAAGTTAATTCAAATACTTCAATTTGACAAAGCCCCATCTGATCACATTGAACTCTTTAACACTGAGCGTTGCAGAATATTCCACGTGCTTCTTGAAATCATCAATTTATGTCCAACAACATCTGTAGCAAAATGAGATTTGCCAAATGTCTCAAGATAGGGAATCACAGTCCTGCAAGCGTTTTAAGAAGAGTAGTTCCTCTCCACTTTTTTTTTTT
>NW_003852439.1:13300741-13329291 GCF_000181295.1 Otolemur garnettii | reverse complement strand
GCTAATTGTACTGATCTTTGCATCTAAAGATACCCTCTTGCTATTACGTGCTTGTGTTCTTGAAGGTCTTGGATTTTATAGCTGAAATAAGCAATGAAGGGTGCTCTGGCCTTCCTTAATCCCTAGGTCTGTGATAATCTCTCCAATCTCTTGTCCCACACATATTGTTGCTGTCCTGGGCAGGCAGTTTCATCTCTTGGTCCCTCAATTTCTCAGCCGTAAGGTAGGAATGAGATTCTTAATGACTGACATTGGCAGGTTTCTAATTAAATAGATGAATGAGAACTCCGCCCTGTGGAATGATTAGAGCCATTTGTTTTATCTTTCAAGTTTCCTTAATAATCCCCATCAGAGTTTATAATTTTGTATTCCTCTGTGAGATTATTCAACACTGGGCTTTCTCATTGGCATGATCTTAAACGTCCAACGACGGCAGCGACTTGGCCCCATCGCTCCATCACAGAACAGAACACCTGTGTCAAAGATGGTGTCAAGCCTCCATCTGTTGAATGAGTGACTGAACTATCCACAGAACTATCCACTGAACTATCTCTCCTTTCTTCCACCTCAGGACCCAGTAATGATACTGGTGTTATCAAATAGAGAAAGGACACTCAGTCCCTATATGGCTATCTTTATTCTTATAGCCCTTTCCCCTGAGACTAGGCCTGTGATCTCCATATTGGTTCTGCTATCCCCACTTCCAGCTTCCAACCACAGAGACATCCCCCCTCTTATAAGAGTCACTTGCACACACCTGACTCACAGATGCTCACACTCAGTGGCCCAAAGGCTCCAGGATTATCTACCTGGTGGCCTCACCCTCCTTCAGGGCTCTGCATTGCCTTAGGGCTCTGACAGGCAGTGGTCAGTCATTAATTTCATTGGCAGTAGACAAATCTGATGAGAAGATTTGGTTGCAGGGATTTGCCCCTTTACTCCAGCTTTGTCTCAGGGCATGGCAAATGGGAAAGGGAGACAGAACAGCAACCTAAAAGAGACCTTTTGCATCAAATAACTACAAGAGACCCCAAGCTAAATGTTAGAAAACCTATTTATATCCTTTTCTTACTTGTTTTACTTATGCATCTCCTTCTAATTAGTTTTATGAAACTGAAAATTCAATACATTCACCTTGTATATATTTAAAATAATCCAGAGAGGTTCCCCTCTGCTCGTCCTAGTTCCTCTGCTCAGCATCGAGTTTTTGAAAGAGACCTGTGTCTTGTATCTCCTTACACAGAACATTCATCTGCCCCCTTGTCCATCCCTCTGACAAAGGGAAGCTTACCACAATACTGTCTGTATGTCTGAGAGTTTCTTCACTGTCAGCACAGACAAATCAACTGCATTCTTTTCATAGGTGTGCAGTATGTAGGCAAAAATCTGCATCATGACTTGTTTCAGCAGTCCTTCCCTGATGGGCATTTAGGGACAACAAACAGCTTCTGTGAGCCTCATTACACTGTATCCTCGTGCACAGGGGGGAGTAGGATTTCTACTGGTGCAACAGGAGGATCAAAAAGTAGACACTTTTAATGGCAATGGATATTGCCAATTATTGCATTAAACTCCTATGGTCAGGGTCGATTTGCACATTTGACACACAGACACAAATCACCCCACTCACCTACCATACCAAGAGGTATATGTTGGAGATAATAAATGCTTAATACATGTTGACTGGATAAACACATGGATGAATAAATGGCATACCTGACCTCTGTATGGTTTAATACCTGAAAGCATATATTATGTAAGTCTCCAGGATGTGAGCAAATAACAAACTGTGCTGAAACAGAATAGAAAGCAGCTCTTTGCTGTGAATAGGAGAAACCTGGGCGGTATGTACAGCAGCTCCCTGAACATCAGTTCTCTATTAATCCCCCTCCTAGCGCCTCTGATTCCACAGTGGAGGCTCCGGATGACCCTGAGGCTGTTCTGAACCATCAGAGACTAAATTATGTCAAGCATAATTTTAGTGAAGTGTGTTTTATTTTATTCTAATTAGTTGAAATTCAGCCATCCACACGTCTTTTCTGGGATCAGAATGATTAAACGGCATCTTCCCTCCACTCTCCTCCTTATCACTCTGTCCACCCCCCCCCATGTTTTAATTGCAATGGATATTGCCAGATTATTGCATTAATTTAAATTCCTAGGATCAGGGTCATTGTCATTTGCCTTTTTCGGGTCTACTGCATATTCCAAAATAATAACAGAGAGAAGGAAGAGGAAGCAAACTGCACGCTTTGCAAGTCAGAAGATCCCTCAACCTTTCAGAGTGGAGCAAACCCAGACTCTAGAATTCTTGTTTAGAAAACGAAGGGGTTATCGCTCAACGACGTTTTAAGATACTTTTCAGACACAAAAGGACATGAGGGGAGAAAAGATGTGAAGACGTGAATTCTGTGTAGGCTCAGTGGCTATAAAAAGCAACCCCACCTACTCTATGATTCCATTTATATAAAATTCCAGAAAAAGCAAATTAATGTACAGGGACAGAGAGCAGACTGGGGGTTTTCTTGGAGGAGGTGATAGGGCAGGAGCTGAGAGGAAGGATATCACAGAGGCAGGAGGAAACTTCTGGGGCCATGAAGACATTCAGTAGCTTGATGAGAGTGAAGGGTTCACGGACACATACAGACGTCAACAGTGTACTCTTTAAATACGTGTAGTTTATGATTTTTAATCATTCCTCAATAAGGCTGTTTTTAAACATAGAATAAGCCCTCCTGAGTAAGGAGAACAGTGTTATACAAGAATCAAGGAATTTGAAGTGAGGTCCCGTCCCTCACCCGAGAGCTGCCCCTTCCATTTTGAGCTAGAAATACCTCCAGAACGCGTTGGCGTTAATACTGACTGTGCGTCTGCCCTCGCAAGGCGTTTGACCCCGAGGAAAGGCTGGACCTTCCTCAGCCTCAGCATGTGTTTCCCCTCTTGCTTGCTGGCCACTCCGTCTTTGAACCTAACCACCTCTTTCAGCCTAGGAGGCTTGCAGGTTTTGCTCCCTCTGGCTAGAATGTTCTTCCATCTGGGCTCTTATCAGAGCTGTTCCTTCTTACTTGTAAAGTGCCCTTAAATTCCACTTCCTCATAGAAGCCTTTCCTGGCTACCTGCTCTCCAAATCCCATTTGTGCCCTTCACAGGACGTGGCCACAGGCTACAGTGACACCCTGATTTATTCTGTTTGTCTTTCCACTGTCTCTCCCTGGGACTACGGTTGCCCACGGGACTGGGGGGTCTTTTCCATCTCCATGTTTTTCCCTGCCCACTGCTAGGAATAGTCCTGGTGCACAGTAAATACTAGTTGAATTGATTATTAATTAATATTCCATTATGTTCACTTGTGTATCTATTATATACTGTTCACAGTGGACACCGCTAGGTCATCTGCTCATACAACTAACTAATCTACCTTGATAATTTGGTGCCTTCTTGGTGGCAGGGGTTATCTCTTGGTTATCTCTTATAAACTTGTATCTCAAGCACACCACGTGTGGCCTACATACAATAGCTTGTCTGTATGTGTTTATTAAATTAAATCACTACACATAAAACAAAATAATTATTATTATCATGCCTGGACCTTGAGACAAATTTCCAAAAGAAAATGAAAAGTCCCCAAGCAGATAGAAAACATAAATGTTTAAGCCAAAAGGCAAGAAGTATCCCTGAATGAGTGATTTACTGAACTGGAAAGGGATTCCAAAGTCTGAAGTTCATCACTTACAATCACCAGGGGTGGTTCTTTTTCTTTGTTGATTGCCAGAAATGTGAAATGAGGAACATGGTGGTGTAAAATACTTTTTGGTTGGACTCCAGCATTTGCCACTTCTCAACTAACCATAGGATTAGACAAAGCTGTCCGTTCTCTGAGCAGGATGGATAACAGTGATTTTCAGAGATGGAAACTCACCTTGCTGCTTCTATCATAGGCATGAAAACACACACACACACGCACACACACACACACACACACGGTAACTAAAAACCAGAATGGAGCATACACAGTGCTGGTCTCTGAGTGTAGCATATCTCCATAATTCATGACTCTGTTGTTGATTTCTAGCAAAGGAACTTCAAGGAGGGCAGAGGAATAATGCAGCAGAGGATACTAAAAGGTTTGAAATATTCTAGAACTTTCTATCAGTCCCTTAAATACCAGAGATTTGTGTAGTAAATAATCCTACTAGGTAGAGTAGTTTCAGACCCGTCATTAGCAAAGATGAAGACCAAGCATGCAGCAACCACTCTCCATGCAACTACTGCCTACCTCTGGAGCTACAGAATGGAACCATACTTCCCACATCCTCAGAGCAGGTGGTGCTAGAGGAGAAGATGGAGGCATTGGCCTCAGGGGTAGTCACATGACTGGCCAATCACCCCCTACTACTACTACACCATTGTGATTGGCCAATGGATGGACACATGCTCTAAGCTGAACCAATCAAAGGCAGTCCTGGGACTTTTGCTTAAATATGAAGGCTTTGGGGGTAGAGGTACTCTCTTTAAGCTAGAGGTGCTTAGTTAGAACAAAAACTTGGGGCTCCTAGCAGCCTGCCAAGAGAAAAAGCTTGCCTGTGACTGAATTCTACATCAAAGAAAGCAGAGCTGAGAGAAGGAACATACACAGAGATTTCTGAGAATATTATCTGAATTCGGGTGTGGTTTTTACTGAGATCTACCTCTTGGAAGTTTCTATGTGAATTGTCCACTTATATACATGTTTTGTCTAAATCTGTTTGCATTGGTTATTCTTACCACTCATAACTTAACAACATAGAGAAATACTCAAATGAACTGTCAACTGTTGGCAAACAGTAAATAGTTGATATCTTTGTTTGACTGTCCTTAACACTCTTCACCATGAACATGTAACCGATGTGAAAAACATTTATCTTTTTGGTGTCCTGGCTTAAATACCCACACTGAAAAATGTGATATTTAAGAAGAGTCAGCATATAGCACCAAGAGGTCCTAGCTGGACTGTAGAAGCTTGACATTGTTGTGCCATCTTTATCACACAAATTATTTGCATAGTCTTAGGTAAGTCACAGGGTTTAAAACCAGAATCTTGAATACATTATTTTATTTTTATAAACTCTTACTTTCCTTGTCTGTGGATTAGGTTCCATTTCCTTCTCTCTCAGAATTATAGTAGTCTATTGTAATCTGAGGGGCATAGTCTCCTGGTAAGGGAGAGAGTAAACTACCAGATTCATTTAGATTTGCACACCTCACTGGTCCTCCCCCTTGAGAAGTTACATCAACTAATGGGACTGTGATATACACTTGATTCTGTGCAAGAGTTGGAGGGGCAGAATTTAGAGGTTATTAATATAGTCTTTAGCAATTTCAGAGAGCAGTCACTGGCAAAGACAGTCACAGATGAATGCTGTTTTTGTTATTATCAGTCTTGTCTTTAATTTCCAGATAGCTATCAATACCTACATATTTCCTAAAATTTACTATTCTGGCATCTGTGGGGATGCAGGATTGCTTTGTAAAGCATATGATTTTAGATCTTATATGTGAAAAACACAAGAGGAAATTTAAATTACATTTTTTGCTCTTGGTTGTTATTAATAATAGGGCAGAGTCTGTCTTAACCAAAAGACACATTGCAATTCTCCTCATACGTTTGAAAGAGAAATTCTGCCAAACAACAGAGATGCCTGGAACACATTCTTCTTAGTGAAGTATCTCAAATGAAAGAAAAAGTATCCAATGTACTCAATACTATTATGAAACCAATATATAATCACTTACGTATTCCTGTGAATGATAAAACACAACTATAGTCCAGAAAGGAGAGAATAGGAGGAGAGTAGAGGGGAGGGGGAGGCCGGGAGGAGGGAGGGTATTTGGTGGGACCTCACCTAATGTGCACAATGCAATGGTACATTTCAGAACTGTTAAGAATAGAGCACAGGGTGGTGCCTGTGGCTCAGTGAGCAGGGCACCAGCCCCATATTCTGAGGGTGGCAGGTTCGACCCCAGCCCCAGACAAACTTCAACAACAACAATAACAAAATAGCCAGGCGTTGTGGCAGTCACCTGTAGTCCCAGCTACTCGGGAGGCCAAGGCAAGATAATCGCCTAAGCCCAAAAGCTGGCAGTTGCTGTGAGCTGTGATGCCACAGCACTCTACTGAGGGTGAAAGAGTGAGACTCTGTCTTAAAAAAAAAAAAAAAACGAATAGAGTATAAATGTCTGACCACAACAACTAAGTAAGCAAGGAGATGGTTATGTTAAACATGTTTATATCAGTTAGATGTAAACATTCCACACTGTATAGCAAATCAGCACATTGTACCCCATAAATGCGTTAATATACAGTTATAATTTTCTAAAGCTAAAAAAAAAAAGAAAGAAATGCTTGTTGTGTGTTCTTATACTTCTAAAGAGCTTTTATAAATGACATCATCAAGCTGTAGTATTTTCCCATAGCTTTGAGTTCAAGGCACTCTAAACCATAGGTCTGGGGATTACTGATATTTTGGGGGGCATCCAAAAAACCCTCTGTGTGGAGGTTTTTATACATAGATAATGATACCACCCTGCTTGCTGGATAATGTGTCCGTATGAGGCACATTCAGTATTATTTATATGTCTTTAAGTTGCTTTCATTTCATAAATATCACATACACATAAAAATTAGAAACTACAGAAGGCTTAAAAAAATTACTCAGCCATACCAGGCAGTGTCGGCATCTTGGTGTAGACATTTCTATCTGTACGTCTACAAATCCACAGTTACAAAGCCTGGGTTTACAGGCTCTGGAGACTGATTATTTTTGAATTCAAATCCTGCTCAAATTATCAGCTCATATATTTTGGAGACTTTGACCTCTGTAGTCTTCATTGTCATTATACAATAAAGGGGATAATATTAATAAGTTTCTCTGAGAATTTCTGGGGAGTAAATAAGTAACATGTTTAGGTGTCAGGCCCAGTAAACATTAATACATACTAAGTACCAGTAATTTTAATGTATTTAAAATGGGGTCTTAAATGCATATACCAGTGTTTTTCAATCTTTTCCATCTCAAGGCACACTTGAACCTGTAGGCAAACTTCCTTGGCATACTTAAATTATGTTGATCCAAAAAAGAGAGAAAAAAAAAAAGAATATACTTACGGGCAGCACCTGTGGCTTAATGAGTAGGGTGCCAACCCCATATTCTGAGGGTAGTGGGTTTGAACCCAGCCCTGGCCAAACTGCAACAAAAAAATAGCCAGGCGTTGTGGCAGGCACCTGTAGTCTGAGCTACTTGGGAGGCTGAGGCTAGAGAATCGCCTTAGCCCAAGAGTTGGAGGTTGCTGTGAGCTGTGGTGCCACAGCACCCTACTGAGGGCGACAAAGTGAGACTCTGTCTCTTAAAAAAAAAAAAAAGAATATACTTACTGTGCTTTGAACTTCTTTCAAAAATGATTTAATTAATGATCTTTAAGAATTTTTGTGGCACACCGGTTGAAAAATCACTGGTCTATACCTTGAGACATCCATCATCTCTTAACTTAGTAACATGTTGCGAATACCTTTTCAGACCAATTAATATACAATCTTTCTAAATTAAGGAGGACTAAAGATGGCTTCTGCTTCCTTGCTGGAATACAGGCTTCAGGTGGGGAAGGGTCAGGGCAGCTTCATTTGCTGCTCCGTTCCCAGTACCAGGCACAATGCCTGGCCCTTAATAAGCAGTTCTGTAACCATCACTCACTGCTATACAGACTTGAAACTAGGCACATCATAAAGTCAAGATGGTAAAAGGTCTGGAAATCAAAGTTGGTACAAATGCAAAACAATGAGGTCATTGGATTTTATCCCCTCTTAAAAAAATCGCAACTTGGAAAGACGCGTAAATCCTCAGATGGAATGACGTTCAGTAATATCTTGGGAAAACACCTAGACTCTTCAGAAACAGAGTTTGGAATGATTTAGTTGAGGTGGGGGACAGATAGAATTGAAGGGTTAAATGCAGAAATAAGTAAATGACAGATAGTTAGATGTGTGTCTGTGTGTGTGCAAAAACCAGGGCTGGTCTCAAGCCCACGGTTTTATCACCTGTGCTCTACGTGGAGGTTTAGCCAAGTTCAATACTCACAACATGCCTGTAGCACTCAGCTGAACTGAATGCATTTTGAGTTTGAAAAATTCTTTTGAAATTAGACTGTGTTTTCTAATCTCAAAAAAATTGCTGGTTGGATGGTTTTCATTTCTTTGCAAAATGACAAGTGATACTTCATTTTTAGCAAAAGGTTAATGTTAAGTCTCCAAACTTTATAAATTGTACTTTCTCCATAAAATAAACTATGGCACGCTGGTGTGCAAGATTAGCGAGAAATGTTCACACTGTCGAAAATAGATGGATTTTGCATTTCAAGGTGACAAGTGCAATGTCAGACCCAATCAATCGATCACTGCATAATTATTATTGCAAATGATCCATATCCATGCCGCAAACCTTAAGGGGAATTTAATGAAGCAGTAAGCACATCAATAATAAGATCTACTTTGGTCTCTATTAAATCTCATGATTCATAAATATCCTGGCATGTTTTATTCTTTCTTTAAATCCTGTGAAGGCATCTAAAAAAGTGAATGCTTGAAGGCGACTATTTAACACTTCACTAAAGACAATTCTAAGGCTCTCAGTAAGACTTATTCTAAATATCGGATCCCTCTTCCCTTATAGGCTGATGCAATCCACTAGTCTACGGGTATATAGAGAATGGAGTTACCATACAAAGTTAGAATTAAGGTATATATTTTCATCTCCCTTCTCCAGTTTGAATTTCTTTGAGGAAAGCTCCTACAGATAGTGGCTTAAGTAAGATCCAATGACTTTGAGCAGAAGTGTTTCTTCTTGAAGAGACACAGGCAGGACCTTTTCTGACTACTCTCTTTGATTTTTAGTTAGAAAAGGCAGCCTTCTCTGGGTAGGGCTGGCCTAGTAGGTGTGTAAAAATGGGCAGGTTAGGTAACCTTTGTGTAAAGAAAACAGGACCCTTGTCTCTGGGTAGATGGAGTCCCAAGCTACCTACTACACCAGGCTTGGTGTAGGGAGCACAGACCATGATTCAGCTGAGGATGGCCTGTCTCAATCCCTTGGAACGGCCTCCCAAATGTACAATCCTGAGCAGGAAGGCCACAGTCTGGTAATTGAAAAGCCTGAAATCCCTACGTCATTGATTACTGAGCATTAGCCCAATTCCAACATCAGGATGGAAAGTGGTCCAGGACAGGCTTGGGAACAGAATCTGCATTTGGCTTTAATGACAAACAAATACAATTAAAAAGAAAAAAAAAAGTCACACTTTGACTACCTACCCTACATGCCTTAAAATCCTACTCCCCCCCCAAATTATCTTCGAATAACGTTCTCGTAACCCTTCCTTGTAATCTTAACAACTGTCATATGATCTTTTCAAAAAGCATCACTGTTCAACAGTGGTCTCCTCCCTCTCGATGTTCTTGTCATACAAACTTGGGTACATCCTTCTATGAGCCTCTGTTTCTTCCTTCTAAAATTCTCTGATCTCACTCACACAATTGCTGCCATATTCAGTAATTACTATCACCAAGACCCTGTAATCCAGAGATTTCTCACCATCACATATGAATATTAATTTTCCCCCTAAATTTCTTCTCAGTGAGTAGCACATTCTGAAGCCTAACAGTACATCATAAACGTTTCCAAACTAGAGGACACTGGCTTGGTTTCTATCTGTGCTAGCTGCTACAGAAACTCCTGCCACAGAAGTGGGTCTTGCGTAGACCGAGAAATACTTGTCTGAACAGCTCTGAGTATCTTAATACCAGGCACGCACCTGAAGGCATCATTTATTCCACTAAAATACTGGGTCACGAGATCATGAGCTGTTACACTCTTTTGAATGAAAACCTGAGAAAATAGTTGTATAAATGTATTTATACATTGTATATATACATATAATGTGTATATATATACATTGTATTTATACATATACATGTATAAATAACTTTGAAGTAGATATCTTTATATGAAACATCGTTTCCTCTATTACTGAGTATTTCCTTGAGAAATAATCCTTTCTCGGGCCATAAAGTATAATTCATTCTCTTTGAAAATAATACTTGTACTTACAAACTAACCTCTGACAGTGCTCACTGGTTTGGGTTCATAAGCTCTCAGTATATTGCCCTTTATCAAATTTCTCTCAATTTGACAAAATGTGTTGTTTTCGTTTGCTTTCATTTGATATTGGGGAGGATGAACTCAATGTCCTATTTTTTATAGCCATTTGATACTTTTCTGCTCTGAATTTTCCATTTTTTTAATACTTATTATTTTCTTCAATACTATTTATCACAAAATAAATTAAAAATTTATTGTAAAAGGATAGGCAAATAAATCATGATGCATCCAAATACTAAAAAGAAAAAAAAAACTTTAAAAATTCCTATTTTCCAAATAACCACTAATATTAGAAAAGTCTGATGAGATAATTTGTCTGAAAATATGTTTATATTATGATTACAATTTTGGAGGTGAAAAGATGTTTAATTAAATTCATATACTGACTTTTTTAATGTAGAAATATATCAAAATATTAATAGTATAAGTGATAGGCTGAGGAGGTTATCGCTTTTATTCGTAGACCCAATTTTTTATAATGTCCAAGAATGACTTTAATTTACAGAAAGAATCAATGTTCTTTTTCTTTTATTTATTTATTTTGCAGTTTTGGGCCGGGGCTGGGTTTGAACCCGCCACCTCAGGTATATGGGGCCGGCGCCCTGCTCCTTTGAGCCACATGTACCACCATGTTCTTTTTGAAAAGAGAAACTTCTCACGTGCATTTTTTCTACCCATTTTTCAGCCCTCGGTATTAATTCTTTCCTTTAAAACAGAAACTTAAAAACTGCTTTGTCTTCAGTTGTCTTTTCTTTCATTCCTCTTTAAAGCTTTTTTGCTTCCCCTCCTTTTTCTTTCGTCCCTCTGCCCGAGAGCTTTATTTAGTAATCGGATCGGGAACAAAGAACATAAAGTCTCACATTTCAGTGCAAAGTACCGAGCTAGGCACTGAAAATGGGTTTTATCATTTCATCTCTATTTTAAAGAGGGGTTAAATAAAGTGCCCCCAGAAGAACACACAGTAAAGAGTCTGCTACAAAACGAGTTTGCACCGTGCTTGGCTGACTCCAAACTCCTTGCTTTTGGAACCATTTACTACGGTAGCCAGGTAGGGGGGTATCTTCTGCTCTAAGCTTACCCACCCTCATCCTACATCCACACATATGCAGAAGATGTGGTCTGTATCTAGTTTCATTATAATAATAGTGGTAAGAATGGTTATAGTAGCCTGGCTGCCATCGATGATGTGAAGTACCTTGTTTGTAACATAAGCCTTGATCATCACAGCAACCTCCTGAGAAAGGTGATAGGCCAGTGGACTTGCCCATTATTTCACAAGTGGTGAAACTATATCTAAACAACTCAGAGTCCTAACGTGTGAATGGTAGTCAAAGTCGGATTTTTATGAGAGTGGAGACATAGCACAAAGTTAACCAGACATTGTTCTCTGCCTTCCTTACTGCTGTAACTGATCACTGCTCAATGGCCCTCTCCTCCCTGTAGGGATAAGACTTGTGACTTCCCCACTAGGGCTATAGATAACATTGCTAGTATAAAGCCTGAGACAGGTCTTTGTAGTATTTTCTTAGATTCTGCATTTGGTAGAGGGGACCAGTGTCACCAACTGAACCCTTGTAAGTGTGGGAATGGATTTAATAGCCCCAAGACCCCACCTAGAAAAACTCCCACCTGAGATGATCATCTCTGCTTCCTGCCCCTATGAGTTCATCCTCCACCAATCAGAAGACCCAGTTCCCTAGCCCTCTGCCCGGCAAACTATCTTTACCAACCTCTTTTCTCAAATTCTTGGGGAGACAGATTTGAGAAGTCCTTCTTATCTCCTCACATGGCACTCACAGTATTAAACCCTTTCTCTGATGTGAACCCTGCCATCTCAGTCTATTATCTTCTCCTTCAACAGCGGGCAATGAACCCGGTTGGGCTGTAACGGTGATATCTCTTGTGAGCACTAATCAACTGGAAAAAAGAGGTAACCAACCAACAAGCCCACTGCCTGTAAGCAATGGGCTTGACACCAGTCAAATGGCAAATTCAAACACTAATCTTAGACCCATTTTAAAGGAGGAAAAACTGAGGCTTTCATGCCAATAATGGTGGAAGGGTGGAAGGGCCTGATTTTGAATATAGCTGTGGCTCACTGCAATGCCCATAATTTTAGCCATTACAATGTCCTACATCCTCATAAGAAGAATGTTATTACCGGTACATTACAATTGATTTTATATGCGTACATGTGTGCCTACACGTGTGTGATGCCATGTACCTTTTCATAAAGTATGCTACCCTTGGTTTAATTTTGCAAATGGAAGAATGGCATACACGTTTTTGCCCCTTTCATTGGTTGAAAACAGTGATACTTTCAAGGGAAGAGTGAACCTATCATATATACAGGGGAAAAAAATCCCTCTCGTATTATTCTCCATCTTCCATTAACTAATTGTGTTCCTGTTCCCATCTGTGGCACTTGCCTCTTTGATTAGCCTTTTAATTTAGCGCATTAACACTCTCTTTACTTAAATGCTCCATCAGTGAGCTCATTTAAGTCAAATGCCCTTGAAGACACTTGAAATCCTTAACAACATTCGCTATTATTAGACTGTTTTGTATTTCTGCCCCTTGACCCGAAGGGCTCAGTTTACTGGACAAAGCAGATCACTGTTGTGCTATCGGGTATTCAGGGATTTCCCATAGCTTTCTCCCAGACTCCGCAGGAGACCTCAGAGCCCCAACGTATTTTACACTTTACGAGTTTCTCCCTTCTAGGTCTCCCTATTTCTCCGCCTCTCATCAGAGTTTTTGGGTGATGTGCACTAGCAGCTGCTGACTCGGCATATCTGAAGGGCTCCTCACAGGGGTTGGAGGATGAGGCATATTTGAAAAGAAAGATCAAATCTGAACACAGAGAAGTGCTGTGTCTCATGTACATGGTTGCTTGAATGCCACGCGTGGTAGCAGAGTCAAACTGGGTGGAGTTTGGCTATTTGTAGCAGGTGAAGAGGTGCTTAGACTTCTAAAAGGAAAGAGACTATATATTCTCCCACAATTCTCAATTAAAATATTAAAAAAAATGCTGACTCCCTTACTTCTCTCCCCTACTCCCTGGAGGGTCCTCTTCCCCTGGTCTATGGGATGCTCTTTTTGCCACTGTTTCTCTCTAGCATCCTCCTATCTCCTAGCACAGCAGTTCTCAACTTGTGCCCCTAACAACGGGGCAATCGGGAAGGTTGGGAACCACGGTGACCTAGCAGCTTTCTAGCTGAGAAGATGCCTTCTTGGACGAGTCTTACCTGAAGTCGCTGCTCACAATTCCCCTCTCATTACTCCATTACCCAAGCACCCTTTCTGTGTCAGTCTCGGCCCTCATCGCAAGCTGTCTTAGAATGTTTGTTTATTTGTCTAGCAAGCATCTGTTGTTTTTACCTCACCAGCCTTTGCTTCTCCTTCTGGTAACAACTCTAATATTTCCTGGGAAACCACCACTTCTCCACACTCAGTCCTTTTTTCTCTGAAGCTGGGCATAATTCCAGATTTCAAACAATGAGTATTTTCCCCAGGCTTGGACGTTAAGTTTCAGGGTTTAGTTCAGGGTTACCTAGGGGACATATTCCACCTGCAACTGAATTGGCCTTAGAAATTTTTGTGGAACCCATTACTTCTTGGGTGAATATGAACAATCTGCTGGGGCTGCTATAGCTGCAAGATGTCTGCTTGAAGCCAGTAGTGGCCACCTTCGTCACCTTGTGGGAGAGACACAGTGGAAGGTGCATCAGGGAAACTGAGTCAGCATTTCGGTGACACACCTTGATTACTTGCACCTCCCTGGGCTGGAATGTCTACCATCTTTGCACTTCTCAGATATGGGAGTCCATATATCTCCTTGAATTACCCTTAGTTCTACAACTGTGAGTCTTAGCTAACACACTTTATTTACTACTTTGGCTCATTTATTACAACTTGGTTTGTGTGTTTTCTTTTACCTGTAAGTTCCATGAAGACTGATATCTTACGTCCCTGTATCACCAGAACTTAACACAAACAATATCTGATACATGAGAAGCTCTCAAATATTTCAAGCAAGAGAATGGGTTAAAAAAAAAAAAAAAACACATTTCAACTTGTCTGTCAATGCACCAAGATCTCGCAAACACGATCATCATCGATAAACACATTCTGAGCTCCCACCTAATAGGTACCATGTCACCCAAGTATAGAGAAGGCTCAGGGCACTTTCCTATGTGAAAGAACTCACAATGTAATTCAGAAAATTAGAAAAGAAACAACCAAATAGGAGAGGGCATACAACTCCACATTACTGATAAAAATGTAACCGTATTTTCACTTTGTTACAAGTTCTACTAAGACAAAATAATCTAATTAGAATACATGTTTTAAAATCACCAATGAAACATAAAGACACAGGCCAATAACAGTATCACAGATCACACTTTAATAGCAAAAGGCTATTTTACAATGGGTCTTTCCTTTGATGTTTACATCGGTGTTTACGATGGATGTTTACAGATGCAAAATCTGTTATGCGTAAGAGATGGGGTAAACTTTTTACAATCAAAGAGAGCAGATACTCCAAGTACCGTTCATTAGCAAGTAATTCTGTGAGCAGAGTTCTCGTTCTCTCTGTCTCAACCTCTCTGTCAATCTCAACACACACAAATAATCTTTAACATTCTGCACTTATCTCGGGCCATCAGTCATGCTAGCCACCTAATCCACTTGTAAGATGTTGGGGTGAACAATATGCTGATAATAAAAACTGCAAAAGAAACACTGAAGACCCCGGGTCAAGGTAACCAGGGGTTTGTAACCAACTACATAAGATTTGCTAAAAGGTGAAATTGGGAAAAGACTTAACAGCCAATGCAAAGGAACCCATCATAGCCCGTCCAATCCACAGCACCGCTCGAAACAGTGTTACATTTCTCCAAATCATCTTAAAATCTTCTTCTTTCTACGTTTCCTTCCTAATATTTTCCACGTGAAACGTCTTAGAATAATAAATGGGAAACACAATGTGCAGTTCTCTCTCTGCTTGTCCTAAAAGCTTCATGTCCCTCAGTTGTCAAAACAATGCTCTGTCGCTTCCCGAAATTATCTTGCTGGTATTGAACATCAATTTTTCAATTTGTTCTTTTCTGAATGGGGACACAAGGTTTGTACAGAAACTAATTTGCTTATGTCGTTCAAACCTGCATCGTTTGATCAAGGATTTGTCTGAAGGTTTGAGAAATTTTCTAAAGGTAAATGAAACACCCCTCAAAATGTAAAATGAAGAATGGATGGATGCTTCACAGGAAGTCAGCCTTTTATGATCCTCTGGAGCTAAAGAACATCCAGAGTTGACTAACCAGTATGTTTAAAACATAAACATAAAGCCAGCTACCAATCCTTTCTATTAATAGTCATCAGATTTTGCTTAAACACACACACAGACACACACACACACAAAGTATATATATCAGGAAGGAATACAAACACAGTGCTTGGAGTTTCCTACTGAGAGAAAGCACTAGCCAGTTTTTTTTTTTTTTATTTCATTTCCTTGAACACATTGCTATATATTCACTGCCCTCTATAATTGAGCTATTTTTTTGTAAGAATCTTTTATTTATTTATTTTTTGCAAGAATCTTTAAGCACAAAAATTTTTGAGTTTAGTGTCGTTACTAGATTGGAAGGAAAAATGAACAGGGCTCTACAGCACAAAATCACTGTACAGACGAAGAGAAATGTGCATATAAACAGAATTTAAAAAATACACACACAAAAAGTACAGATCAATTGACATCAATGGCTTCTGGGTGATGAAGCAGAAAATAACATATTACTCCCTCCGCCAGAGAAAGTCTGCAGTGAGCGAGGCCATGAGTGGTTAAGCCAAAGGGTGGGAACGGGGGGGGGGACAAGTAAATCAGAAACGAGCTCCCACTCATTAACTTTTGGTCCATTCCAGTTTCCCTCTCGACAGCCAAAAGGCTGAGCTCGCAAAGGCCAACTACCCTTCCTCTATTAAAAAGTACCCGATAAGCAGATACTTCCAACTTAAACATGCTGGGATTCTAGCCCTTTCCCAAGGTTGAAACATTTTCTTTAAGGAACATCACAGAAGCTCTGTTGTCCTTACTGCAGAAGAGAAGGTGGGTTGCTTTGGGGGGAAGGTGTGGTGGTTAAAGTGTTTGCGAGAACAAAGTATGTTTATAAGACTGAGCCATCCCCTGTGATACAAAGAAAACAGAGGGGAGCTCAGTATAAATTCCACTCACAAAATACGAAGGAGGAGTGTGATTAATGCCTTCGTCGGAGTAATCAGAGTCTCCTGGGTCCAGATGCTCAATGAACTTGCCACCTCCACAGAAACAAACTTCTAAATCACACTTCTTTGCTGGGAAAAGAAGTCATCTTTTCATTCCTGAGGTATTTTGCTACAAAGCAGTTTAGTCGTAGAAAACATAGACATTCTGAACTTTGGGGATAAAAACTGGAAATCTCTTGCTCCAAAACAATAACAACAACAAAAAAATGTTTCCTTTGCTTACCACCATCAATTTCTACCACAAGCTCTCACAAAAAGGAACCATTCTACTTAGGGGTCAACTAAGTTGCATAACACAGACCATACTTAGGCCTCCACTGTGCTGACATGCAAACAGGATTCATCCTGAAAAGGAGGATGTCCTAGTACTAAACTCAGCAAAGGGGAGTACACACCTGAAGTGAGAACAAAGAATTAGCAAATGCAGGCATTTGCCGTCAACAGGTGGTTCATATTAACAATCCAGCCTCCATTTTCAGCTCTTTGTAACTTTCAGTGTATCCTTAATGGAACTGCCCCAAGGCCCAGTACTGGCCTATAGTACCTAGTCAATAAAGGCTTAGTAAATGATCAGCAAACTGGATGAACAAATACACAATGAGTGAATATATTAGCACTGTGCTGGGTTCTACCAAAGATTTGCATAAGCAGAAGCAATTGATAAAGAACTGGTTTAAAAAGTAGCGGCATCTCCAACCCACCGGCACACATCTACATAGTGCTTGGAGGACACTGTGGCAGAATCTTCAATGGCACAAAATGTTAAGTGATAAAAGCAGGCTACAAAACAGTAAGTTCTGAAACAGAGTGATCTCGATTTTTTGAAACAGAATATTCCCGTTCAGAGGCTTTGTTCTTCCTTCTTCACATTTGAATGTAGCTGAAAGGGAGATGTGTTTTACAATGAATATGGCCTTTTAATGGGACAGTGTTTCTGCTTCACACACGCGCACACACACAAAAACAGAAACTCTCTTAATAAATCAGTGGTATGCCTTATAATCTTTATAGCCAATATTAAATCAAAATTGAGCAAATAAATGTGTGTTTGTGCGCATGTGACACAAAAATATCTTTAAGAATAAAACTCGCATTAGCATTTGGGTGTATATCAGGTGCTGGAAGAGTCAGTTCTATTTATTCTCCTCTCATTGACTAATTTTACCACAAAGGGCACGTGTATTGTTTGTTTGAAATAAAGGAGGAAAGAAAATGTCAAACCAAAAGGAGACTTTGTTTCTGCCCTTAATCTAAATTGACGTGATGACCTTAGAGAATAAAACAACTATAATCAGTATGTACAATTTATACATAATCTCTAGTCTATACAGAATCTATAAATCAGGCCAGTTATATTCGGTTTATAACCAAGCTCTGGAATGTACAGCACAGACCAGAAAAAGCTTTAGGCATTCAGGAAAGGAAATGGAGAATTCAGGGGCGGTGCCTCAGATTCACGGGATGGGTTAAAATTCAGGGACAAACCACAAATAAATTTGACTACTTCATAAATTTGCTCACAGCAATAGCCTGGCTAGTGGTTTCTTCCAAGGGTAATGCAAAATAGGAGATGCAAAACTCTCAGCATCTTGTATAAAGAATGATGCAGATTTATTTATTCCTCCCTTCCCCCCAACCCCGAGACAGAGTTCTGCTCTGCCTCTGAGGCTGGAGTGCGGTGGTGTGATCGTGGCTCACTGTAACCTCCATCTGTTGGGCTCAAGTTATTTTCCTGGCTCAGACTACAAGCCACCACCATGGCTGGCTATTTTTTAACTTTTTGTAGAGTCAGGGTCTCACTTTGTTGTCCAGTCTGGTCTCAAACTCATGATCTCAAACAATCCTCCTACCTTGACCTGCCAAAGCGCTGGGATTACAGTCATGAATCAGAGTTCCAGCCTGTTCCTTTTTGTAAGTGACTAAACTACATTGGTCAAATCAGAGAGACTGCCTCCTGGTATAACTCTGTTCAACATCACTCATAAATTCTGGGCTGACTGTTTTTCTCCTCTGATTTTTAAGTCCAGGTATGTATGTATAAAATGAAGTTTCTAAAAGGGCAGGGGTGATATAAAAAATGAGAGGGAAATAAAAAAAAACCCCTTAATTTTTGTTTTTTAACTATAAGCAAAAATAACAGAGGCAGAGAACTTGGAGTAAATGAGAAAATGTGAGTAGAAACAATAAAGTACAAATGGTTCTTTGTTTTGAGGAAGTAAAGAAGAGAAAAGAAAAGTGGATGGAGTTGGAAAGGAAAACCTATTGTGGAGATTACATTGGAGATCATGTGGTTCAAGGTTAAGTTGGAGACCATGTGGTTCAGGACCTGAAAGGCAGAGGAAAGGGTTGCTCATCTCTAGATTAGATGAATGGGTGTTTATTGACAACTGGGGATTCTCAGTCCTGGAAGAAACAGCTCATCTGTATTCCAAAGACAGCCCAGCACTGATGGACTGAAGAACCACAGCAGAGCTCTAAGCTGTGTTGTTCAAGTGGGGGTTTGCCGTCTGATTCTGCGGCATGTGTAGCCTGGTGCCCAACTCAGAGTAGGTCCTCAGTAAAAGAAACTTCCCAGATTTTCCAGGAAGTCCACAGGTAGGTCTGTTTCTGTCCCCCCCCCCCAAGTTTGGTGACTCAAACCTGAGCAGAAGTTACCAACAGGGTCAACAATCTCAACTTTCTTTTCCCCGTACACCTCCTGTACTCACTGAGCGAAAACAAAGTACAGTCACTAAGACAAATTTTAGTTTTCCTAGGAAAAACTTCTTAAAGACATTTAAGGGAGAAAACTGTACAGATTTTAGATGGGGACTAAATGATTAAAACATGAAACATCTGTAATTATTCAATAGGACCAGCTCTCAGGGAGGGGGGGGGGGCATGGTGGTTCCCAGTATCTTTCTAACCCTCAAAAGATAACCCTGATGGGGCTGGGTATAGGGAAGAAGGCAGCCTCCTCTCCACACCTGCCCCCAACAGAAAGTTTTCAATCTTAATAAAAAAACACTTACTGAAATGGCGTGTTATTAACGCAGAGCGGCGCATACAAAGGGCCTACTTAACAAAGTTAAGAAACAAGGACAGGAATAAACGGGATATGGATTCTGTTTCACTGTATCTCCTCGTCTCTTCATTTTCATTTTTATATCCATGAGAGAGCAGCAAACACTATTTTCATACATCGATATCGCTGAGGCTCATTTTCCTAAAGCAAGATGAGCTCTTAAACGGAGGGATCAGCCACACTTACAGTATCTTTATTTACAGACTAGGAAGCCAAAGCAGAACCACCGCATTGGAAAGGGGAAGGAAGAGGAGAATGGAAAAACCCTCACTCCTCCCTGGTGTCAACGTTAGCTTGCTAATTCATAGCTCCTTAGACAGCATGCACCCAGCTGTTCCAATTTAAAGTCTCTACCATCTTTTCGAATGCAGAATCAAAAAGAAAACAGTGCTGAATTAAAGCTGTAAATAGGATACTTGAACACAGGGCAGCGAGGTAGTGACCATGTTTCAATTTGATAAATGCAGTTAATAAGAATATGCAGCACAAAAATGCATCAGAGAGAGGAGAAGAGGAATTGAGGGACGTGGCTATTAAAAGTCAGAGATTCATTACTAAGGGGTAGGTCGTCCACCCCTTCAAAACTGGGAGGGGGTCTGGATCACCCAAAGCTGTTCCCCTGCTTTGGCAAACTTCATCACGAATACAATCAAAGACTCCACTGACAACTCAGAAGTAACCAGTAACTGTTACGCACCACAGCCTGAAGGAATTGAAATTTGTTTACCATTAAACAGAATCCACTCACAAAATAAGAGCCCAAACTGACTCCTTTCCCTGAAAAACTCGAATAGTTATTTCCTTAACAATTGAGGTGGTGATCTTGTGTGACTACTTTTTCAGTGCTTAAAAAATCAACATGTGTAAACACTTAAAAATCTTCATTGTCTCAACCTCCACTGCCAAAAATAAATGGTAGGACAATTCAGTGTTTTTAGGTAAAACTATTTCCAGTAAGTGTATGTATTTCGACAAAGGATTTTAAACTTCCAAATAGCCTCTTTAATGACAGGCAAGCTGGAAGGGAAAGCTTGCCCCCAAATGAAGACAAAATAATAATAGAGAAGGTCTGAATCCAACCGCCAGAATTCATTGTATTAAATTGTGCACAAATAAGCAGGCTGGGAATGGAGCTAAAGTTACTACAAAGGGAAACGTCCAAAAGACAGGAGGAGGGTCTGAGTCTCCAGTCTCCCTAAGGGGGGAGGCCGCGCAAATTCCCGCGCCAAACCAGCAGAGGTCAAAGAACCAGGGTTAACAAAGAATTGGACACAAAGGCCTTCTTCCCTTAGAGCAAAGGCAAGTCCACGGAGCTGAGTGGAACCCCAAGAGTGACTGGAGGAAAGGGAATAAATGGAGGTTTTTCCAAGTGCTGAACAACGAAAAAGAGCAATGATGAAAAAGAAAAGTCATGTTTCATTTCCCCAACGCCTCCCTCCCTGGGAAAACTGGGGATCACTGGTTTTCATCAGGAAAGCCCAGAACCTAGTCTTGGTTATTGGCATAATAAATTCACTCAGGGTCTTCGTGGGCTAAACTCTTCCAGGATATACATTTGTGTCCTAAAACACAGCAAGGGATTTTTCTAAGCCATTCATGGTACATTATTATTGTTTTAATTGCTTTGACAGTTAAATATCATAATTCACAACTGTAGGTTACTTCACTGCTTTTATTTTAATGACACATCCTGAAAAAAAAACCTAGACAATATTTATCAGTAAGCCAAAACAAGTACATGTAAATCCACCTTTTTCAGGACTAATCTTTGAAATACACACTCAGGTACATACACACAAACACATGCTTGGTTAAAGCCAACAAAACACACCGCTGTCATCTACAACACACGTCCCTACCATGACAAATAAGTAGTCACTTGGTAGAGAAAACAAAAAACAAAAACAAAACCAAGCCGCCACGGCTCACAACAGTTCATCCTTGGTAATTAACTGAAACCTTGCACAGCCACAAGTGATGGAGAATTTGCTTCCTGCCTGCCCAAACCGGCTCTCCTAGACCTTTTCTTCCTTTTGAATTCACCACCATCAATGTTTTAAGACAAGAGAAAGCCGTACATTCCCCCAACACGCACATACACATATTTTGTGTGTGTGTGCTTCCTTTTTACAACTGGAAATAAAATTGCAGCTCAATGCTAATGAACCAGGTCCTGCCTGAACTCCCGCTGGAAATGCAAGCACATGTACTCCATAGCAGTGCGAGATGATTCTGCCACGAGCATAATCACCTTACACCAAATGCGATTACTCTGGGTTGCAATCTTTATCCCCAAAGTCAATTTATTAATCAGAGAGGAAGAGAGAGAGAGGAGAGAGGGAGAGAGAGAGAGAGAGAGAGAGAGACTACCTACCCACAAATACATCATCATCTTGAAAGAGAAATCAAGGGCTCTGTCAGCAAACAGAAGTGTCCTTACTTCACCAAGAGTATCTGGAAGAAAAACTGAAATCAGTGGGTAGAAAATCTTGCCTTTTCCTGTTAAGTCCTTGAGAAGAGTGGCTCTTCTGTCCTTACACAAGGTTTGGTATGCTTGTTTGTGAGTTTATGAGGATAACATTCCTTCAGTGGCACTGTGTGTGATGTGACTTGCTCCGGGCTGCCTTCCTCTCTTCTTTCTCTCTCTCTCTTTCTCTCTCCCTCCCTCTCCCTCCCTCCCTCTCTCTCTCTCTCTTTTCTCTCTCTCTCCCTCTGTCGCTCCTTTCCTTCCTAACTCTTGCCTTCCTTCTCCTTCCTGCCAAAGATGCTTAGGTAACAAATTCTTGGTGTGGCTGTTTAAGGAGGAAATCCAGACACTTTAGGCAGCCAGCAACAGTGGCGAAAACAAAAACTGGTGCTACTGGTACTATTAGGAACAACAGCGACGTGGGATCACACACAGGCGGGCACTACAGCATTTCCCGGCCGGCCGGCGGCACTGGGGGTGCGCGGCGTCCCCACGGGTGGGAGTTACAGGAAGGCGCCGGTCCTCTGGAGGCAAAGCCGTCTGCACAGAGCCCGCGACGCTGGGAGGCCAGCATCTGAGAATTTTTCTTTTTTTTTTTTTAACTCAAAGTAAAGCTCCAGCCGCAGAGGGAAGGGCATGAGCAGCAAGCCGGCTCCCCCTTTATCTCTTTAAATGTACTTCAGATAAAAGCAGCATCCAGTCAGGTCAAGGCCTCCCCAGACTCATTACTCTTTACACCGCAAGGCTCAGCACACTTGTCTACAGCCATCTACCGACTCCACCGTGTCACTGCGGGCTCCGAGGCTGCGGTCCTGCCCGGGCTGCCGCCGCTGCAGCTGCTGCTGCCGCCCAGGGCTGTGCGGGGCTGCTGCTCCGCCTGGGTGTGGATGGGGCCGGGGAAGGGGGGCCGGGGGCCGGGCTGGCAGAAGCCTGGATGCCAATTCAGCAAATCAACGGCAGATGCAAAACCCACCAACTCAACGCAGCAAATGAAAAGCTGCAGAAAGACTCGCTGGCATGTTTAGCCTTCCTAACCTAAGGATGGAGATTATATATATGCACTTATTGAAAGACCAGATTGTGTGGCATGCGTGTGCGTGTGTGTGTGAGAGAGAGACAGGGAGAGAGTGTACACTTCCCTCTCCCCCACCCTTTGCAACCGCAGACCTGAGAAATTTTTCAGTGTGCATAAAACTTGAAGATTCCTATAGAGTCTCTTTACAAAATCCACAGGCTTGGATGGATGCACTGCTAAGATTTCTTCAAATTATCCAACCCATTTTCTCTCTTTTGCCCCCTAGATCAATCTTCCTTTATGAGTTGTTCTTTTGAATCCATTTTTAAACTGTATACTCTGTGTTGAAAATTATCTCCATTACTGAAATACATCACGAACGAGAGGCTGGGAAATGCAATTTGCCCCGCGCATTAATTGATGCAGTGTTCAATTATTGATATATGCATACAGAAGAGATTAATATTAAAACACACAACGTACATTAAAAGGGAGGGGGGATTTATCTGGTGTTCTGGTCTGAGTTTTGACCATTAGTTACATATTTACGTATCGCCAGGAGGAAACTGTTTCACAGAGCCCCCTTGGTGGTTGACGTTTATGCCTGAAAGTGTACAAGGCAAAATGTCATCTAAATAATTAAAATGCATTAGCTAAATTGTGGAATCATTCACAGCACTGGGCAGGAGGCAAGACACCTGTTAAGACAGTCTGTGGGGATGTATCATGGCCAGGCAGGTTGGGGACCATACCACGCCATAAAGCCTGGTGAGCCTCTGTGCTGGCTATTGCAAGACAGACGAGGAAAGGACCATGTGGCCTGAACTAGGTACAGTCCCAGTTATGCGTGCACTTTGATCTATCTGTGTATAGCACCAAGAGCCTCCAAATCACAGCAAACAGGATGGAGAGGGGAGCAACCACCTGTTCAGCTTCCTCTGGGGTGGAAGGGTTTCCGGGCATGCAGTACTTTCAACACTAAAACCAGGATGATCTCAGCAAACCAGAAAGTTTGTTGGTCACTACCTGGGAAAGGTTCTGCACACACTCTGCCGTTACAATCAAGGACAGGAAATCCATCTTCTTCATGATTTTTCAACATAGAGATTACATATAAGTGTGATCCACTAAGGACAAAATGTGCCCCCCGATGGGAAAACTTAAAGAAAAAAATAACTAAGCACCCCGTTCTTTAAATATGTACAGACCTGTGCTCATTCCCTGATTCCACAGATGTTCTACTGAACACCTCTGATGCCTCCATCACCTTGTACATACTTCAATGCACTGGGGGTGAAGTGGGGAATATGAGTGTTTAAACTGGTGGGCAGAAAATAGCCTGAACATGCAATTTACTTGGCTAATATGTCTTTAAAAAATACCACTTAGTTGCCAATCTTTAAAAACTAGGAGATTTCTTTTCTTTTTCTTTTTTTTTTTTTTAGACAAGAGTCTTAGTCTGTCACCCCTGAGTAGAGTGCCATGGTGTCATCATAGCTCACAACAACCTCAAATTCTTGGGCTCAAGTGATCCTCTACCCTCAGCTTCCCAAGCAGCTGGACTATAGACACCTGCCACGACATTCAGCTAATTTTTCTAATTTCATAGAGAGGGGGTCTCACTCTTCTTTAGGCTGGTCTCAAACTCCTGAGCTCAAGCAATCCACCTGCCTTAGCCTCTCAGAGTGCTAAGATTACAGGCGTGAGCCACTAGCCTGGCCAAAACGAGGAAATTTCAACTGACAATTTGGATGCATGACTTGGCAAGTGGATGAACTAATTGGCCTTATAGGCCTGACCCTTGTAGGCACTTAAGTTTGTAGCCAGTTGATCTGATTTGAGATGTAAAAACACTCTCTCTTTATCCATTTCAGATGCAGAACTCATAGAGAACTTTTACAATTAAATACACATAGCATTTATTTTATCTTCAGTATATACTATCTGGACAAAACATTGATTTTTTAGCGGGGATATGAGATGAGAGAGAGAAAATATGAAAGCATCGTGGTCACACGCACATTTTACCATCACTTCTGTCCTCATTTCTTGCAGTTAGAGTTATAGGTCGCCTGTCCTACGTTAGGGAGAAACCTCGTTTCACTTAGGGCCAGTGAGCACAGGAGACCAATCGGCCTGTGGTCTGTGAAGTTCAGTTTGTAGAAATGTATCATCACCTATGAAATCCTTCAGCCCTCTGACATAGTCATTGAAGTCGGGGCTATGACAGGGCGAATCGACACACCCCTCCTGCTGGGGCAGTGCTGCACGGAGCCCTCTTCATACAAGTGGCTGCGCTACACTCAGCTCAAGGGAAGAATGCTTCTGACAGGTCAGCAGATCCATGCAAATGCACACTTTCCTCTTCCAGGAGCACATAGCAAGATTATTAGTTAAAATATTACCTTTTTCTCAAAGTATCTCAAGACTAGAAGAAAAAGTATCCAATGTACACAGCCCTATTGTGAAACTAATTCTATACCTTTCATATGAAGGCTATAACCTAATTATAGCCTAAGAATATGGGGAGGGGGTAAGGAAGGGGGGGTGGATAGGTGGAGGGAGGGTGATTGGAGCGTTCACCTCTATGGTTTATCTTACAAGGGTACAAGTGAATCTTTCTAAAAGTAGAATATAGATGTCTTGAAATAACTAAGAAAATGACATGAAGGCTATGTTAACCAGTTAGATGAAAATATCTCAAATTGTATATCAAAATACCACACTGTACCCCATGATTGCATTATTGCACACAGCTATGATTTAATTAAAAAAAATATTATCTTTTTCTCTACATAGTTTTTTTTTTCCTTGACCCTCCTCCTCTCCTACTCTCTCTCCATTTCTATTCCTTGGCACTAGTCAATACAAATAAATGAATGGCTTTGGTTTTGTTTGTGTGTTTCTTTTGTTCCTCTTTTCTTTGGCTACAGCCTAAATCAAGTACCATATTTGACCCACAGAGTGTTGTGTTTTCTTTAATTATATCTGAACTATCTTCTAACTCAGAGAATGCTTTCCTGCACATGTCTTGGTTCATTTTATTTACTTGCCCAAGCTTTACAGGTCTTGAATTCAAGTTCCTTAGACCAAAAGCCCATGGGAGAGATTAGGGCAGGTGACTTAAAAGTTAACCAGGACAGTGATAGCGCTTTGGGCAATAACAGGGTAGGGAGAAGAAGTTATGAAGACTGCTGAGTGGGATGGACAGATCTGGGTCCCAAGAGGGAGATAACTGCCCAGCAGGGCCCCTCAGTAGAGGATGCTACGTGACAGGTTCCCAGCTCTTCCTTACAGCATCATCATCTTTCCTGCAAATGGCAGAGAGCCAACTGCACCACCAAGCTAAGATGAATGATGGGCACCTGGAAGTGGATGTTGCCATGGCAACCACTAGCACCGGCCCCATCCCTAATGCCTTCTTGGTACCATACACATCCCAGACTCTTGCACTCCCCTAAGAAAAGGGAGTGGTGTGCAATAGCTAAGAGTGAACGTGTTACCTGACAGGAATCTGAAACTGGGTATAAAATTAAGTTGATTCAAAATAAATAATGAAATGAGTTACTTCGTCCATACCTGAATAAACGGAGCTATCCTATAAGCTCTAAGAAAACTAACAAAGAAACTTATCTGATCCGTAGTGACGTGGACACACAGTCTAGACTCAAATAGGCCATGGGATCGGCACCTATTATTTCCTTCTTTTCATATCTAACCCTCAGTGCCTGGAAGCTTAAACAACTCTCCTGGTTATGCTTTCTCTGCCTGTTCTCAGCTGGCACCCATTCATTCTCCCACCTGCTTGAACATGTGGGCCCTCTGCAAGAGATGAGATTCGCCCTAAGATGGAGAAACATTTTATCACTGTGGCACAAGCAGGAGACAGCTGTTTCCCATAAATCAAGTGTGGGAGGTGTTGCAATCCCTGTACTCTGGAGTCCAGAGGTTAAACAGACAGAATAGAACATTCAGTGGGCTGTCCCCTCAGGGGTGTCAGCAAATTATTTCTATGTTTGAAATTCTGCTCATAACCCAATTGATGATTCAATCAATTCCTCAAACCCTGTTCCTTGAAGTGAGCAGAATGACATTTTCTATTTACTGCCATCCTCCAAAACTTCAATTTTAAATCATCCTAATAACAAAGTAAACATTCAAATATTCAATTCAAAACCAATCCCCCCCCCCATGTACAACCTGCTTGGTAGGTCCGGAGCTGCTTCTGTAGGAAAGGATATTTAAAACTCCTGTTCTCACACTTAAATAGGAATTATTTTAAAAATAATTAATCCAGTTTTCAGTTATCAGCTGAACACAATAATTAATCAATTGCAAAGCAATGGCCTGAAACCAACACTGATTAAGCTTCTAGTGTCCTGTTTGTTTTAAGTGGCTTCTAATCTGCTACAGAAATCAAATACCACTGTGATATATTAGGTCATATGAGGCAATCAGCATCAGATTTTAAACTTTGTGAAAGAAGGTCTTCATTAAAGAGTGGAGTTACTAACCACTAAACGGAATGTGAAAGATGACTGGAGAAACCCCACAAAATAAGTTGTGGGACCTTTATTTACCATGATTTACAGGGCATCGTTGAAATTATTTCTGTGCAAGGGAAGTCCTAAGAGGGTAAACTTACGTTCAGCCACAATCTTCAGTGCTGTAGGAGCAAGAACGTCCTTCCATTAGGCTGGATTTCCACTGAGAAAGTTCACAGGGCGTTTGGATACCAGGGTAATGTCCAGAGTGGTTCTCAAGCATCTTCAGAGACAGGGAGCCAAACATCTACCATCATCATGACCCAGACAAGGTGGGAAGAATCCAATTGATTCTTCCACTTAAAACTGCATGGCTGCTCATTTCCAATTAATATCTCTGGCCACAGGGGCAAAAGAAGATTCTTCCCTTTTACTGGAAATTCTAGAAAGTTTTGCTATATTATCCCTGGTAATTTTCAGCTGATGTGCCATGAGAGGATCTTAGGTATGCCTTGAAAATTTTTAAAGATCGTTAATCTCTTGCCTATACTCCTTGAACTCTGGAAGACTGAGGCAGGTGGATTGCTTGGGCTTAGGAGTTAGAGACCAGCCTGAGCAAAAGTGAGACCCTATCTCTACTAAAAATAGAAAAACAAGCAATGCATAGTGGTGGGTGCTTGTAGTCTCAGCTAATCAGGGGGCTGAGGAAGGAGGAGCACTTGGACCGAGGAGTTTTAGGTTGCTGTGAGCTATGATGATGCGGTACTTTACCCAGGATGACAGAGTGAGATGAAAGGATAGGAAAGGAGAGGGGAGGAGAGGGGAGGAGAGGAGAGAGGGAGGAGAGGAGAGAGGGAGGAGAGGAGGGGGAGAGGAGGGAGGAGAGGAGAGGAGAGAAGAGAGGAGAGGAGAGGAGGGGAGGAGAGAGGAGAGGAAAGGAGAGAAAAGGAGAGGAAAGGAGAGGAGAGGAGAGAAAAGGAGAGGAGAGGAGAGGAAAGGAAAGGAGAAAGGGGAAAGGAGAGGAAAGAGGAGAGTAGAGGAAAGAGGA
>NW_003852439.1:13283168-13300721 GCF_000181295.1 Otolemur garnettii | reverse complement strand
GAGAGGGGAGGAGAGGGGAGGAGAGGAGGGGGAGGGGAGGAGGAAGGGGAAAGGGGAAAGGGCAAGAGAAAAAGAAAGAAAAGAAAAGAAAGAGGGAAGATGGAAGTTCAAAGCACAATAAGTATATTCTGTTTTTTACTCTTTTTATTTTTGATAAATATAATTTAAGGGTGCAGTGGGAGTTTAACTATACGTTCAAGTGTGCCATGAGATAAAAACGACTGAAAAACACTGCTCTAGGGTCTTGAAAGAACATTTAGGCTACTAGAAAGACTGCCTGTGATGGAGAGATGGTTAGACATATGAGTTCATTAATAAGGCCAATCCTATTATTGGTTTCTTCAGGCAGGCATTGCTAAAATCAGCCATAATTAACAAGGCCAAGATCATAGGCATGATTTTTTAAATTTCCATTATGAATTATTTAAAATATATAAATATTATGAAATATGAACAATAATAAAATCATCACTTAACTACCCAGCTCCTAGCTGGAGATATATAACATGAGTGTAGTGAAACGATCAATGAGGATGAGTCAATGTACAAATCAGTTAACACGTGCATAAATAAATAAACCCCTCTATAGAACAACCGCCACCACTTGTGTTTCAATCACTAGTGAGAAATGAGCATTTTTATTTTTCAAGCCTTGGAGATGAATCTCTCTATAGCCAGGAACATCTCCTCTTTGGTCTCCACAGGAATAGCAGCCCAGTTATATGTGCCAAGGTTTAGGACACAAACAGCAAGAATACAGTAGAATGAAAATTATAAGCACGTTCTGTATCTTAATAAGGCCAGCGTGGCTGGAACCAGGGATCAGTGGGGGCTGAGGATGAAGATGAGGGTAAAAACTAGTTGTATAATGCAATGATACATTTCAAAACTACTAAGATACAGTATGAATGTCTTACCACACAAAACAAGATATCCTAATATATAAAAACAAACAAACTAGTTGTTACAAGGCTTTAGTCATCCCAGGTGAAGAAACAGTGAAGGGAATTCAGCTGGGAAGGACTTATCTCAAAGGCTCCCCTGACTCTGATGATGGACTGTGGCCTTCAGGCAACGTGTGAGTCAGAAGACCAGTTGGGAGTTTGGTTGTGGGCTTCCAGACCATGACCGTCGTGGCCTGGACCAGGTAGAGAGGGCTGAACTACTCAGCATGATGAGTAACGGGAAGCATTCCCAAGCACCACGGTTCTCATGGCGCCCAAGTCCAAAATGCTAGCATGCAGCTGGGCAAAGCAGAGCTGTGAGTGTGCCCCAGGAGAACGCAGACCAGGACGGGGGAGCACCAGAACAGAAAATCACTGAGGAACTTCTGCACAGGCTGGAGAGTTGAAGTGACTAGAAGGATAGTGATCTGCAAACTTTACAACAAACAAGAAGGTGAGAAATACACGTTCCCTGGGGGCTGAGGCTCTGCTAAATATATTCAGTACAAATAGTCATTATGCTGGCGCTGAAACCACAGTGAAGGCAGTTCTGTCGGGAGAAAGACAGGTTACTCATTGCTAGGACTTAGGTGAGAGAAGGTACCGGCTGATAGGCAAGGCATCGGAGAGAAATAATCTGTTTATAGCAGTGTTCAACAGTCCGCTGAGAAAGTGCAGTCAGGATCACCCAAATTGCTTGTCCACTCTCCATGAAATTGTCAGAGGTCAATTCAGCTCTGCCGGTGGCTCCCAAAACTAAATGGGAATGGAATGTTTTCTTTTGTTTAATTTCCTTTCACTTTTTGATGGAGGTATAACTTGTTTGATATAGTTTGTAGTTTGATATAGTTTGATATAGTTTGATATAGTTTTGTAGTTTGATAAAGTAAACTAATCTTTCTTTTTTTTAAGATTGTGGTAAAATACAGATAACATAAAATTTAACATTCTGACCATTTTTAAGTGCACAGTTCAGCTGCATGAAGTCCATTCACGCTGTTATGTGCCCATCACTGCCACCATCCAGGAAACTTTTTCCTATTATGCAAAACTGAAATTCTCACCCATTAAATGTTTGCTTCCCACTCTTGTTTCCCCCACCCCGGCTCCCGGCTACCTTGATTCTATAATGTGCATGAATTTTCAGCACACAGTCTCTGTCTCTCTCTCTCTCTCACACCCCTCCCCGCCATGTAACCACCACTGAGATCAAGAGTTGGAACTCTTCAAACAGCCCCCAATTCTTCCTCATGCTACACAGGGAAATGTTTGATTTTCTCTCTCATCTTCCTGGTTCTCTCTCCATCATAATGCAAAAGCCTTTATGAGGTACTTATTCAATATGGCATTTTATTTTTCTTTATACAGAGGGAGAGAAACAGATGTGACACCACCTCTAAATCCTCCAAGAATTTACTACCTGAACTTGACAAAGGAAGACTCTGAGTCGCAGAACGTCTCCTTCTGCACTTGGGGCTCGCGCTGCACGACAAAGTGCAGGGGTGCGACGTCACTGCGGTGCTCATGCAGAGCTTCCATATGCAGGGGGTGTCTGTGGTCTTACTGTGCCCGCCCTGTATCCATTCCTCTTGGCCCTCTTCTTTTAGAAACACACATCACTCTTCCCTTAGGACAGATACCTCCTCCGTCCACTCTCAGTCTGGAAGATCCAACTGGGGCGGAGCCAGATGCGTGATGGGCAAAAGAAATTGGGACTTGGACAGCCGTGGCCACAGGGGTTTGATGCAGCGATGGGAAGAGAGACGTCAGTGGGTCTGACTGCGATTCCACGTCTGACCTCCAACAGCCGTGCGATCTTGGGTGTGCTCGGGAACTGCGCCGGGCATCAGTGACAACATGGGAGAGATATTTCCCGTGTCGTAGGACTGCTGTAAGTTTTGATGAGATAACAGAAGTAAAACCATGATACTGTCTCGGGGCATGAACTAAGGGCTCTGTAAATTGCATGCATTGGTATTAATGCCAGAATAAAAATAATCATTATTTTTCATGTTAACATGGCCTAAAATGATGCCCTCCTAGGCCTTTGAGCAACTGGAAGACAAGGATATCATCTTATTTATTTCTGTATTTCTAGTGTCTAGCACAGTATAGATTTTTAGCGAACAGACATTCAACAGACTCAATGATAATAACACCTGTTTTTAAATGTCTGGTCCGGTTCCCATCCCTTCTTCTAATTTCTCTTTACTCCTTTCTCAACAAATGTATGTGTTGGTTATAAACTAAGTGAACAGGTTCTGATTTAGAACCCTGATGCCCCTTTTAATTTCTCCATGCTGCGGCTCAGGAAGTAGTTGGAAGCTCTCCAGGATTCCAAGAGCTGGGTTCCCTGGGGAGTGTGCCTGTGCCCATCAGGACCAGTGACCAAGAGGCACCCCAGGTGGTAACAGCACACCCTGCAGGGTCCCCCACAGCTGGAAGACTGCACCACGCGGCATAAATATATAAAAGTTGAGAGCTCAGTTATGGGCCACACCGTGTCCCCTCTGTTGAAAGGTTAACCCCCACTGCTTCCGAACGTGATCTCATCTGGAAATGGGGTCATTACAGAGGTGATCACGTTAACTTAAGGTCATAGGGTGAGACCAAATCCAATCCGACTGGTGTCCTTATAAAAGGGAGAAGTTTGGGCTGAGAGGCAGACACGTAGAGTGTGGGAAAGGAATGCTTACTGCCCTGGCGAGAGTGCAGCCACTGGAGGAACCAGCAAGTGGGGAAAATCAGGCCAGAACCAAACTGCAGGATCACAGAGAACCCCCGCAGCCACACCCCCTGGAATGCTTCCAGGCAGGCGTTCCTGGACAAAAGCAGAACAGTAACTTCCATTCTGGCCCTGGCTGGTGGCCAATTAAGGGAATAACTCTCAGATTTGCTCTGAGTGCAAAATTAGTCCCTCTGCAGAAGGGATGACTCCTTTTGGGAACCTCCCTCCCAAACTCAACCCTACTGATGAAGGATAATAAAAGTCCCCTGAAACAGCATGAAAGCTGAGCTGGCTTCTGGTCAGACTCCACTCTGCTCTTTTTCTGATAAAGCCTTCCCAGTCCCCGGGCTGACTTCCTCTCCTTCTTACAGACACTTTCCCCCCATCTCTACCCCCATCCCTCATAGTGAAGAGAGACAATGTGAAGATACAGTAAGAAAATGGCCCTCAGCCTGGGGTGATGTACCTGCAGGATAAGGAGAACCAAAGATTGGGACGACTGTGGGAAGTCAGGAGAGGCGGGACAGGACCCTCCCCAGCCTCCAGAGCAGTGGTTCTCAACCTTCCTAATGCCGCGATGTATTTTCATTGTTACAAAGGGGTCAGGACCCAGGGGTTGAGATCCGCTGCTCCAGAAGAAGCACAGCCCTGCCCACACCTTGTTTTTCCGTTTCTAGAAATTTCAGTCTGTTGTTTCAGCCACTCAGTTTTGGTACTTGGCTGAAGCAGCCACGAGAAAACTAATACACCGGCAGGCTCTCTCTGAGGTTTTGAAGCTCTTTTAACAAGAATGTTTACGTAGTTGGTTTTAAAAAGGAGAAAAAGCCATTTCACAAAGCCAAGCCATTCCTAGGTCGGGCCATTTCTTAAGGTGGTCACTAAGTCAGCTTCACTGATACCATAAAACCCTGAGGAAGATTTCAGAAGCTTTGACAAGGCAGGATCCTTCCCCCTTCTCCAAACAAACAAAGGATGACTCTTGGAATTCAAAAAGCATGAAGGTGTGGAAGCCAGAGCAGTGGAGTCGCCAGCCTCTCCCATGATTCAGAGGGGCATCAAGTCCCACGAACAGGCACAGACAGGAAAATCTCAACAGACGCATGCCTGCCGGGGGTGGGGGGTGGGAAGACTTCATCTCCTGGGCCCCGAGTAACTCAGAACACATCTCAGCCCCTGCAGTTTACTGCTTGACTTAATGACTTGAGCAAATACTTGGGCTCCTCAATAAAAGCACAATCTCAAGTTTCTTAAAACAGATCCAAAGTGGCTAATGGACTGGGAGAAATTGGTTGTAGCTGGAAGCGCATTTGAGAAGTACATTTTGTTTATATTAAAACCTCATTTGAGTATGAGATCAAGGGAAAGCTGCTAACAGGGCAAGTTTAATATGACTAATACTCGTACAACCTCAGAACGTTCCATTTCCATCAACCCGAGAGATATAATTTTAAAAACATTTTAAAGTCACTAATATGGTAAGATGCTGCTAATAGGGTACAAATTACAACAAGAAGGCGCAAACTTGATACTGAATATTTGCTGAGGAACTGAGTAGCAAATTTCATCATTGTACTAATATGATGACAGGTTGCAAATACCAGCATTCCACCATACCATCTCTCCATTAGTCCCATATTTATGATGCTGCAAATGGCACAGTTATTCACAGATTAGTTCATCTTGGAGATTTTGTGCTCTTGATGCTAATAAATGCACTGGCTTCACCGCCTACACCAACCTGAAACTCCCATTTCGACTTTCAGAAGAAAATTCATCACGTAAAAACTCAACTGCAGTTTGTAAAATAGCATTTACTTTGGTGAGTTAAACACAGAGATCACTGATGTATTTTGAAACAATTGGGCTGTCAGGGCCTTGCCCACCAATGCCAAGAATTCCCCCCATGAATTGTCTGAACAAAGACTAGCTTGATTGCCCAGCTATGTGTGCAGCTAGGAAGCTGCTTGCTCAGAGGAATAATTCCCCCAGAGCTAAAACTCCACAGGCCTTGAAGAGATTTCTGGACAGAAAATTATAAGTGCATCAGGAAAAGTCTGTGCAAAGAAAACCTCTGGGGTATCGTCTACTCAGTGGCCCTGCTCCAAGAAATCAGACTGATGCCTTTGCCCACCCCTCCCACTCATACCATTCACACTGCACACTTCCAAGCTGTTCCATAAATGCAACCCTAGAAAATTGTTAGAAAGTATTTAACTAAGACAACAACCAGCAGTCTGTTCACTGGTCCCAAGAGAGGTGACATTGCTGTACAAGATACTGTGTCATTATCCCCAGAGCTCACGGGAGGTATATGAGCCGCATATCAACCATGACACTGGAATGGGAATTTAAAGTGGTGATTACACAATATGTACAAACTGCTTCAAATGAGTATCTTGACTGGGAATGGGAAGGTAGCATTTTAAAATGGTTATGCTTTCTCTATGTTTTTAATTTGTGTTTGGTAGAATGTGTATTATTAGGAGGAAAAAATTTATTTGCAAAACTAAAGTATTACTATTTCAACAATTGGAAGAAATTCAAACATTGGTAAACGTCTTACACTCATGGGAAGTAAAAAGGTATATGGCATTATTTTTGTACATTAAACATATGAAAATATTTTATATTTCCACAAAGAAATGTAGTACCTATGTTGTTTGCTTTATTCTTGATGATGTGACTCTTCTTCAGCTTTTAATGTTTTTGTTTTTCTGTTTTTGAGAAAGACTTGGGTAAAATAAACCATTTCCTTTTCACTTAACTCTATTACAAGCAACACACACACACAAACGTCAGAAAATAAATACCAACTGATATGTAGTGACAGTATGGAGACACAATAGGGAAGGGTGAGGACTGTGGCAAAGTTTATTATGCCTGCCATCTAAATTAAGCAATGGTTATTCAGTTACAACAAACTGTTTCCATGATGATATCCAAGCCCCAAATTGCCTGTTTTTTTATTTTCGTTTTCTAAAATATTTATTATTTTGATGAAAATCCAGAAATCTGGTTATTTCTTATTTCTGTGAAATCTCCAGATTTTTAAATACTGACAATTGTTTTATTTTTTTTTTCCAATCACATATGCCAGAAAACATTGTCCCAAGCCAACATATAAGTAGGCTAGAGGTTTTTTGTTTGTTTTTTGACAACCTACACAAAAGCTCTATAAATAACTGTTAACTAAAACAAATAACCACTTGTGTTTGAAGACTTTGATCATCACTAACAATTAAGTACTTTTACTCTTTGTTGCCCAGGAGAGGACTCCCTACATATGCCAGATCACTGCAGCCTATACCTCTGCAGGGAGCAAGGTCCACTTGTCTGCCGTGTTATCAGCTCCACAGCCTCAGGCCCTCTGGGAGTAAGTCTCTTGCAACATGGGACCACATTTGTGCACAGACCCAGCTGAGGAACCAGGGCATAGCTCTGTCCTTCCAAGTATCCAGCTCCTCATTATCCCCAACATATGACTTTAGCTCAGCAAAACTTTGTTTTTTTAAACTTAGGCTCTGCCTCCCTACCCATGTGTTGAGACATCTCACCCAGGCATAACGCTGGGGGACTGTGGGTTTCATCCCACATGTCTCTATTCCGTGAAGGATCACAGTGTCGTGCTCTGAGGTCCCCAATGTCTGCACACTGGCACCCCCTATATCTCGCTTGCTTTTAAATTTGTCTAGGGTAGAAGTCATCCTGCCTTGGCCAAGAGCGGAAGGTCTCCTGATGCATTCTGACACACAGTCCCAAGCATCTCTCCAGGATAATTAAAGGTTATCTTTCGGCCCTGTGACCCTGGGTACACATCCTGTCATCTTTCTCTGTACTAACAACAAAAAGGAACAGCCATCAGTATTTTCAAACAGGTATTTCGTTCCTACAATGTTGCAAAATGAGTTATGAGCAAAAGTAAAGTTATGAACAAAATGAGTCTCTTCCCAGCCCTAATGGGACTGGATCCACGGGGACCGGGAAGGCAGAGGAGAGCGAGACCATGAACAAGTCAACAAGTAAATAAACGAAGTAACAACAGACCGTGGTTACGAGCAAGGAAGGTGAGAGCACCATGCAAATGAGGACTAAGAGCAGCATTAATTAAGCTTTTGAAAGGTCATTCCAGCCCTAAGGACTGAATAAAAGGTTGGGTGATCACAGTTTATTCTTCAAAGCAGAACTCTATTGGGAGGGGTGAAAGTGCTCCTAATAATTATACCAGGAGAACAGTTACCACCGAGACTGTGCTAGGTAGCCCAAGATACATGCTCACCCCAAAAGCTAACAGGACTAGACAACAGGGCAGATAGTTTGAATGATGTTGTTGGAACAATCTTCATGAGAAACCATGGTGACCTCACCATGTGTCAGAGAGACGATGTGCAGACGGCTCACAGACGTGGGAGCGGGGGGAGCGGGGAGAGACGGAGGAGCTGAGCTTAATGGCTCAGTTCTGGCCTGAACGATTGATTAGAACTTTTGTGAAGAGATGCAATAAGGGGGGGGAAGACCAGATCAATGTCTGTGTATGGAGAAAGAGAGGGTGATGCGTGCAGATTTAAGCATAGAGAACTCAAGATGTCTCAGTAGGTTAAAGAGTCGGCTTTGGGATATAAAGACCTGGAACTTGGGTAAGATTTCAAGACTGGGAAAAGCAATATAGACATCTTTAAAAAAATAAAAAAAATAAAAAAAAAAAATATATATATATATATACATCTTTTAAAAGATCTGCCCCAGTCCCAGCAGCTGGGAGGGGTTATTGTCCTTCTCTGAGCTTTCATAATCCTTCATTTCACATCTAACAGTCTTTTCTTCTGCCTCACATTTATCATCACTTATATCTATGTGTCCCGCCATCTGGCAGAATGCACAGCCCTTAATTATAAGATACAACTACTTTCCTAGTGGTGAAAACAGCAGATATTCTTTACAAAGCTTTTAGAGTCAGGTGTGGTGGCTCATGCCTATAATCCTAGCACTTTGGGAGGCCAAGGAGGAGGCCAGGAGTTTGAAGTTGGCAAGGCAATATAGTGAGATTCTATCTCTACCAAACCCCCCCCCGAAACAAACAAACAAACAAAAAAAAAAAACAAACTAGTCAGATGTGGTGGTGAATGCCTGTAGTTCCAGCTACTTTGGAGGCTGAGGCAAGAGATCACTTGGGCTCAGGAATTCGAGCCTGTACTGAGCTATGATTATGCCATTATGCTCCAACCTGGGCCACAGAATGAGATGTTGTCTCTATAAACAAACAAACAAACAAATAAATAAACAGACAAGTAAGCCAATAAATTAAATCATAGCAAAGAGATGTAAAAGTCTTTGGAAATCAAGTAGAGGGGGAAAGCAGGGGTAACAGCCTACCAGTGAGGTGCAGGGAACACTATTCCAGAGATGGGCACACTAAAAGCCTCGACTAAAGCATTACATAAGTATCCATGTAACCAAAACCTTTGTATCCCTTACTAGTTTGAAACAGTAAAGAGTAAGACAAAAGCTTTTCCAACTGTGCAGTTCCTCTGTGACGCCAAAGAACTAAGACGCCTGGAGATGGAAGGGGTGGGGTGAGAGGAGAGAAGCACAAACTGTGAAGAGCCGGGAACGTGTCAAACCAGTGGGGACCCCGCTGCTCGCTCTGTGGGTATGATACACTCACAAAGGGCAATGCTGTTTACTGGGAGGCCATTTCTCTTAGTGGCACAAATTTTGTAGCTTGCGGACAACTTGAAAGCCTGCCACTCTGGGCAAATCTGCATGCGCTAAGGACTGTCCAGCTTCTCATAATGAGTCCTGTTCACTGGCTCATCAACACGCCTCCCACCTCCGAAGCCGCAGACGTGGTTTGTCCAGCTCGGAGTCTGTGGACCTTGATAAATTTGGTATCTGTGTACTGAGCTTCCAATTTCTCAATCTGCACCACCCGACTCGCTGGGAGGTGGTGGGGCGGGTGGCTAAACCTCAAATCTTTAGTTGGAAACAAGTTTTGGAAACGTTCTGGGCATGATGCTCTTGGCTATTTAGAAAATTATGTTTCCTAAGGCTGTGCTCCCAAATCTCTTTATGCCAAGAGAGACGGCTCTGCATTAGAGCATTTAGGAGCAAATAAGCAAACCCAGGTTAATCAAAACCACTTAAATGTCGTTAACTCAGCTACCTTGAAAAGAGTTCCATGTTTAATTCAGACACCTATAAAAACAAGCCTTTGGCATAAAGGTGTCAAAACACGTATGCAATCAAGATTAAGAATATTGGAAACACACTATAAAACTTGCCAAAAAAATGTTTACATCTCCAGGTTGTTATCAGCAGAACGCCCTGTGAGCACATGTGCATGGTCTGCGTCTTAGGCATCATGCCGCCATCGTTCCCGTCCAAAGGAGCATCTGTGTCGTTAAGAGCAACCTGCAGATGAGAAACCATGAGGCAAGTGGAAATGTGCACAGCACAGCAGTCCGTACTGTGGTCTCTCCCATGTGAGCAGGACGCGGCCTCATCAAAATCCAATAACTCCATCACTCCGTCAGCCCAGTGCAGCTTCCCTAACCATTGAGAAAAGCAATTTCAGGAAATGGCCAAGCTGCAGTTGCATTCAAACCCCTTCACTCATCCAAGAATCCCCACAAGAATAGTGGCGACATATTACACACACAGAGAGAGAGAGAGAGAGAGAGAGAGAGAGAAAAGAATGGATGCAGGAAGCCAGCATGAGGGAAGACCCACTTGTCACAAAACCTTACTTGCAGGGGCTGTTGCACTAGGGAGTCTCTCTTCATGGTCAAGCACTATTTTAGTTTGGATTCCCTAGAAGTGGAGCTGAAAATTCAAGTGCACATTGTACATTTCAGAGATGATGCAAGGAAATCTCGGATGGGAATGGAAAAGTGACCCATGGAATGGGACAAATCCAGTAAGAGTTTGATAACAGAGAAGGGGCCCACTCCGAGCAGCTGGGGCTTCCTTCACCGTGAAACTCTGGGAGATGGTAGCACACGGCTCAGAGCTGCCGCGCCCAGTGGGTGAGGAAGCTGGAGCATCCGTCCGCTCAATCCCCACTACCTGAGTTGGGTGCCTCTTCCAGGGTCATTAACGCTGGTGCTTCCGCTCCCTCTGCCCATGAGTGAGAAGTGTCCACCTGCAGAGACACAGCCTCTATCCTGGTGTTTTTCAACCTTTCTTATGTCAAGTACAGCTGAACCTATGGTTGAACTGCCATGACACACTTACATTATATTGATTAAAAAAGAATAAAAAAGAGAATGTATTTATTGTGCTTTGAACTTCTTTCGAAAATAATTTAATTTAGTGATCTTTAAAAGCTTTCACAGCACACCTAGGATCCTCGCACAGCACACCAGTTAGCGGTGGCACCCTAGTTGAACATCAGTGCTCTAGGAGGAAGTTCACAGGTGTTTGAACTAGGCCCCTCTGGTACGCAGAAGTGAGTGATGGAATAACAGTATCAGAGCCCTGACATCATCTGCTACGCGCACCCCCAGAGTCTTGAAAGCCATTCCTTCAATCATGCATCTGTGTGTTTCATTCAATGCATAGACAGCACACAGAAATGCTGCTTGTTTGAATAATTCCTACATTCTCTTTACCTTACTCTATACACATTCTGAGTGGAGATCAACCAAACAAGTAGGTTATGAAGCAGGGTCAAAGAATCAGTGCTATTTAAGGCAGCCATCCCATAATGTTTCATTTTCCACAGATGAGATATGATAAAGATGAACCAAATGCCAGCAGGGTCTGTGAAGGAAGAGCTTCAGAAAGCAGGTGGAGGTGGGCCCTGAGCACCCCAGGCTGCCCCTCGGCTGGTGGATCTGGATGCTCTAACCTCTGAGGTTGGCAATTATGTGTGGAAATGGAGGTGTCCAATTCCAGAACACAAATAAAGTATCGGCAGCCTATGATGCACATATAAGACCAGTCCATGTAGAATGTGCTCAGTAAATGAACAGGATGGCGGGGTTTATACCCAACGATCTTTGCCCAGTGGTGTTAGACTGCTCTGTTATGTGGTGTCAGTGTGTTCTGTAACATGGCCACTGGGATTCTGCACATAGAAGTATGATGTGGATCTAGGGATATTATCCTAGATTATCTGGGTAGACCCAGCGTAATCACATGAACCGTTAAAGGCAGAAGAGGAACAATCAGGTTGAGGCAACAGAGGAGACAGCAAAGACTTGAGAACTGAGTGTGACTCACCCTATAATGACTGGCTTTCAAGATGGAGGGAGGGGCCACGATTTTTGACTACCACAGACACTAGAACATGGGAATGACCTTCATCCCATGGTGGGATGGAGGATACAGAGGACCAGCAAGGATACAGCCAGCAAGGATACAGAGACCTCAACTCACAACTGCAGGGAACTAGACTCCACCAAGGACAGGTTTGAACAAAGAGATGGATTCTCCCCCGGAGCCTCAAGAAAAGAGTATAGCCCTGCCAACACCTTAATTTCAGCTCCATGGGACCCATCCTGGGATTCTGACCTTTAAGAACTGCAAGATAATAAACTTGGTTTCTAATACACCACAACTCTGTGGTAATTTGTTAGGACAGCAATAAAAACAGATCACTGCAGATAGATTTCAACACGAACTCCAACTCTCAATTAGTCATTTTTTGCTGCCTGGAAAGACTTTGCTTAAATTAAGCCTTCAAGATCACCTTCTGGGTTGAGGGAAAAGACCAGGGTGATCTATTGTCATGGCTTATACAACAGACACGGAAAACTGAGGGCGGACACACGACTTCCACCTTGCCTAGGCCTGGTATAGAGTCCCTGCATCGTCCTTTATCTTACTGTATTGTTATTATTAACTTATAATACATGCTCTGTGTGCTGAATCTGTTACTGTTTGTGAGAGGCATGGAAAGGTGTTTCCACATCTCCCTGGAGTGGGAAATTTAGCTTCAGCATACAAACCACTACATGACTAATCTCTTCTTAGAAAATAAATAGGATTCAGAATCAGTAAATGGCTGGAAAGAGAGGGTTCTGCTACTCACTAGCTCAGAAGATAGGGATGATGTCAAATTTTCCTCTTGTTGAACCAAATCTTTGTACTTTATTTCCTCCTCTTCATGGAAAACTCTGGCATACAAAGAAAAACTATTTTAACCACCTATCCACTCAATGACTGCAGTCCTGATGGCGGAGTGGCTTTAAAGTAGAAAACAAGAATTCCACTGTTCTAAAGAGAAAAAAAAATTCTGCATTTTTTAAGCAAAAGGACAGGGTTTATTAAAAGATAAAAGACTTGTCTAAAAGATATGTCTTTTTCTACACTTTTTTCTTTTTTTGAGACAGAGTCTCATTATGTTGTCCTGGGTAGAGTGCCATGGTGTCACAGCTCACAGCAACCTCAAACTTTTGGGCTTAAGGATTCTCTTGCCTCAGCCTCCCAAGTAGGTGAGACTACAGGGGCCCACCACAATGCCTAGCTATTTTTTACTGTAGCTGTCATTATTGTTTAGCTGGCCCAGGCCGGGTTCTAACCCACCAGCCTTGGTGTACATGGCTGATACTGTAACCACTCATAAATCAGGGATGAGAAAATAGATGTCAAAGAAATTAACTGGTAGCACCGAAATGTCTGTACACAAAATACTAAACTCACCTGGTAGATACTTAAAGATCCAAGTAACCAGGTAAGACATTTTCCAGCTGTCAGAGTTGGAATCTGCAAAGACTTGGCCTCAATCTTGGGTCTAACCACAGACTGCAAAGAGATGAAGCATCGTGTCCTTCTATCATAACCTCAGGATACAACTGAGTCCCCCAAAGTGGCTACAGACTTCACTTGAGCTCACATGATCCAAACAGACATTGATGCCTGTACCACAGCACCTCAGGCAAGTCTTGAAGTGAGAAAACAGACCTGGATTTAACCACGCTCCATCATCATCTGTGATGGCAGGGACTAACAGTCAGCCTCCCTTTGCTCCTCTATAGGTAGGGATTATAGACTATTTTCCTGTGAATTAATGTGTACAACATAGCATTAGGGGGTGCCCAATGCCTACAGGCTTTAAGAAAGAACTATCAAGTACTCAGAAATGGTTTAAATGTTCAGGAAACATTCCCTCCTTCCTGAATTGAGCCACTTCAATCGGTCAATAATATCTACTTATTGTCCTCTGAATACTGGGCTTTCCACAGGCTACTGAGCAAGACAACACAAGGGCTAGTCCCCTAAACAGAAAGATAAAGTACCCCAGGATCTCATGTATGTGTAGAATCTAGAAAAGCTGAACTCTCACATAAGCAGACAGTACAGTGGTGGTTGGCAGGGTCTGGAAGATATTGGCCAAAGGGCAGAAACTTTCACTAGGAGAAATAAATTCAAGCGACCTATGGGACAGTATAGGGGCCAGATTTAATAAAAATGTACTTTATGGTTGAAAATCTCTAAGACAAAAGATTGTAAGTGTCCTCATTACAAAAAAAAAAAATAAGTACGTGACTTCATGATAACTAGATCAGTTGAGCCATTCTACAATGCACATCTACGTCAAATTTCATGTTGTACACAATAAAATATATATAATTTTTGCCAGTCTTTAAAATAGGTTTTAAAACGGGTCAAGGTCTTAGGTAGATGAGAGCTTCTCTGCGGAAGGTGGTTCAGGACACAAATGCAAAACCATGAGGCGTGTGGATGGAGGGACCAGGCGGGAGCACAGAAATGATGCTGAATGCAAAAGTGAGCAGGTAGAAGGGGGCACTGAAGGCCAGATTCCAGGTGAAGAAAGAGGATTACTCGATTCCACCAGACCACCTCTAAAAGGACTGTCTGGGCAAATTCTAACTCTGGCATAAGAAGATCTGATGAAAGCAAAATTTCTAAAGACTCTAGAGACACTAAAATCTGAAAGGTTAGAATGCGAACATTCTTCCAAACACCAGTTGCTGGCTCATTTAGATAAGGTTACAAATGAGTCTGCACACAGAAGTGGCCCCTTAGGAGTCTATAAACTCCAAAATGAAACCAAATCACAAGGCTGTGACTCACACACTCAGCCGTTCCTCTCTCTGCACACGTGTGCCGACCAAGGATTCACTAAATCCATCTGACTGGGGAACACACGCCCATACACAGCGACTGGGGATGTTCTGCCCTAACTGACTCTGCTCTGCACGGTGACAGGGAAGGGGGGGACAGATAATGTGAATAAATCAAAGGTATCTATAGACATCAGAAGCAACTGTGAAGTTCAGGACTTTCTGTTTGGTTGGCTGGTTGTTCAGTTTGCTTTTGTTCGTGACCTCCGCAGCACCCTTCTTGATCCTCACAAGGCTGAGAGGTGTGTTTTCTGGGGCTGCCAAAACAAAGTTCTGGATGATCCAATGACAGAAATTATTTTCTTACCATTAAAGGAGTCAGAAGTCTGAGACCAAGGAGCCAGGAGCAGGGGCTTCTTCATTTGTAGATGGCCGTTTTCTCTCCTGTGTCTTCATAAGGCTTCCCCCGCGTGTGCCTCTGGGTCCTAATCTCTTCTTGTGAGGACGCCAGTCACGTGGGATCAGGTCCCACACACGCAGACTTATTTTATTGTAGTACCCTTTTAAAGATCCCATCTCCAAATACAGTCACATTCTGAGAGACTGAGGGTTAGAACTTTGACACATGAGTTTCAAAGGAAAACAATTCAATCCATGACAACACGGCAATTCAATACCATCATAGCTGTGAAAGATTCATTCTGGGACCTCCTGGGGTTACCCAAATCCACAGATGCCCAAGTCCCTGATATAAAATGGAGCAGTATTTGCATATAACCTACACAAATCCTCCCACATACTATAAACCATCCCTAGATTACTTATAATAACATGATACAATGTCAATGCTGTGTAAATAATTATATCATACTGTTTAGGTAGTAATGACAAAAAATTCTATATGTGCTCAGTACAGACAGATATAGTTGTTCATTCTGTTTGGGGGGTCTGGGGAGATATTTTCGATTTACGGTTGGTTGAATCCATGCACACACAATCTCTGGATATGAAGGACCAACTGCGTCTCTAGGGTAAAAATTGCTATTCCCAATCTTCCTCTGATATGCCACCCAAGAAATGGGTTAAAAATAGATATTCCCTAGTGTGCCTCTTCAGATATTTGATCTAGTTGGGTAGGGTGGAGCTGAGGAGATGATACTTTTTATAAACATTCTAGGTTGACTTTGAAGGATATTCTGGGAAGGATTTACTTCTTAGCGGGACATGTGATGATCTCACAGCACACTATCCCTCCCTTAACTACAGAGTCTCAGTGGTTCTTGTGATTGGGGGAAATACCTCACTTTTTCAGGTATAGACAAGGCTCCAAAGACTTGAATCACGGATCTCTCTCCTTATGTTTGCATGGCCCCAAATTCACTCAAGAAAATGGGCAAATATAAGTAACACACTTAATATTGTACACGGTATAAACCAAGAGTTCTTCTCTCTTGGCTGTTAATACTAAAAAGGCAGCACCAGTCTGCAGAGGCATTGCAGGATATGATGACGCCAGCTTTTAGCAAACCTTTAACTAGATACTTGGTTCTGCAATTCCCCAAATTTAGCAGATTTCCCCCGTGTGTCAATGGAGATTCTTTGATCACAGGAAGAAAGGAATGGGTTCTGAGTAACTTCAGTAGAAAAAGAGATTACTTGAGTGATAGGAGGTAGCTTAAGGGATGGATGGAGAGATATCCAGGCTTAAATAAAACGGGAGGAATCAGGGTGGGTCTCTGGGCTAGCCCTGGGAACTCTCTCTTCACTAGTCCTACCCAGGTATCACCTCTGAAATGAATCAACCTCAGATTTTTAATCAGACTTTTCTCTTTCCCTATTTTCCATCACTAACTACACTCACTATCCAAAGTCTGGGAGGAGAGAGGGCCATCGTCCAGGCTTGGCCGTATCTACTTCAGTTGGGTAGAGAGGGGGGGTCTTGGTATATCATGCCTGCAAGACTGCTCACAGGAGGGAAGAGAAGTAACTCCCAGAGGACAGCGGAGTGCTGGCTACGTCGGGTAGAAACACTTGCAGGCTGCAGACAAGAGCCAGCCTGTGCTCCCTGGACCCGTTATTTACCAATGTGAGGGCACAGCCTAAAAAACCGTTAGTCTCAGGCTATGAAGGAGAACAAGAGGCTTTGGCTGTCTCATTGTTGTTTTTCTCAGGGCATCATGGGTTTGTCTGCAGGACTGGGAAGGGAAGAGTTGCCTCCTCTCTACTCCTTCTCATTAAAAGAGTTGCTTCTGCCTTCTACCTCCAACGAGGGGACATGAGCAATGCCTGTTTATTTGCTTCCTGCACAGTTCTCTTTCCCCGTCAAATATCTCCCGCCTCCGAATGGTATTTAGTTCTCAAAAGAACTGAGCAAGAAGACAGGTCCTCACTGAGGCATCAGTCATAGAAGTGAAGAGGGGCTATGACAAATTAAAATGTCAGCATTATTAGCGGTTTTGCTTGAAGCTGTTTGATACCGATTTAACGATAAAGCATGGAATGAGATAGATTTGCCCTGAAAAGGGGCATGATGACTCGGGATAATGGGCTTAAATTAAGGCAAAAAGAAAGGAGAATGACTATTAGGCCAAGTATCCTAAATGTGGTACCTTTGCTGTCTTCCCCAAAGGTCACGTGGAAATCCCTGGGGAGACTTAAGAAAAGATAATTAACATAGCATGTGAATTACAGGATTCTGCATCAGAGGTGAAGAAGGGTGGTTACCTGGACAGTTCTTTAATTAACCATGTTTTACAGTGAAGTTGGGGAGATTAAAATTTGTAACTGTCCATCTGATTTCTTGATTTATTCCTTTTTGCTCATCAATTAATGTTACCGCAAAAATTGGGGAGCA
>NW_003852439.1:13277113-13282865 GCF_000181295.1 Otolemur garnettii | reverse complement strand
AGGATGCCGGGTCTGCACCGGGAGGGTCTTCTCTGAAAGTCACCACTCACTCTGAATTTCTGCTTCCTCCAGAGCTAATTGCTGAAGTCTTGCATTCAGCAGTTCACTCCATTTGGAATGTTCATGGAGAGAATGATGCTCACCCTTGCAGAGGGCTGGTTCTGATGACAGAACAATCTGGAAAAGCAAGTTATTCAACTTTTCTTGGGAAAGTGGAGCATTGTGGAGCAGCTAAACAACAATTTTGGAAGACAGGCATCAGAGTGTATATGAGGAAAATGTTACCCTTCTCAGGGAGTCCCAGAAATTATTTGCTGGGGGATCCAATAAAAAAAAAAAAAAGAATAAATTTGTTCTTCCATTATAGGCAGATGGAGTTCTAAGTCATAAGGTTTAGAGCATAAGAATAAGCATCATTTTCATTTGGTGTTTCCAGCCCTAGTCTTAGCCATCATCGATTTTAAAAGCCATCTCACTTGGGAATGGGAGAAGGTAGTGAATTTGGAAGCCTTTTAAAGCAAAGAAGCACAGTTCAAAGTGATACAGAAATATCTGTTGTTGTAGCACAAAAGATGGGAATGTGCATAAATTTGCTGATCTTTGATGTGAATTCTAAGACCCTTGGTTCAGTGAACTCACTGTTGACAAACATCCCCATCAACCTCCCCACACAAGTCTCACTAACATCCTATTCTCCAGCAGGGAGTGGCCATCTATGACCCACTGCCTGTTCTTGCAAATACACTTTTATTGGAACACAGCCTCACCCGTGCATTTTGTCTGTGCCTGCTTTTGTCCTATAGCGGCAGTGTTGGCGGTTGCAATGAACACCCTGTTTTGCAAAGAGGAAAATAGTCACAGTGTGGCCCTTAAAAAGTTAATGGAAAAAAACTAATTAATATCTAACCATTACTAAGGGCCTGGTCTACACCAGTCAGAAAAAAGTTTGCCAACCCCTGGTCTATAGTATCAGTTCTGATTTCCCTCCGAGTGAGAAGGCAAGCACATTGGAAAGGTTTTGACTGCAGAGTCTTACCCGACTTCTTAGAGTTCTTTTTCACTAATGTTTTGCAGCCCCCTAACCCACAGCTAATGAAAATAATTTTTGAGGCTTGCTTTCATGCAATGTTTCCAAAGCATTTAACTTAGTTTTCATGGAAACAGCTCTTTTTCTTACTGCACTCATTTTTCATCAGTTTATACAATATTCCACCAAATAATGTAATTACAATAACAAGTACAGCTGGCAGAAGCAGCCTGGGAACAAATACAACTGACTCTTGGCAAGCAGATACCACAACGGGTGAAGAGAAAGATAAACTTGTACAAAACAGTCATCTCATAGGATGCTGTGGACACCTGCCAATGTGCCTTTTAAGGAGACTGGACAGTGTGTGTTAATCTGCTGGGTCTGATAAGCGGAGGTCAATTGGGTAGGCTTCTTCCATTCCTGCCCTTTTCCATTGCATTTCTCGTTTCTTATATGTACTGGTTGTGCGTTGCACGTTTTTGCCAATAGTTTCCAATGATTATTTGACAAATGTACGTCTTTTTCCACTAGGCTATTAGGTATAGAAGACCAAAAACTGCATAAGTTTTAGCTTTTACTACCTAACATAGTGGCTGGCCTATGGGTCATGCTTGAAAAATATTTCTTGAGTCAATAAATAAATGGAAGCAGGCATTGCTACAATGAGTCATCTTGAAACTATAGTAAACACACACACACACTTGAAAAGTCTCACCAAAATTTGTGTGGGGGGTGTATTTAGATTTCTCTCCCTGCCACCCTAAGAGCCACTGAGGAATGATAGGTTGGACTTTCAAAGGGAGGGAAGGGGTTCGAAGAAGGGGAAGGTATCTCTGATTCTGAAGGCTCAATTCCATAGCAGTTTGACGTCTCATTATCTGATGTCCAGATGAAGGCAGTGGATATAAGCCAAGATGATCATTAGCAATTTGCATTATGCAACCCACATCACTCTTACTTCTAGCAGAAATGAGAAACTCACTTCTAACTGGCAAATTAAATATTGATAACGCAGATCTGCTCTGCAACATCCTTCACAAGGCTGGCGCCATGATTTCAGTATCCTGAAACATCAGTCAATTGCAGTCCAGTGCCACAATTTTTGTCACAACTGCAGGCAATCTGTAACATTACATAGTTAATATTTATCTTTAAAAGCTACTCACTTTTAATCAAAACAAATGGAACATAAAATCCAAACCTGTTCCAAGGAAACTTTGTACTGACAGTGTAAATTAAAAACCAGTTATCAGTAGTTATAAATAAAAGTTAATGGAGAAAAATAAATTAATTAATATCTGACCATTACTAAGGGCCTGGTCTACACCAGATACTATCCTAATAACTTCAAATGCATTAATTCTTTTAATCTTTGTATGCACAAACTCAGGCACAAGTACACACAGAGATATACACACACAACTTATAAAACAGGGGCAATTATTACTTCCACTAAAAAGAAGAGGCATTTGAGCTGCAGAGGATTTCAGTAAGTGCAAAAGCCTACAAAGTACTAAACTGCAAATTCTAGATTTTATCTCAGTAGGCCTACCTCCAGGCCCCTGGTTCTTAACTACTATATTTTGCAAACAATGTTTTCAAAGTCTAAAGTGATGCCTTGGGGCTGCAGGCTCTAAGCCTGAGGCACACTCTTTTTCCATTAAAAAGGAAATCTTAGAAACCTGTGTCAGAGTCTAGTTAAAGCTACTTTAGTGTAAACTGAGAGTTTCTCATTGACATGTAAAAGATTGAGAGAGAATTGAAAAGGGAATAACCTTCTCTCTGAGTGATTCCACCCTTTCTTAATGACTTGGTGTGGCCTGCAACCTCTGAGTATTACACAGAATAAGTGTCTCCCATTTGGGGATATAGTGAGCTAGAAGTTGAGAGTTCACATGTATTTTCTGGATCCTTTGCTCAGCTCTGATATCTCTGCTTTGCGGATATAATGGACATTTTTATTTTTGGGGGGGGGGCAGTATTTACTCAGGTAGCAATGGCTCTCTTTGCCTGATGTTAGAGAGTTCCCTCAGTAGTTGGTTCTAGGCAACTGGACTTATTTAATATTGTTTCCTTGGACAAATTCTTTAATTTTTTTTTTTCTTTTGAGACAGAGTCTCACTCTGTCACTCTGGTTAGAGTCCCATGGTGTCACAGCTCCCAGCAACCTCAAACTCTTGGGCTCCAGCAATCCTCCTGCCTCAGCCTCCCAAGTAGCTGGGACCACAGGCGTGTGCCATCATAGCTGGCTGGTTTTTCTATTTTTAGTAGAAATGGGGGTCTGGCTCTTGCTCAGGCTGGTTTCAAACACCTGAGCCCAAGGGATTCTCCCAACTCAGCTTCCCAGAGGGCTGGAATTACAGGCATGAGCCACCATGCCCTGGACAGATTCAATTAGACTACAGTGGATAAATTATCAACGCTTGACCAATTGGACTCCTTTTCTAGGAATTTGTAACCAGGATGTACTGTAGTCTCTACGCCTGGTATAAGTGTTGCACCATAAGGGCTGGAAGGTCACCTTGTACATACAAGTAGCAGAGCCTTTCTAAAAAAACAAATCCAGAAGAGACTCACAAAGAGAAACAAAGACAAGAGGTAAAAGAGAGTGATGTAAGCTGTAAATTCTGATGGTTTTCCAATTCTAATCTCTAGTTCTTCAGATGCCGTCAGGCTTTCTTATTAGCATTCAAAGCAACCTTACCTGAGAGGCAGTTTTATCCAGAACATACCACCACACCATCAGAGCATGCCCTCTGAATTGTCTTTTAGTGAGGGAAGCTAGGTGACCATAGATATGCCCTGCCTGTCTGTGTTCTCAGGACTGGCATTTCTAGGAGTAAGAGGAATGAGATAATTATTGGGAATGATAATATATTAACAATAGCTAATATTGATGCCTCTGAGTCATACATTTTGGGGGAATGCTTTAAGTAAATTATATCCAGTCAACAATCCTATGAGAATTGGACGGGGAATCTCATTTTATACACAGGGAAAGTGAAGCTATGACAGTAGGGGACATTTAGAATTAGAATTGGGACCTAAGGCCAAACCAGATCCCCACCAATCCTACCATGCTTTCAACTGTGCTGACTGCCATGGCATCCCTCTGCTCACATTGCAGATCAGAAGTCCATTGAGCCACCTTGGGGTTGTGCCTTTGCCTACTTAGTAGTTTTCTGACCACATTTGTTAATCAGACCCTGAACTAACCTTTGATATCCAAAGCCCAAAAGATCCCTTTGTCTCCAAATATTTTATGACTCCTAAGACAATTGGGTATGTGAAACTCCCCTCCCATGACCATACAATCTTTCCAACTGGTGGCGGGCATAGGGAAACAAAGGTAGTCATTGAATTTCTCTCTTAGTTATTTATTTGTCCAATTGTTGGTCCAGATGCTGGAGGGGTTAAGTGTTGATGGATGGGTTATGACAAGTGCATGATGATTACCATGACTTGTCCTCACTGAAGAGCAGTGATTGTGTGACAAACTGGTAAGTACATCCTACCAAAATCAGGAGTACTTAGATCACAGATTCCAGCATCAGCTCATAAGGATCACCCTCCCCTCCCCAAAAGAACCGAGCCAACAACATGAAATGTAAGCTAAGGAAAAAAAAGACTCTGTCTACTCAAGATTGACAAAACTTAGGGTGGAGGAATGAATGGGTTTCCTGTTGTCTAGTTTGTTTAATGGCAACATGAGTAATCCGGGTAGTTTTCTGGGAAGGGTGGTCATCTCTCGGGAGTAACTGGCCGATGCTCTTATCTTGGGAAGCTTAGGGCTTCTCTGGGGCTGAGCTGGGTATCTGGAGACAGGTGCCTCACACCTGTGGCTGGTACTTAATGCTGAGAGTAATTGAACAAAAACCACACCCAATGAAACACAAAGGCTGGGAAGAAAAGTAGGTTAGGATGCATAAGCATGACCTGCCAGATAAAAGCTGGCTGATTAAAGCCTCTCTGTTGAATTCTATAAGCCAGAGTTCAGACAGTTGCTAAGGATTTGTATGTAGGATGAAAGAAAGTATTGAAAGGAATTGATAGGAAGCCAATGCCACAGGTAAAATAGTGGACTTCTGTGAATTTCTTTTGTGGCAGACTCTGTTGGGTAATTATGCTAAAGCCCATTCTCCTCTTCCTCTGTTTAAGTAAATCCTGGTTTTGTTCAGGGTGACAATGTGACTGATGGGGCAGAAGAATCTTAACTGCTGTAACCAATCACTGAGATCCCAGGTCCTTTTTCCATTGAATGATGTAGACATTAACCAATGAGATCTAAGAGAATGTTTGCACGGGTGGATGCTAGGAATGATTTTCCTCCAATAAAATTTAAGATTCAGGCGGGAACCACTCATCTTCTTCATCTGATGACAATGTCCTCCTGGGGAGACATGATGCAGGGAGGAAGGCAGCCATCTTGGAAGAAGGAAAGAAAGAAGGAGAGAGCCACGAAGATTCCAACCCTGCTTTGAGACCACAAATCCACCAGGTGAACCCTGGCACCAGCAGGTAGTTAAATGTTTTTATCTTTTAAATAACTCTTAATCAGCTTTTCTATAACCCAGAGATAATAGCATCCCAACTGACAAAAGTGATGTAATTTTCAAAAGTATTTCTTGGAGAACTATGAAACTCTAAGGAAAGAAATAGCTGAAAATGTTAACAAATGGAAAAACATACCATGCTCATGGCTGGGAAGAATCAACATTGTTA
>NW_003852439.1:13262925-13275500 GCF_000181295.1 Otolemur garnettii | reverse complement strand
AAAAAAAAAAAAGTATTTCTTGGAGTATGTTCTACAACCAAAAATGTTCTGTAGTCAACTGAGTTTGAAAGACGGTTGTACATTAGATCCATCTATCTGGTATTTCACTTTATATATTAGAGAGTTTGAAGCGTTCTGCTGTTTAAAAGAATATTTGACTTTCTTTAGCTTTGTATTTACTAAAATTAATTAATCTTACATTTCTTATTGGACTTCTTAGTATTTTACAGAGCAAGCACTTCACCGAATCCATTTTGGAAAGAGAATTCATTCAGGGTTTGTGAGAAAAAGAAAGGAGCTCAGAAAGAGGAGCTGTCGGATGAGCCAATCCTTACACGGTGTCAGAAAAACCAGAATGGGCGCAAAACAGAAAGGGCAGCTTTATCTTCCTGCATCACTTGCTGTTTCCAGGAGGCCAAGGAAAAGGAATACATTTTACAACAACCTACTTGTACCTCTGAATTCTGACAACACCACAGAATGCACTAACAAAGGGATCTAAACTGGATGACACGACCCTCGCCCAAGCATCCTGTACAGCAAATGTGGAGATGCAGTTTGCCTGCTGCATTTACAACATGTTTTAATTGTGGCTGGCAGGTAGATGCCCCCCAATGATGTTGCTACACCAAGTAGATTTCTCTTTTTCTTCCAGTTTCTCTCTTTCTAAGAAAACAAGATGAGATTCAGGAAAATGCATTTCATTGAGACAGCCAGGCATTAGCATTTTATTTTTAAATTTCTTTCAAAAACTCTAAAAGCAGAGAAACCCCTACACGCAAACGAAACAATCACTTCAATAAATGAGGTTTTCGTTTGAGGGTTGACACACACATGGGAGAAAAAGGAAAGGAGAGAGGGAGGAAACAAGAGAGAAAGGCAGGAGGTAGAGACCAGAAGGGGAGTGGGCTGAAGAAATAGCAGCCTGTGAGATGCCCACCAGCGCACCGTGACACTGGGGCTCCCCCAGAGGAGCCTGGATGCCTGACTCGGTGGGAAGGGAAGGCTTCTTTACGTTCCCTATAGGATCATTTAAATTTTGAACCACATAAATGTGTGTTCTATGCAACCAAATGTGTTATCTGTTAATTCAAAACATAAATTAGTTTAAAATGCAAAAACAGTGACTACAACAGCAGTGACAAACAAGCAAAGCCTCCACCCAGCTCAGGAAGCTAGAGTTGGTCTTATTTGGGGCTTGTGGGTGCCACACTTGGGACCAAACTCAATATCATCAAACCACTGTCTGGATTTATTGAACAGAGAGGGGAGGGCTCCACTTCTGTACCTAAAGCAAACCCCTCTATAGACAATGTCTTCATCGATGAGAAGCAATCCTTCATATCGTCAACAAGCACTTCATTGCCTCCTGTGTGCTTAATTTGCCAGGTGAGAGTCATTTGCAAAAGAGGTTTCAATATTATCTTAATCCTCAGGAATTTATCAGGGGCTCCCAGAGACAAAGGCCCACATTCCTCTTTATCTATTACCTAGCTCTGACCTAGTTCTGGCCATCTTCCTCATCCAAACAGGAAGAGAAATCTGAAGTTGCAATACATTATTTACTGGGATGAACCAGTAATTCAGACTGCAGGGGTAAAAAAAAAAAAAAAAAAAAAAGCAACAAGAGAGCTCACAAAAGCCTAAAACATCTTGAAGGCTGCTTCATGAAGGAAGGAGTCACAGCTACTGTTGGTACAGTGCTGGGGAGCCAAGTGGGGGGAGATGAGAGGTGAACAGAGAGGCTATCCTGGAATAGCCCATGAAATAAATATGCATAAAAGAAAGAGTAAACATCACTCCCTTTCTCGGCTCTAGGTGACTGGATTCTGCTGTTTGTTTTACCGAAGGACTTCACAAACCTGATACCAAAGGTAATTGTGAGATGGAAAAACTCTAAATCCATGCCATCTTGAGACTACTCTGGGCGATGCTGATGCTCTTGAAAGTTACAAGGCAGTGTATAAAGGCATTAGGATCATTTAATAAATTATTTGTGTTTATTTGACACCTTTGAGTACAGTGGTCCCACGACACCCCTCTCTCCAAACTCCCTGTTGTGATTTTCAAAAGAAGTAGATTCCTCCAGTTTTTATGACAATTCGGAGGCATGACTATGACGCACATCATTCAATAAAAATGTCACACTTCCATCAGTCACCTTAAAGATAAGCCACAACATAACTCCAAACTCAACCACCCCAAATACAAATGCATTTAAGAAGGAAGCAAATGGCGGAGGGGGGAGAATCCACCCAAGGATGGAGTCAAATGTCATCCCCATGCCAAGAAGAACGTCCACCCAGGCACCGTAAAAGCAGAACAATGCCACCAACCTCCACGTATAAGCAAACCATTCCCTCCTCATCTCGGGAACAATTTTACACTTAATATACTTGAATGCTGAGACAGTTGCATTTTTAAGTAGAGGAATAGAATATGAGGTTTAAAATTCTGTCTCCTGCTCCCACAAACACAAACACAAATGCCACTAAACCCAAAGGTCTATGGATGACGTGAATTCTCCTAGAAAACGCCCTTGACCTAGTCCACCTCACCCACCCCAGCCAACGGCAAGAGAGCATTTTAGCCACTCAGCAAACCGCCTGGTATTCACATTCAGGAGGCAGCCCGACATCCTTTTGACCTTTGTTATTACTTAGGCCTCATGTTGTACATAAAAAGAGTACAATAACGTCAAACAAATTCCAGAAGAGAAGTATTTATTGCTGAATCTAAATCAAAAAATCCATATCTGCTATAATGGCACTTCAAAAGAAGATATACTGTATTTACCAGCTCAATCAATACTAAATTAGCTGGGATAAATATTTTCAACTCTACTCGTCTTCAGATGAAGGCTGTTATTTAGAACCTGTGTCTTGGGAGAGACAAGGAAATTTTTGCTTATCAGACAGAAATGAGAAACAGGAAGCTTTGCACAAGCAGGTTCACCTACCCTTAGCTGCTCTCTTTCACAATTCATCTGTTGTCTCGAAACCTACAAGGGAAAGAAAATGAAGGAGAAAAGTCAGAAAAGTTCTGCATAAGAAAAAAATATGAAAGGAAATTGAATGTGACTTTTCAATCACTCGGCTCAAAGAAACACCAAAGATAATTGATTATGTATTTATTTATTTGTTGATTTTTTTTATTATGTATCTAATTTTCTTCAGGTTTCCATAGCCCAAGATTCACTAAGAGTTTCAAGTGTGTGACTGAGAAACACAGCTAGGATGGGTGAGAGAATGGAAGGGGATGAGGACAGAAGGAGATGAGAGGGGATGGAGGCAAAATCTGCCCAGGGTACGAGCTCCCTTCTTGGCATGAAAACCCATGCTTGCCCTAACAGTTACAGGTATACAGGTATTCCTCCCTAAAGGCCCACTGGGTAGAGATGGTGAGGCGCTGGAGTGTCTTCTCCAATGTGAAGGGCCAGCACTGTCACCTACACTATGCCTTGACCAATGGGTTGCACTGCATGGTCCAGATCTGTTTGGGTGGTAATAAGTCCCCATAGGACTGTGTTGGGGAAGATTCTGAGATCAATCCATTTATTGGAGAAACTAACCCTGATCAGTGTGCAATAGCTGCCATAAGATCAAGTAGGAGAGATTAGCAATGCATACAAGGCCTGACAATTAAGTTCGTGAACTCATCCTAGAAACAGAAGTACAAATCCTCATTGCTGACTGTCACTACAGTCACCTTCAAAGTTCCCCCCTGTGGCCATCTGGTAACTGTAGTGATGTTCAGCAGTGAGGTACTTTTTCGGGGATAAATTTGTGAACTTAATTTTCATATGATGACAGGTCTGATGGCCATCACAGGAAAAAATCTTCCAAAATTGCTTTGAAGGGTAGGCAAGGTGTTGGTATCGGGGCACAGCTGCCCAAGGGGAGTGTGACCTCTAAAGAGACCATGGGGGTATTTATTTATTTATTTTTAATTTTTATTTGCAGTTTTTGGCTAGAGCCAGGTTTGAACCCATGACGTCTGGTACATGGAGCCAACGCCCTACTCCTTGAGCCACAGGCGCCGCCCGACCATGGTGATATTTAGCAATGAGGTATATAGTCCTTTTCCTAGGATGAGCGATCAAACTTAATCATCTGCACTTGTATGCCATGAACTGATTATCCTGGCCCTACCAGCATCCTTCTGTAACATCTAAGGATGCTTCTTCAGAGTGAGCATATAATTTATCATCCAAACAAGAAAAAATATGAGAGTTAAGGGAAATGCATGGGATGGCTTTTTGTTTGTTTGTTTTTTGAGACACAGTCTCACTGTGTTGCCCTCAGTAGAGTGCCCTAGAGTCATAGCTCACAGCAACCTCAAACTCTTGAGCTAAAGCAATCCTCTTGCCTCAGCCTCCTGAGTAGCTAGGACTACAAGTTCCTGCCACAACGTGTGGCTGTTTTTAGAAGCAGGGTTTTGCTTTGGCTCAGGCTGGTCTTGAACTCCTGAGCTCAAGCAATCCACCCTCCTCTGCCTTCCAGAGTGCTAGGATTATAGGCTTGAGTTATTGCATCAGCCTCATGGGGTGGTATTAAATGATTATCCCAAGGACACAGATACAAAATGAGGCATTCAAGGCAAACTAGGATACATGGTCACTTTACCTATTTGTGAACTGGTAGACTCTACCCCCTAAAATGACGAGGCCGAAATAAAATTTAGGATTGCATTCACTATTTATTCTGTACCTTTCTAACCCATGAAACAACACCCAATACCTGACAGTATACCTCAAGTTACTGAAATTTTAACTAAGGGATATTGAGGTTTAGGAACCAACTTTTGATGTATATTTTTTACATATTGTATTGAAAGTTTCTTTTTACTTTTATCCAAAACAAAAACAAAGACTCTTTATGTAGGATGCACCAGGTCCAAATCTATAAGTCATCACTGTCCTATGCCCTTTAACTGAGAAATATCACCTCTAAGAATTGCTCATAAGAAAATTAGCAAAGATGTGCACAAATGTTTATTTACTAGTAATGTCAATTAATCACAACATTTACTTATGAAAAAAGAAACTATGAACATTACAATGTCTGATAATGGGGAAACTAAGTTATAATATACTGATATGATGGCACAACATACAGCATTTAGAACCTTGCTTTTAAAAAAGAGAAAGACCTCGGAAATGCTAAGGAGTTGCTATGTAAAGAAAAGCTACAAAAGTCTCCAATTTTGTCTTAAACAGTGAAATCAGTCATTAAAGAAAAGGGAGAGAAATAGAACTAGCTAAAGAGAAAAAAACTGGGAATAAATATTCCAAAATATTAAAAAGAAAAATGGTACAATTTTATAAATACACATACACAAATCCCCACATTGAATTCTATACTTGAAATAGGTGACTTTCTTTTATGTAAATTTTCTTCATAAACTAAAAAGGAAGTGGGCAAATTCCTAGAGACAGAGAGAGATTACCGGTCGGCAGTGAATTTGGGGTAGAAATGGGGAAGTAACAGCCTGAAAGATATAGAGTTTCTATTTGGGATGATAAAAAAAAAAAAAGAGTCTTAAACTGAATAAGGATAGTGGTCCAACCTCGTGAATATACTAAATACCATGCAACTGTATACTTAAAAATAATAAAAATGGTATTTTGCCACAATACAATAAGTGAAGTGGGAGGTAAGGCTTTGGTTCTTGATAAGATGGAGAGTGAACTCACTTCACCCTGCCTCCCCCCAGAGGGTGCATGCAGAGCTATCTGAGGTCTCTCAGAAGTTACTTGTAGCAGGCGGAGTGAGACAGAAGGCCAGAATAAGCCAGTCATGTTGGCTCACACCTGTAAGCCTCGTGCTCTGGGAGGCCGAGGTGAGTGGATTGCTTGAACTCAGGAGTTCGAGACTAGCCTGAACAGGAGTGAGACACCATCTCTATTAAAAATAGAAAAATCAGGGTGGCTCCTGTGGCTCAGTGAGTGGGGCACCGGCCCCATATACTGAGGGTGGAGGGTTCAAACCCAGCCCTGGCCCCAGCCAAACTGCAAGAAAAAATAGCTGGGCATCATGGCAGGGGCCTGTAGTGCAAGCTACTCAGGACGCTGAGGCAAAAGAATCGCCTAATCCCAAGAGCTGGAGGTTGCTGTGAGCTGTGACGCCATGGCACTCTACCAAGGGCAATAAAGTAAGACTCTGTCTCAAAAAAAAAAAGAAAAGAAAAGAAAAGAAAATCAGCTGGTGCTATGGCACATGCCTGTAGGTCTCAGCTACTCTGGAGGTAGAGGCAAGAGGATCTCTTGAACTCAAGAGATTGAGGTTGCTGTGAGCTGTGGTGCACAGCAATCTACCCAGGGCATCAGAGCGAGACTCCGTCCCAAAAACAAATAAAAAAACAAAACAAAAAAAATCCCAGAATTTAAAGCATCACCAGTATACACTGGTGTGGATTCGAGGCATCCCAGAGTCCAGAACTGGACCCCTGTACAGACCTAGAGAGACCCAGGAGAAGCCTGCTAGTTTTGTCTCAAGAAGCAGGAGTGAGGGAGGAAAATCCCTACTGCTGTTCTGCTCTTGCTCTTTTTTTTTTTTTCTTTCTTATTTAATCTGTCTGATGCTGCAGTCTCTAGGCAATCTCAGGGCAGTGTTAGTGACCTCAGCATCAATGCAACAGCAGAGACCACTGTGGATCTAACAGTGGTTGGATCCACACCCAAGATCTAACAGAGGGAAATGGTCCTTTATGAGCTGAGACAGTACGGTCCAAGAGGAGGAGCCGACAAATCCCCCAGTTGCTTTACTTCTCTCCTCTGTTCTTGCCACCTGGCCCCAAACGTGGACTCAGTACCAGAAGCACATGAATGGGGTTTAAAAGAAATCCGAAATTTAAAAATAAATCTAATTAAAAAAAATAAAAGAAAGAATCAACTTTCTGGGTGGAGGACACAAAAAAGAGGAAGGGAGGGATCTTAGGAAACCAAAATTACTTTGAGGATCCCAAAGAGGAAAGAATTTGGGGAAATGACCCCTTGTAGTATTTTCTATGACCTCCCGGACTTACCTGCTTGTGCACATTTCACCCTAAGCAGATTCCATAAGCTTTGAGAACTGCCCGGGTCCCAGATTGGATACACACATGGGTCATATCCAACTACTGCTGCAAAGCCTTTAGCAACAGAACTGGTATTAAATAAATGAGCCACAGAAGAAAGGTGAGAAACTCAAGCCTGACTGCTTGCTAAAACAAAAATACCAACCACTTCCATAGGATTTAAATAAGGCCCAATGTCTCATAATATAATATTCAACATACTCAGGATAAAAACCAACAGTACAAAGCATACAAAGACCCAAGAAAATCTAAACTTACATGAAAAAAAGATGTTCACAGACACCAACACTGAGATGACACAGATCCTGGAATTATCAAGTAAAGACTTTAAAAGCAACTATTATAAAAATGCTCCAACAAGTAATGGAAAACATACTTCAATGAAAAAAAAAAAAAAGACAATGTTACCAAAGAAGAAGATATAAAGAACCAAATGTACATTTTAGAACTGTAAAAACAATAATCTGAATTCAGGGGTGGAAACCCTCACTGAATGAGTTCAAACATGGAATAAAGATAGAGGAAAAGTATGAAACTTGAGTATAAGTCAATATAAAATATCCAGTCTGAAGAACAGAGAGAAAAACAAGTGAAAAAGAGGAAACAGAGAGAAACTCAGGAGCCTATGGAACAATACCAGAAGAAATACTATTCTTAGACAGAGTTAACGGCAAAAAAATTATTGGAAGAAATATCGATGAAAAATTCCCATATTTGACAAGAGATATAAACTCACAAGTTCAATAAGCTCCTTAAACACTAAATAAACTCAAAAATACTCATACCCAGATATATTGTAATCGAACTGCTGAAACCTAAAAGAAAAACTTTGAAATGTAAATGATATAATACTTGAAAAGAAGCAATAATTCAAATAACTACATTTTTCATTTGACAAAAATAAAAATAATCAAAACCCCCAAACCAAAACAACAACAACAGAAACCAGAAAGGTCAAGAGGAAGTAGCATGCTGTTTTTTAATCACTGAAAAAAGAACTGTGAACTCAAAATTTTAAATCGGATAAAAATATCCTTTAAAAAATAAAGGCGAAATATTAAGGTTAACTAAGATAATTCATGGTGAACAGACCTGGTCTAAAATAATAGGTACAGGAATTTTTCCAGTCAAAGGGAATATGATACCGGGAAGAAATTTGGATGGAAATAGTGAAGACATAGGTGAATAGATAGAATACACTAGTCTAGCATTCTTCAGTTCACTAAAACGTGCTTGATAGATTGAAGGAAAGAAAAAGAAATTGTGTGATGAGCTTTTCTCTATAGAGATATACAGCATAAAAGATAAACACAGCATAAAGAGAAGAGATTAAGGAGACATACTGTGAAAATAAGGTTTCTTTGTTTGCCCCCATCTTTCCTGTGGTATAATTAACAAGTAAAAATTGTCCACACTGAAAATATTTGACTTGACATTTGCGTGTAGTGTAAATCGTGAAATGATCAAACAATGGAGCTAATTTACGTGGGTGATAAGGGTTCTACATTCCAATTGGAACGGTAAAATATTTACTTTATGTAAACTGAGGGAAGTACATATTTCGTAATCTCTATAGGAACCACGTTAAAAAACAGTACTATAAAAAGTGATATATCCCAAAACAAATAATATTGGGGTAATTGGATGTCAGCACACACACACAAATAACAAAAAACAACCTTGACCTAAACCTCATATTCCATACAAAAATTAACTCAGAATGGACCACATATCTATAATCAATGTAAAACATAAAACCAAACAGCTGACACAGTTACAGAGTGAGGGCGATGCTTTCTTCTTAATGCTTTTCTGTAGTTTTCAACTTATCCTTTATGACACGTAGAGCATTTGAAATCAGAAAGTATCTTAATATCAGTGCCTCACAGAGAAGTAGGTTTCTCCAAAATGCGACACTCATAGTGATAGTCATTTTTGCTAATTAAATGAAATGTTGCATCTTAGAACAATATTTTTAACAATTTTTTAACATCTGCCCTCACAAATTGCCAAGGTCTGCCAGGCTTACAGAAACCAAGTGGTAACATTTAAAGAAAAACTAGCCTAGTGACCTACGCAACGTGAAGACACTTCATATTATAATGTTTCCTATTACGGAGAGTATCAAATGCCAAACACAACTAGCCAGGAAAATAGCTATGCTGCCCTTCAAATGAAGTAGAGTAGGGAAAATGAGATTAAGGGGTAATAAGAAGGCATTTCAGGTGATCTCTACAGTGGACATGTTTGTTGCCTGTCATTTAATATTTTTTGCTGCACAGTATCCCATATTGCTTTACCCAGATTCTACTCACAATATCCTGCCTTTCCTTTTGAGTCATGTTCTTGACCAATTCCATAAGTTACTGTGAAGTGGACGCCTCCACCACACACCACCTCCCACTTACTACAGTCCAAGTCTGCCCTTACCTCTTTGGCCGGCAGTTAAGCGTTATCAGCCACTTTGAGAGTTAACTCACTGCAATCTACATCTTCTGAGTAAGCCGGCCAGTGACCTGTCCTTTTCTCAAGGGCCGGTCATCAGGTAAAAATATATGACGTCCTCTCATCTCCGTTCCTAGAGATGGAGAGCCAGTGTGCAAGTTGGCTGAGCTCCATGACGGGTCTGTGTTTCTGTCACAACTGTGCTCATCAGATAACACCCCAAACAGGTTGTAATTATGCTCTGGAGTCTCATTAAGTTATTGCTGGGCCTAATGAGGCCCTTAAGAATATTTCCCCATAACCCTTATGGGAGCGGGTCAGAGAAAAAAAAAAAATCAGTACCTGTTCATTCCCTATCGCCCACCATGAGGAAAGACCCTTCCTTCTCACTCCTTAAAAGCCAGCCTTGAAAAATATCTTAAATGTACACTTTACTAAATGTCATTTCATTTGGAAACTAACATGTGATATTTTTTTTCCTCCCATGGCAGTAATGCACAAAACCAATATATTTTATGGCCTAAATGAAAAAAGGGAAAGTGGAAGGTCGGGCACTGCTCCTTTAAGATGCTTCCAGAATCAAATACCACTCTCGATAGGGCTGCCAAGTAAGCACTTATGAAAGGTTAGAAACTGAAGCAATAAACTTCAGCACGAGGCCCTCTGCTCTCCTGGTTGAATGGGGATGTTTAATAGCAGGGATTCATCTTCCCCATCTCCTATCTTTATCTAGCCAACAGGGCCAAAGACTCTTTCTCAGACTCAGCCCTTTTTATCCTTCTCCCGAATTTGAGTTCCCTCTTATCAGTTCTTCCTGCCTTCTCCTGACCCTATTTCCAGTCGGATTTTCCCTCCTGCCCATCAGACTGGCTCTGCAGGGATGAAAGGACTGAGTCTTATTTGGCTTTCTTTTTCCAGAGACCAGAATGATGTTTAGAATCCACTTGTTTGCCCATCCATCCATTTTTCTTGATAGATAGATGATAAATAGATAGACAGACGAAAGACAGACGGACAGACAATCTATCTCAAGCATCTCTGGATGTCAGACACTGTTCTAGGTACTAGGAATGCAATAGCAAAGAAGACAGCTGGATCTTATTATCTAGGTGGGAGAAAAAGTGAGCCCACCCACAGTACAATACAGAGAATATTTACCGCAGGAAAAATACAACCCGTGCTCACAGCACGTAGAAGGTACATCAGCCTCGTCTTGGAGCGCTGGAAAAGGTGTTACTATTTACTGTTTATTTGTCTTTGTTCTGTTTTTTTAGACAACATATCTGGGGAAGAATGAAAAAGAAAAGTCCTCAGAGGAGAGGGGAGAACATGTGAGAAGTTGAGTGGGATTATAGATGTACAGTAATTGAAGATAGCAGAAGAGTCAAGTGCAAGGGGAAATTGGGGAGAGATTAACTGGAATCGGGAAAAGTAAAGGCGTGACAAGAAATAAGGAGACATTCAGTAAATGAATGGATAAATAGATATGCCTGTTTCTGTGTTTATAACAACCTAATGTTGGAAAACGCAACGTCCAGGACAATTCTGAATCATTTAGAAGAAAAGCACCAGGGAAGTTTGGCAGCACCGAGTTCAATACATCTGATCAATGGGGAGCTGTGCACACTTCTCAGCTCTGCTGTTTTTGCAATCATTATAAATTCTTCTGAAACAAAACAACCTTCCCCTAGAAACACATGACTCGAAGCACGCAAGGTGCATCTGTCATATGTGCTCTGAGTAGTTGCTGTCTAACTAGCACTGTGTTAAGGGGTGCACAAAGGACATATAGTGCATTTCATTAAAAAAAAAAAAAACTTGAAGAGAGGAGAAGAGAGATGAATAAAATGAAGATTATAATGCAGGGTCACAGTGTGATAGAACAAGAAAACTTAGGGTTCCCCCAAAAGGGAGGCACCAACCCAGCCTGTTGGGTGGGGTGAAGAGTAGAGTGAGGCATCAGTCAGGTGTGTCGGGAGGTGGGACCCTTGATGCCCCTTACCGAGGGGCTGGATGGGCCGACCTACCCAAGGAGCTGAGAAAACGATATAGTACCGTCCAAAGTGGGGCAGGATTAAAAGGGAGTGGAAGAGGGACGGGAGTGGAACAAAGGTACCGTGTTACTCCAAAACTCTCAATGTTTTGCTCGATTTTAACTGCACTTCTAGGAAAATAATTATTTTGATCATTTTTGAGTAAAAGAAATTTTATGTTAACAAGTGTTAAAATTTATCAGATGGAAGTGCTTGCCTCATAAGCAGGCATCCTTAGCTCCATTTTATGGGCAGGTGGGAATGAGACACAAGGACACAGAGAAAGTGAATTCCTGAAGTCATAAAGGTAGGGAGTGCCGGAGGGGGCATTACCCTCCAGGGGGCTCGGCTCAGGTCCCCTTCGGAATCACTGCTGTACACAGCTCCCGGTGTCAAGGAAATAAACCGAAATCACAGACCCCTACTCTGTCAATCCCCCTTGCACCTCACTTGTCCTCAATAGATGCTTTTTTTAGGTGTTCTGCCCTGATGTGATAGTTGCTTGTTTCTGGACAAGAAAACTTGCATTGACCATGTTTTCTGGCTCCATAAATCATAGATTTTCACAATTTGGCTTCTTGAAGTATGAACAAGGATAATTTCCATCAAATTAGATTGCTTGAATATTGACCTACTGGGCCCTTTTATAGATCCAGTTTTTTTCCCCAGTGGAGTCTGCAGGTTCAGAAATCAGACTACCCGAGTCCAGTCCTCACACACCATCTACATGACATTAGCCATACTGTATAATCTCTGTGGTCTCCATTTCTCCATCTGTACAGTGGGGATAACACTGTTCCTAAATAGTGTCTAATTTTGTTGCTAGTACTGCGGATTTTAATGTACAAAGATCACACTAAAAAAATTAAACAAATATTAGCATAGTGGCTAGTATTAAAATTAATATAAATTAATATAAAATTAACATTAAAATGAATGTGAGAGGCTCGGCGCCTGTGGCTCAAGCGGCTAAGGCGCCAGCCACATGCACCTAAGGTGGCGGGTTCGAATCCCCAGCCC
>NW_003852439.1:13261071-13262245 GCF_000181295.1 Otolemur garnettii | reverse complement strand
TTGGGTTGCAGGGGCAGTTCACTGGGAGCTACCACAATGCACAGTGTTCGTTTCCTTTAATGCACTGGCTCCCCTTCTAGGAATCTCTTTCACAGAGTACAGGGGTGAATGTGGAAATAAGGGTCATGCCTGTGATGCAACAGAAGGGAACCTGAGAAGAATCTCAGGGTCCGTCAGTTAAAATAACTGTGGTTCATCCGTAACAGAGGCTGGAAAACTTTTTCTTTTCCTCTTAACAGACAATGGTAAATAGCATCGGCTTCGAGATCCCCAGGGTCCGTGTCCCTGCTGCAGCTTCTCAGCTCTGCCATGGTGGTGAGAACGCAGCCGTGGACTGTGTGAACGCGTGGGTGCTGCTGTGTCCCCCCAAAACAGACTGAAGACAGGATGTGGGGCAGAGCCGGCCCATGGCTATAATTTGCCAAACTTTGATCTATACTATGGAATGCTATGAATTTATTAGAAATGTATTGATTTGGGGGAAGATATCTATGATAGAATAAAACAGAAGCAAGTTAAACCAATTTTTAAAATCCAATTCAATTTCTGTTTAAAAAGATAAAGCTCCACACACACATTCTGGACACACAGAAATATCCATTTATACATGGGAAAGGTCTGGAATGGTAAACACCAATCTAGAAACAAAAGCCCCCAAATTACGTCCTGGGAATGAGAATAATAATGGAGACGAAAGGGCAATAAAACATTTTTTTTTATTTCTAATCTTTGGTTCAGTTTCATTATTCCAACTTCTTGCAATGAGTACGCACTGCTTTTACAATCTCAAAGGAAAAATACCCAAGATAATATAATTGAAATGGCTGAGTTATAGTGGGGTTGTAATGGTTAAGTGAGATGTTATATGGGAAGCATCAAACCCAGACCTGCCTGGCTCCCAGTAAGGGCTGGATCAGTGATAGCTGTCCATCACCAGAAGGGAACCCAGGGTGGCTACCTTGACAACAGACCAACTCCAATTTTACGGGGACATTATGTACGTTTGCGTGGATGCTCTTAAATAAAATAGGGAGGTTGATATGCCAAGTTCACTGCTGGGGTTTTATGTTTATTAGATAACCTGAATTTATAAAGATGTGGAGTCCTGAAATGTGATAGCAATCCTAAAATCCATCACGTTTTTAATTACCTTCATTGCTTTCTGCAAATGCAT
>NW_003852439.1:13255245-13260227 GCF_000181295.1 Otolemur garnettii | reverse complement strand
AAAGAGCTGTTTTCTTCAGAGGAAATGTTTTTTACACTTGTCCTGCCAAGAACCCACTTGTTAAACATTCCATTAGCAACAGCAGAAGTCCCCCAGGTTGGAGATGAGGCTGTGCAGGCAGATGGGTCCTATACACAAACATTGGGTAAGAGGTGGTGGCAGCCACACGCAGCGCATGGCCAGGGCCCCTTCGGCCTCCAGCATCCATCTGCTTCCTACGAGGATGCAGGCTGTGGAGGTGTTCATTTCAGGCTTGATGCTGGTGCTGGAATGAAAGGGCAGCCCCTGGCCATGGAGAGCCTGGCTGGTCTGACACGTGTAAGCACCTTTACGAGTGAAACCACAGAATGTCTTTGTATCTCATAACTTGCAAGGTGGGAGAAACATATTGCCTATTATTTATTCTAATAATAAACCATTACCCCAGGCACATTTTTATTCTCCAGATTTAATAAGGTATTTTGTGAACCGAGGCAGAAGAGGGTTGGAGAAAACAATTGCTGTTATTATGAAGATGATTTCTATTTGTTTCTGAGGCAGGAGTAATCACCATTCCTTTCCTTCATAATCAAGGGTTATAATTGTCCTTCCTCAACCCCACCCCAACTCTATGCTCAGTCCAAGAATATTTGAACAATCTTTCCCAAACTGTCCTGGGGAACGAAAAGGGCTTGGCATGCTTCCCTGAACAAATCTCCTGGGACCATCATTACCCTACAGCTGGAGAAATCTGATTATGAAGCTTGGGCATCTCCACTCAGATTTTCCCATCATTCCCCTCTCCACATCAGGAGGCGGGAATGAGACAGAAGGGTGATTTACATACTATTTGCATATCTCTACGTAGACAGAATGTGTGTTCTCAAGACAGTTTCCAAGTTCAGATATTTTAACTTGACTTCTTTTTTTTTTTTCTTTTCTCATTGGACGTTACAGAATTCTAATAATTTTATCAGAAGTTGATAATTTTATAATCTGTATCCCAATTAAATAGATTCAGCAGAGACACAGAGGCCACGGCCTTATCTGGGCAGTCATCTTGATCATATTAATTGAGAGACATTTGAGAGGTCTCTAAAATGCAGCAGTTAAGAGAACAAACCATAAAGCCAGACTTCCAAGGTTCAAGGCTCAACTCTACTCCTTATTAGCTTAGGGACCTTGAACAAATTCCTTACCCAGGCCTGCCCGAGTGCCCTGCAGGGTCATTGAAGGTTTAAATGAGTTAATATTCACAAAGCAATTAGAAGAGGGTGCCTGGAACACAGGAAGCACTGAGTACATGCTTTGTCACTGCAAGAAGGACAATCTATTTCAACAGTCCATTTCTTGCTGTTGTGATGTGTTCTTTTTTAAAAGTTGGCAATGGAGGCTGGGCGCGGTGGCTCTCACCTATAGTCCTAGCACTCTGGGAGGCTGAGGTGGGTGGATTGTTTGAGTTCAGGAGTTTGAGACCAGTCTTAGCAAGAACAAGACCCCATCTCTAAAACTAGCCCATAATTTTAGAGTTATGGCAAGCTACTATAGTCCCAGCTACTCTGGAGACTAACACAAGAGAATTACTTGAGCCCAAGAGTTTGGGATTGTTGTGAGCTATGGTGATGCCACAGCCGAGAGTGACAAAGTGAGACTGTGCCTCAAAAAAAAAAAAAGACAATGTGCTGGACCTGCCTCACTGCACACTTAGATGTTGGGTAGGAAAAAAAGTATCACCACAGGGGTAGAAAATCAAAGCTTGGAAAAGTGGGTAACGCATCTGGAAGTTTTGTGCTGGGATATTAGACATCCATGGATGTCTACAGATAGTAGACATGTCAGCAGAAATAAATCCCGTAACAATGACTGTGCTACCACAGGAGGAAAAGAGAAATCAAGGTGAACTGAGTCCCATCGGACCAATTTTCCAGACAAGGCGACCGAGATGTGAACACCCCCAGGCCGGCTGCCTACGCTAGGCTGCCTTCTGCAGCCGAGGAAATCTTTACCTAGCTGTGAGAGGTCTTTTCCATTGCTGATTTCTATGACTTTACAAAATGTAATTATTTAAGAAATGGGAACAAATCTGTAGCTCGAGAAGCTTGAGGAGTATTCATTTTCTAATTTTCCAGTTCAGTTGTCTGAAAGGGTCAGCCTGTGGTTGTCACTGTTGCCGGGTGTGTCTGTACAAGCCTGCGTGTGCTGACACTGGAAAGCTTAACGGAAGGAGCTCTGGACGACCTGAGCTTCACACACACACACATGCGTGCACGCGTGCACACACAAAAATGCATTCTTAAAACCCCAAACTTAAAGAATCTTTACCGCAAGAACCAGTGCTCAGAACTTCTGAAACAGTGCGCAGGCATTCGTGTAAATGACAAGTGATTTAAAAGGAAAATCTAGGTCATCGGGCTGTTTGTTTTGTCATCATTGGTATTAATTAGACACTGGAAGTAATGACTGAGCTCGGAGAGCACTTCACACGTACAATAATAATAATAATGATGATAATAATAGCAATAAACCAACAGAGCTTTACCTTCGGAAAGAAAATATTTTCACCAGTGGCAGAAACCGGCAGGAACTAAGTGGGCAAACTTTGCAATTAACTTCTGCAAATGCGCTCTGAAATACCCCCAGGGGAGGTCTTATCTGTACTTAATATTCAGATAAATATTCTTTTTGTGTGCCGTGCATTGGACAGGGTGCACTTTATTTAATTTAAGTGTACAACATGATCGCTATCACGAGGGATAATCACCAGGAGTGGTAGGGCCCTTCAACCAGGATAAGTGCGCCTGCTCCATAGTCAAATGGCACTTGTGGGGAAGGAAACACAGGGTCCCAGAGGACGCTTTTCTCCAGTAGAGTCCTATGATACTCAAAGTGGGGCCTGGGCCGGCAGTGTTGGCATCACCCAGAAGCTCATTAGAATCACAGCAGCTCAGGCCTCTGCCCAGACCCCCAGAATCAGGGTTGTTCTAGACCCTGCTAGGAGGAGTTAGCTGCCCTCGCTGAGAACTCTGCTCTTCTGTCCCCCAATAAGGAGATCCTGGGGCTACTGTGATAGCCCCACTCATGTGTCTTCAATTCAGAGGGCACCTTGCTGAGGACTTCTCCCGATGTTTCATGGAAGTGAGAGCCTTGGGGCCGTCCAAGTAGGCTCACTGGTCCCCCCTTCTTTCCATCCATCTTTGTGAAGTGGCCTAGACAGGCTCACAGCTTGAAGGAAGCTCCACTGGTGGTCAGCATTTGTCTTGGACACCCCCATGCTCCTAATAGGTCATTTCTAACCACAGACCCCCCACCTCTGGTCCAGCACCAACCCGGTCACTCCCAGGGGAGAACTAGCTTTCTGCCTCCTCATCCTCTGTCACCCAACAGATGAGACCAGTGAGGTTTAGAGCAGCTCAGCTAGATGCCCCGGGCTAGGAAAGAGCAGAGCTAGGAATCAATAAGCCTTAGTCCAGACCCTGTGGTGAAAATCGCTGAGATGGGGCTGGGTGGGGGACAGGTCCAGGGACCACACTGTGTCACCAATGTAGGGATGTGTCCTTACCCATGTGGCCCCCCACCCTACCGTCCCCTCCTGCTGCCCCATCCTCATCTGTCCAATGGAGGGAGTCCTGAGCACTCGCCAAGGGTCTAACGTGATACCTTTGTGCGGGTCAGCTCTGTACCCACACCCAACACCTTTGCTTCCTCACAGGCCCGGGCACCGCACTGCCTTCCCCTCCCATCTCCTTCTCCCTCTCACACCAGCTCAAACACAGGAGGACAGGGCCGACGTCTTTTTCTTGACTCCTGAAAACAGGGACAAGGAACACTCTGTACACAGTAGGTGCTTCCTGCTATTTTTGGTGAACTAAATTCCAGACACACATACAGCATGATTCCTGCTGACTCACATTGTCTCCCAAATAGTCGCAGTTTTCCCACCAGCCGGGAAGGGCCCCTTCCCAAGGGTAGAAAGGCAAGCTCACAGCCACAGTCATCTGAGCCTTGGAAGTTGGACAAGTTGACTGCAAGGGGCTGTCTGTGCCTGCTGGAAGACTGGAGATGTTGAGAACATCGTTAGCTCATGGGGACCCGAGGTGGGGTCTCTCACAAAGGGGGAAAGGAAAATTTGCCACCACCAACAAAAGCACAGGTGAGATTCAAGGACAGAGCAATGTACAATTTGTTCATTGAAATTATTAGAGATTGTTCTCTCTAATTCCAGCTAGGAATTACCAGGGAGCTTGGTCAGAGGATGGAAAATGTTCCTCTCACAGATCTTAAAAAGTAAAATAAAGGCCACGCATGGTGGCTCACACCTGTAATCCTAGCAGTCTAGGAGGCCAAGGTGGGAAGATTGCTTGCGCTCAGGAGGTCAAGATCAGCCTGAGCAAGAGCAAGACCCGGTCTCTACTAAAGATAGAAAACTTAGCTGGGTACTGTAGTGGGCATCACAGTCCTGGCTACTCAAGAGGATGAGGCAAGAGGATCACTTGAGCCAGGAGTTTGAAGTTGCTGCGAGCTATGACACGACAGCACTCTAGCCTGAGGCAACAGAAGGAGATTCTGCCTCAAAAAACAAGATAAGATAAATAAAATGAAGCTCTACATATGTAGATGTTCTCACATAAGAGTTGGCCAGCCTGTAATTTGCTCATGGCCATGGACTTTAATCTTTTCTTTTAAAAATAAGTAGGACTGAATTTAAAAAAAAAATAATTATAAAATAACAGCGTACTAAAATGAATGCTCTTTGAGCTAGCTAGTCAGCCATACTGACCTCAGTAACAAAGTGCCTTAAATAATGAAGAAGTCTAATCTGGTCCCCTTGACTGAAACATTCTTCAGCAGCTACCCCTAGCAGGGCTGCTGAAAGAAGGCAGAGCCTCTATAATTCCACGAAGGAGAAAGGAGTTACCAGTCTCCTTGGGTGGGTGAGGGGCTCCCTATGTGTCAGGCAGGCAGGCAAGGACCACCTGGGCAACGCGAGAGTCAGGCCCCAAGGT
>NW_003852439.1:13250824-13255225 GCF_000181295.1 Otolemur garnettii | reverse complement strand
AAAATGTCATAACACTGTAGAAAACCCACTGGCAGGAGCCTAGCAAGGTGGTTCATACCTGTAATCCCAGAACTCTGGGAGGCCGAGGCAGACAGATTGCTTGAGCTCATGAGTTCAAGACCAGCCTGAATGAGACCCTGGCTCGGCACCTGTGGCTCAAGTGACGAAGGCGCCAGCCACATACACCTGAGGTGGCGGGTTCGAATCCAGCCTGGGCCCACCAAACAACACTGACGGCTGCAACCAAAAAATAGCCAGGCGTTGTGTCGGGCACCTGTGGTCCCAGCTGAGGCAAGAGACTCGCTTGAGCCCTGGAGTTGGAGGTTGCTGTGACCTGGGATGAACATGGCACTCTACCCAGGGTGACAGCTTGAGGCTCTGTTTCAAAAAAAAAAAAAAAAACAAAAGCAAGAAACCCTAGGAGCTACATTTATGAAGTGCCACCTTTGTGAGATGTACTGAACTAAGGCCTTCACTTGCGTTATCTCATCGGTGTCATCACAGGTATTTGTCACCTGAGCCTGATGTGGCCCACCTTGTTTTTATCCACAGCATATGGCTTAGAGAGTTTAAGCAACCTGTTCAAACCAGCCAGGGTTTGAGGCCAGGTAGTGAAGCTTGGGGTTCATCCAGTCCCTAGGCCTTCCTTCCTCTCTGTACCCAGACCTGTAGCCACAGTCTCGCAGCATGCTCACACTGGCTTTCTCTCCAGCCAGTGTGCCAGCTTAGGTCACCACCCTGGAAGAGGCGGCATCCTCATCCTCGTATACCACGTAACCTTTTCTCTCCCATCCCAAACAGGTGGGATCTTACATAAGACTCTCCCTGCGTGGTGGCTTGGCCTCACACCCTCCCATCCCTGGTCTTGCCTATTTTCTCTTCCAGCATAAATACCCACATTTTCTGCAACTCTTCCTCAAATGAAAAGAGTTGCATTTCCTCTCCCACCCTCATCATTTCCTCTAGGACACGGGGTCACGTGGTGTTTAGAGTCCGAGAGGAATGAAGCCAGGGTCTGGATCTGCATCTTATTTGTTGGACCTTTAACACACCCTACAACTTCCTGTGCTGGGTATAGTAGTGTTTCCCCTTGAATTCAGGTCCACCCAGAACCCCAAAAGGCAACCTTATAGTATTCAGAAATAGGGTCTTTGCAGTTTTGGAGGAGCTCCGGATCCAAAGAGAGTTTCCATATATGGAACAGTAAAGAACATATAGAGACATGGAGGAGAAGGCCATGGAGTAACAGAGGAGGAGATCAGAGAGACGGACCACAGGCCAAGGAAGTCCAGAACCACCATTAGTCGGAGAAGGAAGGAGGATGATTCTCTTCTACAGCCTTCGGAGGAAACATAGCTCTGTGGGCATCTTTATTTCAGATTTCTACCCTCTAAACCAGACAGAATAAACTTCTATTGCTAATTTGTGATCATTAGTTACGGTAGTCCCTTGGACGCTCTACCAATGCCTCATTTCCTCATCTGTAAAATGGGTATGAAAGTCCCTTCCTCACTGCACAGAGGGAGTCCAGGTCATACTATCCCCGTCACTGGAGAGCAGCCTTCTCTATCATTACCCATTTGGGAAAATGCCATCAAGTCAGACCAAAGGACAGAGCTCATCAGTGTCACTTGCATCCAAACCAGAGGCTGTGGACCAACCTTCTCATTAGAGTTTTCTGTCACCAATCTCCCATAATTTATTACTTCCCCACCTGCTCTTCTGAGTACCTATCCTATCATCCTCCACTTTGCCCCAAGGGGATCACACATCTATCCAACACGGGTGTCCTCGTGTCCTTTTCAACTGTCCGGCTGGAGTTCCTGCATCCTGTATCTGCCACATTTTCTAAGTCTCCTGTTCCAGTGAGAAGAAATAACATTTTTGAGGTCTGGCTATTCTCAATGAAGGGACACGTGAATGGAGTCACTGTTCTTTCTTACTCAAGAAATTCACAAACCATGCTTTTCACAATCTCGCCCAGACCCACGTGCAGGATTCATGAGATGACCCCAGCCAGCAGAGTATCCAGAGCCTGCCAGATTCTTCCATCTGGAAATGAGAATAATATCTGATATATTCCTTTTTCAAATCTCATAGCCCTCTACTTTTTTGGTACAAATTCTCAATGATATTTAGTGACCTTATGTCCAAGTCACTCTACTGTTGTGGGTAGAATATCTACACTTAGCACTAACACTCTCTTAAATGGAGTTCCCTAGTACTGACTCCATCTCCCATACTGAAGTCTATTCCATCCTGATTGAAGATAATGCTTCTTTTTTTTGCAGTTTTTGGCCGGGGCTGGGTTTGAACCCGACACCTCTGGCATATGGGGCCAGCGTTCTACTCCTTTGAGCCACGGGTGCCATCTGAAGATACTGCTTCTTAATAGAGAAGACTGAAAAAACCTTAAGTTTCATTGGTATAATCAGGGGTCCTCAAACTTTTTAAACAGGGGGCCAGTTCACTGTCCCTCAGACTGTTGGAGGGCTGGACTGCGGGCTTGGGACGAGTCGGTTGCTAAGCAGGATAGGCAGTGGCGGCAAAAACACCTGGTGGGCTGGATAAATGTCCTTGGCGGGCTACATGTGGCCCATGGGCCATAGTTTGAGGACCACTAGATATGATATATGTATATCAGCTTTCTTCTATTAGCCCCAAATAGTCTATCAATTCCTTCTAGCTCTTCTTGAACAGATTTTTTTCTTTTTTTTTTTTAGCATAACATAATAATTTTTTTTGCCTTTTTTATTACATCATAACTGTGTACATTAACACATTTATGGGATACAATGTGTTGATTTTATATACAATTTGGAATGCTTACATCAAACTGGTTAACATAGGCTTTACCTCACTTTTTGAATTATTGTGTTACGACATTTATAGGGAATAAATGCAATCGTTCAATCCTGCAATTCCTCTACGTGGTGGGACCTCATGTGTTGCTGTTGATTTCCTGTTTTACACATACGTAGCATCAGCACAACCTCTTAATTAAGTACATTTGGAGATGGGGGTCCAGTGTGTTTGCTGATATGGTCACTTACACTATTTTGTAGATGGGGGAACTAATGGTCAGATTGCAAGCTTTCCCACAAACGCATAGCAGCATGGCGGAGCTGGGATCCACACTCAGGTCTGAAGAATGCTGGCTGATGCCGGCAGCTTCTCTCATGAGGCCTCTGCATGTCACTTCCTTTGTTGATCACAAACTTTTGGAGGATCCAAGTTGTCCATATCTGCCAGGCTCCCCACTCATAGGAGACTCTTCTAGTTATATCAAGTCCCATTCACAGTTGGTTCATATTTTCAAATATCTTTTGGGAATGTGGCACAAATAAAAGTCACAATGATGTTTGGGTTGATATTTTTTAAAGTGGGGGGCTCTGTATTGTGATTGAATGAAGAGGCCATGATGATCAAGCATCAGTGAGAAAAAAATCCCTCCCATCTAACTCCAGCCCTCTGCTGGGACAGAGCGATGCACAGCCTCCCATTTACACTGAGTCAGAGCATGAACCATGCACCAATTTGATTAGAAAATGGCTTACATGTAGAGCAAGCCCGGTCTATTATGGGGAGAGCCAGACTAATGAAAGTTGGAAACGGAAGAGTCTGTCTATCCTTCTTCAAATCTGTAAGCCAATTATTATATTGGATCATGACTTCCAATATTTCTGCAGGCTTCTAGGCAGTGAGACTGTGCCAGACAATAGGCAAATAAGAAACTGCACTTCTGGGGGGCCAAGAACACTTTCTGTGCTAGAAATTAAATAGAGAGCGTCCTTCTTTTTTTCCTACCTCCCTTTGGGCATCCCTCCTTCCTTCTTTCTCTTCTCTTTTTCCTTTTTTGTTTCCTTAATACCAAAAAGGAAATTCAAACTTTATGTTGCAGATAGGAAGGGAAAGAAATCTGTTTGTTTGTCCTCAGTACAGTCAAAGAGTTTGACTGGAAACCTTTCTTGCCATGTCTTTTAAAAGTTGAATGCTGAAAGGCAGGCTTTGGGGATTAAAGTCTATGCATGCTTATTCCCTGGTTGGGTATTTCTAAGTACGTTAGTCTTGGTTAGAGGAGAATAACACTGAGGCTAAGAGAAACCACAGAGAGTGATTTAGAGCAGAAACTTGGAGCCAGACTGCTTGGGTTTGAATCCTGCCTCTGCCTGGAGCAAGCTATCTGATCAACCTGCACCCCTACTACCCCTTAAGGAAAAGGGGGCTGGTAATGGCAGCTAACTTACAAGTTTTTTTATTAGGCATATATGAGTTTATATCTAAAAGGCACTTAAAGCAGTTCCTGGCACAGAGACAGAATTCTATAATGCTTGTTAAATAAAATGGAGGCAATTAACTTATCCAAATGGATGATTCATCTTTTCTATTCATTTTCTTGTT
>NW_003852439.1:13207893-13250561 GCF_000181295.1 Otolemur garnettii | reverse complement strand
GGCAGGTCAGCTAGACCTCCAGGAGTAGTGACACCTGCTCCAGAGAAAGCTCAGCAGCTGGGCCGGGTGCAGCTGTCCTGGGAGAGTGCCTCTGTATTACCAGGCACAGGTGTGTGGGAACACACACACACACATACACACACTCCCGTGCTGCGCAAATCCTTCCCATGCAACCAGGAGACACAGTGAGCAGACTTTAATGTGCAAATCAGCAGGTGTCGCATGTAAACTTTCTCTAAATCTGATTTAAAGGTGGCACAGTGCCCTCTGGCAGCCAAGAGGTGAGGCCTGGGAGCGGGGGAAGGGAGAGAGCTGGGAGGCTCAGCAGGGCTGCTCTACCTGAGAGGCAGAGGTGCAGAGGGAGCGTTTCCCCTCCAGTTACCAGCCAGCTCCCCTGGGGGATCCAGGCCCTTCCTCCCTCCCTGCACCTCTGTGCAGAAATGCCACAGCTGCAAGGAAAGGTGGGGAGGGGGAGCCAGATGAGGCTGCCGCAGTATGTGTGAGAGAGAGAGAAATAAAGCAAGAAAGGGGCCGACAGGAGAGGCATGGGCAGAGGAAAGAACAGGAAGAGAGAGTGGCACTACACAGGGCCTGGCAGCAAGGAGCACACATCAGTCATGAAGGGAAGAAGAAACATCGCCTCTTAAGCGCTGGTCTTCTGCCCCTGAAGGGATAGCTGTGATGTCCTTACTGTGGTCCCCAGAAGCTGGTTTAAGGCAGACCCAAGCCAGGGAAGGGTCTTCTTGCTGACACTTCCACCTTGCACTCTGGCCCAGGTCCTGTCAAAATGCAAATTCCCCAGTCTGTGCACCTCAACTGGGCAGGGTCCTTCTTTTGTCCCCGCTTTGTTCAGACCTTGGTCTAGGTGGATCTCATGCAAACCCACAGGGGTCCAGGAATTCCCGAAGAAAGGGCAGGTCTCTCTGCAAGGAGCATGTCTTTGCTGAGGTTTGTGAATCCCGGCCAGGGGTGCCTCTGGATGTGGCTGCTCCAGTTTGAATCCCTGCAGCGCCATCTGCTGGCCAACTCCTCTTAGATTGGCGCATCCCCTGGACGCCTGGCACTGCAGCCGGGCTGAACCCCAGAAGAGAACGTTCCCCAGCACCCTTAATTAGGTGGCGTCTCTATCTGTCCAAAATCTCCCCGGGGCATGCCCACATCTCCTCTGCTGCGAGGCTTGAAAGCATGCATCTGCAAATGTTAAGCGGTGGGATCTGGTTTCATCTCTCCTTTCTGCTCACTTTGTGGCCTCACATCCAGACCCCCGTGGGCCTGTTTCCTCATCGCTAAACTGAACAGTTGAGCAAGTGACTTCTGAGGCCCCATTCAGCTTCAGGTTTGTGTGAGGCACAGCACTCTCATCCAGACTAAAGACCAATAGGGTCCAGAGAGAATTACAGGGGATGGCTCCAAACTCAACCTTGAAACCTCTGCCTGAAAAGCTTAATGACAAGGGCAAGATAAAGGGTTTTGGAATTTGTGCCGGAGGCTCTTTCACTCCTATCTAACTGCTGACGAGGAGCAGGAGGCCTCCATGAACATTAAGTAATGATGGTGGCAGCTGAGGGGCCACCCCACTCTCACCCTTTTCAGACACCTTTGCCCCGGTGTCTATGAAATAAAGAAGCATCATCCCACCAGCTAAAGAATTTTTTGCACAAGGGCCTCTAATTGTTGTCTATTATTAAAAAGTGCACGAGAGAGAAGCCATGGATTATAAATTCATGGTAGATTATGTTTTAATGTTCCCCAAACAGAATAATAATTGCTAAAACTGCTTTGGATATCAAGCTTCATTGCACTGAACTGCACTCTACGAATTATTATTTTTAAAAAATCACTTATGGTACCAGGATGGCACAGTGTCACTGAACTGGGCTTTCCATGGCAATCTCCGTCGAAGCCACCAGGCCACCCGGCACTAATGTGCAGGGCAGGAGATGAGTGCCAATGCTGTAAATTAAGGTGCGATTTGTAAATGCTTCATTAATATTTATTAAATGATTATTAGATGCTCTTACAATCTTTAATAAGATATTATAAAGCATGTCATTAAAATGCATTAAAAGCATATTCTTAGTAAGCCACGCCGTAGCCTGCTGTTAGGAAATCCCTGGTTTTATGATCCTCTTCCTAAAGGCTTTTCCAAGATATGATTATGATGAGGATATAGGGACTTAAGTGGCTGTCTGATCAAAACATCCCCTAGGAGGCTGGCAGATACGGGCCCCCATGGGAATCAGAAGCAGTAAGCCTTCACTGTTGTCAGCTCTCTTTCCAAATTCTGTCTTTGATCCTGCGGGAAATACCAATTACAAATAAATTTCAACTTCTGGTTGATTAAAAATGGCAACCTACTACACTTAGTTGAGAAGGATTCTGAGGCTCTATTTGAACTAAGTGGAAACGAATATAGTGATTGATAAGTGATGTCTTTTGTGTGTACTGTACATGCAGGTTCATGTACCAAGAGCAGGTAACACTCATCTCTGATTTAGGACAAGGATACACAGAGAGAGGTGTTGTGCTGGGGATACTACTCTTTTTTTTTTTTTCCTTTGAGACAGAGTTTCACTCTGTCCCTCTGTGTAGAGTGCAACCTCAAAACTGTAAAGTGATCCTCTTGCCTCAGCCCCCCAAATAGCTGAGAACTACAGGAGACAGGTACCTGCTACTATGCCCAGCTAGTTTTTCTCTTTTTATTTTTCTATTTTTGGAGACAGAGTCGCATTCTGTCACCCTGGGTAGAGTGCCATAGCATGATCTTTGCTTACAGCAACCTCAGTCTTAGGCTCAAGAGATCCTCCTGCCTCAGCCTCCCAGGTAGCTGGGACTACAGGCACCCACTGTGATGCCCTGCTGGTTTTTCTATTTTTAGTAGAGACAGTGTGTCCCTACAGGCTGGTCTCGAACGCTTGAGCTCAAGCAATCACACCTCTCCATTCTCCCACAGTCCTAGGATTATAAGCATGAGCCACCATGCCTGACCTTGCGGAAACGACTCTTATAAACCCCATATTTGGTTTCTATTTTGGTTGCCTTATCGCCACACATATATGAAAGAATGCATGGAAGAGGAATGTGTCTTCAAAGGCAGCAGCCCCCAACCTTTTTGTCAACAGTGATGAGTTTCATGAAAGACAATTTTTCCATGGACCAGTGTTGGGGTTGGGAGGGTGGTCTGGGGGTGATTCAAGGACATTACATTTATTGTGTGCTTTATTTCTATTATTCCCGTAACACGAAATAATTGCATAACTCACCACGATGCAAAATCAATGGGAGCCCTGAGCTCCTCTTCCTGGAACTAGATGGTCCTATTAGGCTAATGGGAGACAGTGACACCCAAAGCATATTGTGTGTGTCCTCAGCTCCACCCCAGACCATCAGGCCTTAGATTCTCATAAGCAGCCTGTAACCTAGATCCCTGGCATGTGCAGTTTACAGTGGGGCTCTGGCTCCTATGAGAGTCTCATGCCGCCACTGATGTGACGGGAGGCAGAGCTCAGGTGGTGATGCGAGTGATGGGGAGCCGCCGCAAATACAGAAGCGGCTTTGTTTGCCCCTCTGCTGCTCATCTGCAGCTGTGCAGCCCGGTTTCCGACAGACTGTGCACCAGTTCTGGTCCATCACTCGGAGGTGGGGACCACAGTTCTAAAAGGCAGGCATGGGAAGACGGATTGAGAATAGTTGCCCGTTCTCGCAGCATCCAGAGGTCTTCCTTCTGGGGCCTGAAAAATCTCTCCCTCATTTCCGAAGATTGTTGGCTCCTTCTGGGACCTTTCATTATCCATCTTACCTTCTTTGAATTTACTAAGATCTTTTCTGCCGCAGTGCCTTTGCATAGGCTGGGCTCTTGGCTTAGGATTCTCTTACCTCTGCTCTTTAGATGGTCATTCCTCCTTTTTTTTCAAGTGTCAAATTAAATAGCCTCCTCCTGCCAGTCCATGTCATGACTCACTCTGCCTCTATCCTGGCCGTACAGAGAACGAAGTCTCGGAAACGAGACAGGGGGCTTCAAGCCCCACGTGGGCAACGTCTTAGCTGTGGAAACTTTGGAGCCAGTTATTCCAACCCTCAATGCCTTTAAGCTTCCTAGGTAGGGTTGATAAGAACAGTACTCATGAACGGAATGAGCTAACACACAAAGAACATTAAGGAATGTTTGGAACATACTAAGTACTTGGTAAATGTCCATTGTTCCCATTTTCCCTACATAGCTATTATTTTTCAGCTTTCATCTGCCAGATGTCAGCTCTCTGGGGCCATGGGGCCTATCTATCTAGAACCTACTATGATACCTGGCTAATAACAGCTGCCTAATATGTATCAGCCAATTATTATTATTATCTTTAACCAGGGGCTTCACTAGGGTCAATATAAATAAGGCCTAGTTTATGGCCTCACAGCACAAGAAAGCACATCCTATAAAGAAAGAAAAGGAAGTGGACCATTTTAATTCAACCTTAGAAATTCAAGAGAGAGGTGACATGAAGGCTCAGGACATGTTCTAGAGTCTGCCACACCTGCGTATCAAGGCCATCTCGACCATCTCTCTAAGAATTTGGCCTTGGACAACATATCCCATTTCCCTGGTTGCTGCTTATCTTTAAAATGAGGACAAAACTCTATACCTTCAAAAATTAGAAACAATTTATCTAAATGTTCCCTGTGCACATCTGGTATATAGTAAATGCTCAATAAATCAAAGCTGTTACTATTATTTTATTGTAGCATCATCTTTATTATGGGCAAAAGGCTCGCCAAATGCTATGGCGGACTCTGAATCCGGTTCGGGCAAATAAACTGAAAACAATAGGCCTTGAATTGAAAGAATCAGACTCAGAGGTGGCCAGGGATCCCGTGAGGTCTCTAGAACCTTCAGAAAGCATTTTTAGCTTTTTTGTGTTTTAGAGACAGAGTCTCACTTTGTCACCCTCAGTAGAGTGCCATGGAGTCACAGCTCACAGCAACCTCTAGCTCCCGGGCTTAGGTGATTCTCTTGCCTCAGCCTCCTGAGTAGCTGGACTACAGGCACCTGCCACAATGCCCGGCTATTTTTGGTCACAGTTTGGCTGGAGCCGGGTTCGAACCTTCCACCCTGGGTGTATGGGGCTGGCGCCCTACTCACTGAGCCACAGGCGCCACCCAGCATCTTTGGTTTTCTAAGAACACTTCGCACCACTGCCAGCCCGCTGAAGTCTGCAGGGAGGGTTCCCACTGGGGTTCCCAGGGACCCTGCCAGCCTGAAGCTGGATTCAGTCACCTCCTGCTGTTTCCCTTCAGCTGGGGAGCACTGAACTGGAGCACCATCTCGAAGCCAAGAAGCTGTCGCTTCAGGGAAAACTGCAGTAGAACCTCCCATTCCCTCCACTGCTGGGAGTGGCAGGAGGGAGCCCGTGGGTCACCAGCGACCCACCCCCACCCTCTTGCCTCTGAATCCCCTCTTGCTCCCTATAAACACACAGACACATGTACAGCCCTGGCCCTGGGGGGCTTCCTTGTAAATCCAAGTACTGTTCTGGTGACAAAGCATATCTCCCAGGCAGCCCCACACCCTCCTCAGCGTGGATTTTGAATGGTCTGGGTCTAATCCCGTCTTTGCCACTGCTGACTACCAGACTTTACTCCAATTATGATACCTAACCTCTTCTAAGCCTGACGTTTTTTAATATAATGGTGATGTTAATGTAAAGGTGCCACACATATAACTCAAACGGCTAATTTACACGGCAGATTACTACAAATACACATATACTTAGCACATGCCTGAGACTTGCAAAACATTTTAAGTTAGTTATTATCATATTTGTCTTTAAAGAAAAAATCAAGGCTACCCCATCATGGCAGGACTCCTCGATGAAGCAGAATTTCATCAGAGACCAGGAAGGAGAGAAGGCCAGAGGGAAGCAAAGATGATTCCAGGTGGGGAAGGACAGAATGGGCAAAGGCTGGGAGGGGAGAGAGCGTGTGGCCTACTCCGGGCAGAGAGCAGGGCAGCCCGCGGGAGCACAGATGGGGAGGTGGTCGTGGCAGCTGGGCAGGCTCCAGTGGCTCAGGGTTAGCGGGCACTGCGGTAGGGTGCGGAAGTTTGCTTTTGCAAGCTAAATCTGATGAGCAAAGCCCACAAACATCCAGTATGTGAAACTGGGCATTCCTCCTCTGCGCTGGACGGCCTAACGTAAGGTCCACTTCCCCTGCTTTTGGATGGCCAAAGTCATCTTTCTAAGCAGCGAATTAGCCTGAGACCACAGATAATGTCATTCAAACCGTAACACAATAGAACACCCACAGCACAGATCACGGGAGGGAGGGAACCACGGTTCAGAGGTGGCAGAGTCGGGGGCTGTGGAGAACCTACCAAAAGGTCTCTCAGGAAAAAAATACTGTAACGTGAGCACATGCTCCTGCTCTCTCTCTCTCTCTGATGTATTTTCAAGAAGTTCATGAAACTTGGTTTAAAGCATCTACTTCAAATAATTCATTTTGTCTGAAAACTTGGATCCCTTTTTTACCCCAAGTATCAACATTTTCCAAATCTACCTGATTTATTTTTCCCTCAAGCACCAACATAACAAAACGCAAGTGAAGTAAGTGCAACAAATTACAGATTTTTCACAGCTTTCCTCAGTGTAGAAAGAAGAAAAAACAAACAAAACAAGAGAAGAGAGGTTATGATGGTAGGTGATTTTATGAAAATAATTCCACGAGTACAAAAAATAATTCCAGGTCTAACATGTACTCCATACTAAAAGAACTGGTGTTATTTTCACCTGGTAGGTACCATCACCTTTTGGTCGACACACACACACACACACACCCCTATCTCTTATAAAAACCCAGAAAACCAGAAACAAGATTTTTAGTTCTGAACAAGAGTGGTTTTAATTTACAGACACTGTTCACATCTCCAAAATAGAATTGAGACAACGCAAACACGCACACACACACAAAATTATATTCAAAGAGGTATCCAGAAAAAAGTATCGAACTCTTATTGAGCCTGAAATAATCCACACAGCTCAGGCTTCTCATGGAAAATAAAGGTCTTGCCTGAATTGTTAGACATCTCCTTGCATAAAGAGAAGCCAGAGGAAACATCTAGAACGAGAAAAGCAGAGGATGCCTCCCGTCCTCGGGTAGTTAGCTGATTTGGAATGATCCCCGCTGCATGGCTGGTGGAAATTCTGCAAGGGCTTGGCACAGGCTTCCAGATGGGCTGCACTTCAGGAGACCTGGACACTCCGACAGGAGGTGGCTGGCTGCCCGTGCAGGCTGGCTGGAGGAGCTAGCCCAGGCTGTTTTCAAATGTGAATGACAATCTTCTGATTGGGACTCTGTAAAATTCCATTCCCCGAATACCACATCTACCTGAAGAGGAGGGGCGTGCCCCTAACTCACACACTGCAGGCAGTTTGCAAATGCGGCATTTTGGTAAATGCTCTCTTCCTGCCAAGCCTCTAAGACTCCAATTCTCTCTGAACAAATGAATGAACAAATGAACGAGAGAAGAAAATCATTAAAAAAAAAAAAAAAAGACAATGCTCTTTTTCCAGAGGGTTATAATTCATCGGTATTTGTCTGGAAGTTGGCCTGTCGCAGGGTTGTGAAAAGGTGGACAGAAAAGCTATTGCACATCCAGAAAAGGAAAAGCTTCCCTGGCCAAGGTCAAGTATATATCAGCCATGAGACAAAGCAACACTCATTTCAACCTGAGGCCACAATGTACCTTGACCCCAGCCTCGTGAAAACAACAATTTGCAGTCGTCTATAAAACACTTCCTTTACTTTCTCTGTTCTGTTGCCTTCGTCCAAACCCAGAGTCCTGAGTTAGCAGTATCTGGCTGTATTTCACAAGCCAGTGGGAGTGTGTGCGCTGCATTCTAAGGTTTGTGGCCAAGATTTATCTCATTCTCTGATGGCATTTTATCGTTATTAGAGAGCAATAAATTTCAGCTCCGTTAGCACTGCATTTAAATATGCACCAGCCGAGATAGAAAGGTGCTGGATCTATAGTATACTATAAATTCCCATTATTTGCCATCATTCCATATACTTGGGCCTTGGCAGAGCCGAGTCGAGGCTGCACATTTTGTTTAGATAGCTCCTCTTCCCTAAAGGGAAACTTCGCCAACACTTGAAGCAGATACGATTTGCTGGCCGCGACTCTGTTTGCACCTCAACAGCTGTTTTGCTTTTTTATTTAGAGAGAACAGGGTTGCCACCATCTGTCTTTTGAAAAATGAGTTCTGCTCACAGCAACATGGAACCATAAAAAAGAGAAAGAGAGAGAGAGAGGCTGAACGATGAAGCCAAATGTCATGATGGAGAGAGGGTCAGCGCGACCAGGAGACAAAAAGAACGGTGAAACATTTACTATGGGGGGTGGGGGGGGACAAAACAACCAGTCAAGGATTTCAAGGTTAGTAAATGAGGCTCCAGTGACAGCTGAGAGGGGACAGTCTGCAGTTCTGGCAGAGCCCAAATAACGAACAACCTCCCCTCGTCGGTACCTAGGTCTGCTGTCACAGGCCGCTCACAGACTCCAAAAACTGCCCCCTGAGGTAGATACCGTCATCAACTCTATACTGGCACGGGCATTGTCAGATATGATTTCAAGCCCAGCCCTGCCCTTTCTTGGTTTGCAGCCTGCATCCTGCCTGTTTCTGCATCCCCCAAGGGAAGAGGAGTGTCTCCCCGAGGGAAGGGCGGCTGGAAGGATTAAATGAGATGATGCTTGTGAAACTCCAGGTGCACTGCTGGCCACTCACACGCACTTACTACATTTCAGCCATGTCTGTTCTCAAAGCAGTTAAGTGATGAAGGTTAGGTCCCAAAGGTAGTACGAAACATGAGCCCAGACTTAAATCCAGTCTTCAGAAATCAAGGCTTTGGTTTTTAATATCTCTATAGCCCTTTTCTAGCCCTCAGCTACACAAAGGCCAATTTATACCATGGTACCACTTTGACTCTCAATTCTCAATGACTTAACATAGCAGAAGAACACTGCTCACACAGGCCACCTGTCCAAGACAGACCCTGGGGATGAAGCATAGAGTGTTCAAAATGGTCACTCAGGTTGACAGATATCCCCCTATTTCATTGTAGGAGTTCAGATTCACTGTGGCAAAGGACCTTGTATCCATCCTCCCATGCTTGGTCCTTGAAGTGACACCCATCATTACTGGCCACAGAAGACCAGTTATGCCCATATGTCATTGGCCATGATGAGGCTCATAGCCCTATCCAACTGCAATGGGCAACTGGGAAGTGTAGTCTTTCCAGAAAGGAAACCTTACAGCCACATAGTGATAAGTGCTTGAGTGTCCATCATGCCAACTCCTGGGAAAATGATGGATTAACTGGGCCATTTCCCTTCATGAGGATTTTATCCTTCTCTAAGACATGGTGTTTACCTCTACAGATATAAGTAAAGCCAAGAAAATCTGGTATTACAAAATTCCTCTTCACAAGTACTATCTGTCTCTGTACCCAAGTCAACAGACAAAACAAGGCATTGCAAAGACTTATTGGGAGTTTAATAGCATAGAATCAAAATGTTGAAATACTAGACTCGCTAGTCATAAAAAAAATTTGAACATGATCATTCTTTCTTATTGATTTAAAAGGGCCTTTTTAGTAAGAGCAGATGAATCATAAATGGGTGTGTAATAGCTCTTAAGTTAGCTAGAAACTTAGAATAATGTAAACAGCCTTCCATTCAATGCAGTTGTGAAAATTAAGATGATGTTTGATACAGGAAGGAAGGATGCCTATTCTTCTTCCCAGCCTCTCTGTCTGAGCACTGTTTACCAAACCTTCCTGCTCAGGGTCTCATGTGCCAGGAGATTCAGATTCCTTAGGGCTATAATAGGGCTCAGTTCCTTTTGTTTTTGCCAACTCTGTGATTCTGATGCCCCAGCAAGGGCAGAGGAGCCGAGTCTCATGCATAATCTAGGAGAACAATCTCTGGAATGTGAGAAGTTCCTGGTTTCCAATCCTAGACTGTATATCCTCACTCAGAGCCTCAGTGTCCTCCTCTGTAATAATTCTAATGTCTTCACGATGCTATCAGATCCATCTATAATGTAACCTGACAAATCCAAACCCCTAAGAGTGAGTAAAGGGGGAAAGAAAAGAGAATGTTACCCAGAGACTAACTCCGTCTTAGATCCCAAGTGTGCACGACTCAACGAAGAGATAAGAAAATAACAAGTCCAATCCCGGTTTCCATGAAGCTTACAGCCCAGTGAACAACTTAGTCTCTAGTTTATGATCCACTTTCCCACACCCCAGATATAATTCCCATAACCTTAAAAGCAGAATAGAAACAAGAATATTTCCTCAAGTTTTGGGATATAATTTTTGCCAAGATTGTTACTCAATTTAAACATTAGTTTACATGTCATTTGGAATAGCTTTTGTTCCATTAGTAATTATTTCAGGACTTTGGATAGTTCTTTTAAATGTATTCTGCATAAAGTCCCCGCCTAATAAATCTGCATTCCAATTATATGGTGCATTTATTTTTCCTGTACTCAGTGAATGCTGGTATCCACTTGGCCCTGAAATTCCCTCTAACCCCCTTCTCCTTCTTAGAGAGAACCTTAGTGCTGGGAATAGAAGATTATCCTCCTTCCTCTCTGCTTCCAAGGAACAAAACATCAGTAGTTATGTTGCAATAACAGACTACAGTAGGGTTTGTCAGCCTTGGCACTCTTGACATTTTGAACCAGATAGTTCTTTCTTTGGGGGAGGGCTGTCCGGTATATTTGGGGATGTTAGCAGTATCCCTTAACTCTTCCTGCTAGATGCCCGTAGCTTATCCCTACCGGGTAAATCAACCAAAAAGGTCTCCAGATATTGCCACACGTTCTCTGAGTTGGCAGAACTGCCTTCACTTGAGAGATAGTGGCTTATGCCTGCTTATTTCATGTATCTTATGAGCAAAACACTGTGTTAAGCTCCGAACACATCTTAGATCACCTTATTCGCTCAATAGCCTTATATGCCTAAGGGCTACTGCTATACACATTTTTAGATAAAAAACATATGCTTAGAGAAGTCATGAAGTTGAGAAGTGTCCTGGCCTAACAAAGCCCATGTCCTTTTCTCTATCCTGTATATTTCACAAGGTCAATTATCCCACTTTCAGTCCATCTAAATTTAAAGTTAAGAACTGAATTATAAAATATATGATATCTTGGCAAGAATACTCAGTCCCTCCATGTCCATTCATATCCCTTCAAGAATGGGGTCCCCAAGAAATGCAAACATAAATCCAGCAGGTAATGACTATGAATGGCATTTTATCTAGCAACAAAGCTTGAAGAATGCCATCTTCTCTCTTTCTCTCTCTTTCTTTCCTCTCCCTACTTCTTCTTTTTCACTATAGTAACAAGATTTCAATGACTGTCCAATTTTTAACAATTGATTCTCTTTGGGGATGTAAGTCAGGACCTATGAGAGGAGTCATTTACTATATGCTGAGAATGCTATTTCAAGGAAATTTCCCTTTACCTTCAGTCACATGTTTACATGGGAAATGGCACCTTTTCTACAAAATATCCCAAGCTATAGGTAAATGACAACTGATTTGAGATGGACTAATTGAAGGCTTTCACTGACAATATGGCATTTGATAGAGGAAAGAGAGAATGGTAGGTCATTCTGTGGCATGGTGGATTGTAAGTTTTGTGATTTATGAGATGCCAAAAACCATTTCCTACTGAGTGGATTGAGAATACTATTGGACCTAAATAAATAAATGAGAGATAGAGCTAGAGAGAGCAAATGAGAGATAGAGCTAGAGAAAGCAAGAGCAAGAGAGACAGACAGAGAGAAAGCAAATACTTGAAGAGGAACGCAAAGAGACAGTGAGCAAAGAATGTCTTGGTAGCATGTGAATGTTCTTGAAAGACAGCCAAATCTCTCTTTGAGTTAACAGTAAATTTCCTTTGGTGTTTGAACTAGCTTGAGTCTGATTTCTGTGACTCATAAATAAAATAGTCTAATCTGGAAGTGGGGAGACAGTGGTATATAGGGACATGCCCACTCAGAATCGTAATGGTACCTAGGGAGGGTCCAGAGGAGGTCTGGTTCAGTCCAGGGAGGTGAGAATTTACTGCTTTTGAAAAGGAATGCCAACGTGTCAAGGAAATGCTCCTTTTGAGTTTCTGCCTTGATCAATAGTATAACTGGGGGAAAAAAGCTTAGCAAAGATCTCCCTTGAGTAGACTTGACAGGGTTAGTCATAGTAGCTCATTAGATGATGTGAACAAAATTGTTCCCCTCTTCCAAAAAAATGCAAATGTTGAATCCCTAATTCCCAGTATAAAGACATTTAGAGAAGGCTCCTTTGGGAAGATGAGTTCATAAGGGTGGGACCTTCATGATGGGATTTTTGCCCATACCAGGAGAGAAGGAAAGAGAAGAGGATACTTTTTCTCCTCCCACATGCACACACCAAGGATAGGCCATGTGAAGACACATCAAGAAGGTCAAGAAGGTGGCTGTCTGCAAGCCAGGTAGAGAGTCCTCACCAGGAGCTGAACACATCGACATCTCAGTCTTGGCCTTCCAGCCTCCAGAACTGTGAGAACACAAACGACTCTTACTTAAGATATCTAGTCTATGGTCTGTCATCAATGGCAGCCTGAGGAGGCTAAGATATGATTTTACTGGAATTGGTCAAAACTTGAGGGAAACAAATAGCCAGAATTTCTACCCCAACCAAGTGTGTACAGCTTGTCAACCACTCTGGCCTTTCTATTTTGACAAAGGCAAAGCGAAGTCAGCTTAAAATTAATTGTCCCATGATAGAGAAGGGTTGGCTATATCTCTTCTTCTTCTGGACTACAGCCTCTGTGCATTGTTTTGAGTAATTAAGAATCACACTGTCCGTGAGAGAGAAAGAAGGCCAGAGACAAGGTGTTCCAAAGTCCTTCTTCCTCTCATTGGCCTCTCCAGGCAATTGTTAATGGAGCTGGGAAGTAAGGCAGATGTGATTTTCCATGTCAGGAGTGATCGAAGACTACTGAATTTCTGACATGCCTGTGTGGCCTCGGAAACCATCTGGTGAAAAGAGATAACTCATGTTTCATTGATGAAAGGAGATGGAGCTAAAGAGAACTAAGTTTCAATCTCAGGTATGCCACCAAAAGTTATGAGACCTCATCTAACAGGCACTCAGTCTCTCCACCTCTGATCTTTCATCTTTAAAATTGAAACAACATCCTTTTCATGCAGGGTATGGGATAGTTACATAAGAAAGCAAACCAACACCCACTGAAGTTCTGCACAGTCAGTGACCATTAGTGAACGTAGTACCATTCTAAGATTATTCCAGACCTTTGGCTGGCTGTACTCTGGGTATGTTTTTCATCAGTGATTCCATACACCTGACCTAGAACCCACTCCTTTTTTTCTGAGGGGCCGGATGATCTAGTCGGACCTAGAACAGCTGACCCAGACCACATGATCAAACTACTACACATCACAATCTACTTAGAAAAACAGAATGTCAGAGGATGAATTAAACACACATCTCTGCAATGAGATGTGGCCAGAACACAGGTGAGAAAAGCTTGTAGTGCCGTGTGAGCTAATACCATCCAATGGCACCCAATTCCTTCCCATTTCCCAGGGCTGACATCATTGACCAAATAATATCTTGGAAGGATCAACCTAACACAGCAAGACATAGCAGGGAAAAAAAGCCTACCTGGTTTCCATTCACATTTGACACTTATAATCTTTGAGACCTTGGTAAATTGCTTAAATCTGTGCGACCCTGGTGAACCACTTAAGCTCTCTGTGCTTCAGTTTCTACGTCTATAATATGGACATGATGGTAGCACCTCAACCTCATAATCATTAAAAGAATTACGAGAGTTAATATTGCAAAAGCCTTCAGAACCAGGCCTGGCATGCTATGAGGGTTTATAAAGAAACAAAATAAACCCAAATCACTCTGTGGTATTTGACTCTCCAACTAGTCAGACACAGCCTGGACATCTCCTTCCTTGCATTAATCCATTCTCATCCAGAACAATTTGTGTTCAAGTAAAAGACAAGGCTGCACATTGACCTGAAATAAAAACAAACAAAACCAACATAGAACACAGGAAAGGACCCCTGATGGAAGTTAATTTCTCATGCTTTCCAGTGCTCTTATCTGACTCATTTTGGTGCGAGAACATCATTAGCATACTATCGTCCCCCGAAGAAAAGAGAAGCAGGTGTCTGCATCCTAGTCCGACCTTCATCTCCCTCACCGACCACGTAACTTCTAGCCAGTAGGCTATAGGATGTTAATGGACTCCATCCACTCTTTCTGAGCATGCTCATAGGGAAATGCCTGACAATCACCAAGTCCCCCTGTGTGTGTTCTAGGGCAGGGATTTAACTGGACTCTGGGCTTGATGCCTATAATGCACATTCTTCCTTTTGTGTTCTTGAAATGCCCACGTGAAGCATTTTTCTCTTGGTCCTGGAGAATTTGCCATTTGGTCCTATGTTGTCAGTGGATTTGTGCTGCAGAACTTAGTAATGACACAGGCGTGTAAGAGATCCTCCCGGTATCCACAGCTGATTAAGCCGCACCCCTCCTGGAATGATCACGTGCTTTTCAGCAAAGAATAGAGTTGATGCCCTTAGGCGAGCCGTTATAGAAGTTAACTAAATTTGAATTCTCCCAGGGCCTCTTGAATGCATTTTTTTCCCCCTTAAGAGTTCTCTGAGCTTGTATCAAGTCTAATTGATTTTTAGCACAGGAAGCCTTACCTCCCAATATAGCATTGGACCCTTTTTCCTTCTAGCCAATGGCAAAAGATCCATTTATAAATTGTTAAACATGTTCACAGCTAAATGACACCAAAATAGCCCAGGAATATTTTAATATTCATAGTTTGCTTTGATTAAAATACAAACTTTTCACGTTAGCTCTTGGATTATTTTTCATAACGCAGGCAGGTTACGGGGCTGAGTGCCACTTAATTTAGTGTTTAATCAGGAGAACTACTGTGGCATCAGGCTGATTAGGTTGGCTCAACTACTGCCTGCTCAATTTTTCCCCATAATTGCAGGATATTCTTTATGGTGACAAGTGCCCAGACGGTAGAATCCCAATATGCTATACATCAGCTTCTCCATTACTGGATTAGCTGGATGAGGCATCGTTACTGCTGCACTTTCATTCCTATCATTGATCGCATCGCATCGTTCCTTCTATTTCACAATTAATGCAAGTCTGCCGGATTGATCAATCTTCTCGTGTGCTTGGGCCGAAGTCAATATATTCTTATGGCTGTGTGTTAGTGATCTGCAGGGTTGCTCTTGAGGTCTGTGGATATTTCACGGTAGTGAGAGATTTTCTCAATTTAAGATGTTTCTGGTTGCATCAGACCACCTGATGCACTGTCTTTAATTTACACGTGCATGAAAGAAAGATGGAAAGAAAGAGAGAGATGAAAGGAGGGAAGGAGGAAGAGAGGAAAGAGAAAGAAAAGCAGGGAGGGAGGAAGGAGAGAGAAATAAAGAGGAAAGAAAAAGAAAGGAAGATAGAAAATAAAGGAAGAAAAGGGAATAGGAAAGGAAAGAAGGAAGGAAGGGAAGGAGGGAATAAGAGAGAAAAGCAAGCACCTCATTGGTATAGCAATTCATTTCTTCAATTATGACTCTGTTAACTGAATCTTACTTTCTGAAACTTTATGATAGCCATTTAAGGCCCACCAAAGTCAACTCAGCAAAAATAGCATCCTTATAGCAAAGAGAATGAAGACAGAGTTTAGGAACACATCTTCTTTGGGAACAATTCGTCCCACCATGTTGTGATTATATATGTATTTTTCAATAATAACTCACCAGGAGAGGACCACAGCTGTGGGTGTGGTAGAAAACTGGATGACAACTTAGCTATTAACTGGAAGGCACTAATGACAACCTGGGTGAGGGAAACAGGACCCCAGGGTTCTATTCACCATCGCTCCTGAATTCTGCTGCTATTTCTTGCATTTCTCTCTATACTTATCTGTTAGGAGCCCTGGGCAGCAAGCTTGAGACTGCACGTGTGTTGTCCCATCTCTCCTGTTAATACTTTGTAATTTTGAGGTGTTGGTTGGTGGGCTACAAAAATGCACAAGACTAAGAACACACAGACCATAGTGGGACAGGTCTTTCTCATGCTCACAGTTTCTGAGTACCTGCATGGAGGGGAAGAAGTGATTTTCATGGGAGATGACCGTGTATTGGTAAGAGGTGGGCAGCAGAAATACATGAGAAGTACTATTTGAGGGCAGGACACAATTATAAGAGGGTCCTTATCTAACAAAAGCAATCAGTGTAACTTGGTTCTGTGTACCCTCAATGAATCCCCAGCAATAAAAACATAATAAGATAAAAGTTATTACTGAAGGGAAATATTGTCAAAAAAAAAAAAAAGCTTATGAACAAGAAAGAATAAAAATGTACTGACATATTGAAAGAATGGTTAAATCTATCAGACGATGTCTGGAGCTTGGTGGAGGTGATTAGCTGTGCATGGTAGACGGTATCAAATCCCCCTTCCCAAAGATGCCCATGAACCTGTCGATGTGATACATAACATGACAAATAGGGCTTTGCAGATGTTATTACAGTTTTCCACCTAAAAAGAAGGAAAGCGTTCTCCATTACCAGGGAGAGCCCTATCTAATCATAAAAGCCCTTTAACAGCCCAGGGCTGTCTCCAGTTAAAGTCAGAGGAGTGCGAGAAGAAAAAGTCAGTGAGATTCCCACATCTGAAGGGGACCCTGCCATTGCTGACTGTGAGATAGGAGGGTTTCAGGCCATGAAAAGCCTGAACTAGCTCCCAGAAGTGAAGAGCAGCCCCCAGCTAACAGCCAGAGGAGACTGAGATCTCACTTTCATAGCTGCAGAGAAATAGATCCTGCTAGCCACCTGGCTGAGCTTGGAAGTGGGCCCTTCCAGGAGCCTCCTGATGAGAGTTCATTCAGCCAGACCTTGACTTCAGCCTCTGAAAAGCTCAGAGCATAGAAACCGATGAGTCAACTAGACTTCCCACCCATACACCTGAGAGATAAGGAGGATTTGTTATTTCAAGCTGCTAAATTTATGGTAGTTGGTTCCAGCAGCAATAGAAAACTACTACGCTGTGGAAACATAAATGACAAGACTGAGCATCTAGATGGGGACGTGATCTGAAATGGGGGACCAAGTCTCAGTGGCAGAAGCTTGAGTTCAAAGTGCGTTGTCACTGCGTCCTCGGGCAGGTGACATAAACTAAGTTTCCCCGTCTTAATAGACTTTAAAAAGAATAAGTTTAAACTTAAAGATGACCAAAACACACATGTATTTAGACAAAATAGGATTTATTAACTGTTGCGAAGAGAAAGAATAGACAACTTGAGGAACTACGAGGGGTCTCAATGAGATATCATGGGATCTAGGGATAACTTCTCACCGGATTTGGGCTTGTGTTAAATGATCTTGAGTAGTGTTCAAGGAATTGGGGTTTTTCTCTCAATTGGGTACTGCCAGAAAGTCAGGGAGTTCTACTACTGGGTATCTTAACAAGTCTTATCTGGAAGCAGAGAAGAGTAGGGTGAAGCGGGAGCTGAAGTTGTTGGAGTAGCAGCGGTCACTGTAATCAGGCCAAATAAGAAGACAACTGGTCACCTGCATGATGGGTCAGAGGGAGGTCTTGTTTTGTCTTGAGTCACAGTCCCAGAGGGGTCTTATGTCATGCAGATGTTTCATGAAATGGTCTGTGTGCAGGAGGAGACAAAACCAAAGCCCAAGTCCAGCCCACTCCTACCCAACCCGGTCTCAGCTGACAAGACCTGGTGGGGCGGGGGAGACTGCTTTTCTATTAAATTCTCAAGACAATAAATACAAAGTCCTCATTGCAGTGTCCATTTTCTCATTGATTTGCCATTCCTGGGTTCCTCCCCCCATTACTGTTAAATAATTGGTGGGGGGTTGAGACAGAGTCTCACTTTGTCACCCTTGGTAGAGTGCAACCTCACACTCCTGGGTTTAAGTGAATCTCTTGCCTCAGCCTCCCAAGTAGCTGGGACTACAGGTGCCCAGCACAACACCTGGCTATTATTATTATTATTTTATTAAATCATAGCTGGGTACATGAATGCAATCATGGGGTACAATGTGCTGGTCTGTAGAGACTGGGTTTCACTAGGACCCAGGCTGGTCCCAAACCAGTGATCTCAGGCAATCCACCCGCCTTGGCCTCTCAAGTGCTGGGATTAGAGGTGTGAGCTACCACGCCCAGCCTCCTGTTAGCTATTTTTCAAACATAATCTTAGCAACTTTCCCCTTTTTTCCTTCCTTTTATCTTTCTATCCCTCTCTCTCTCTCTCTCTTTTTTTTTTTTTGCAGTTCTAGCCGGGGCTAGGCTTGAACCCGCCACCCCCCGTATATGGGGCCAGCACTCTAATCCTTGAGCCACAGGAGTCGCCCTTCATCCCTCTGTTATTTACCTCTACTTAGTCTTTCTCCCCGAAGTAAGCAAGGACACTTTCTCATAAGAAGGGAAGAACAACACTGGAGGGCAAGCAAAAAATTTTCTTTTCTTTTTTTTTTTTTTTTGAGACAGAGCCTCACTCTGTCACACTGGGTAGAGTGTCATGGTGTCATAGCTCACAACAGCCTCAAACTCTTAGCCTTAAGTGACCCTTCTGCCTCAGTCTCCTGAGTCATAGTTGGGACTACAGGCATCCACTATAATGCCCAGCTGTTTTTTTTGTTGTTGTTGTTTGTTTGTTTTGTTAGCAGAGACAGGGTCTCTCTCTTGCCTAGGCTGGTCTCAAACTCCTGAGCTCAAGTGATTCATCTGCCTTGGCCTCCCAGAGGGGTAGGATTACAGGTGTGAGCCACTGTGCCTGGCCAGCAAGAAATCTTTAGAGTCTCTTGAAAAGTAAGAGGAAGGCTGTTCGCACCCAGATTTTCATAATGTATGTCTTTCACACACCAGCAGGGAGGACACACCTCTGTCCTGTCCCAGCAGGTGCCCTCAGCTTGCCCACGTGCCCATGGAACAGGCAAATTGGGTTGTCTTAATCTGGTGCAACCAGTCTTTGGTGTCTCACAAGCAACTTCTTCTTTCTCGAATGTCAGCTCACCACAGTTTTCTGAGCATAACCTGGATTTTTATATAGTTTCCCTATATAGGAAAAACCTTCAGAGTGGAATACAAATATTTGAGACTTTCAGGAAAATTATTTCTAAATTCAGGTCATTAAATGAAGGCTCATTTATTAATCAATCTTAAAAATGTGGATAAAAATTGTCAATCACAAAGAGCTGGTATCTCTCTGGGAGCTCTAACATTTCAGGTTACTAACCGTTATGAGGCTGGTCCATGTCGTGATTCCACCAGGACAAAAGACCCCATCTGGGGGCTCTCTGATCGAATATCACAGGTGGATGAAGGATCTACCATTGTGGTGTCTCAGTTTCTTCCCTGATATTAACGTGTTTAATAACACATATATCTGAATTGAGTTAATTTAATTGAAAATATATATATATATATAATATTTTAAAAATAATTTTAAAAATATATTCTACTAAATATAAAACAAAAGTAATTTCAACATTGGGACAATGGAGTATATTTTTTAAAGTGAAGCAGAAAAAATTATTGGTAATCAATTCTTCTAACGACCATTTCAGTGACCCACGGGAAGCCAATTCACCAAATAACCAATCCTCTGAAAACTGTTAGTCTTTGCGGTTTCTGAGTAGAACACAAACAAGGAATTGTCCCATCATTAGTTTCACCCCAAGAAGTTATATTCATAAACGTAGGAGGTTTGATGTGCATATCCTATTTTTTCTAATACATACTAACTTAATTACATTGTTTATATTTAATAATTTTAGTTACACCAACTCAGCTTTCCTCTTGTTCCATTGATTCTACTTTCCTGGAAGTACCCTGTTTTTTTTTCAGAGGTGTTTGAATACCTGGTTTTCTTTTATGTAACAAAAAGGAGGGGGGATGTAAATACTCATCCCTGGAAGCAGGATTCAATAGAGATTCAGAAACTCTTTCTAAAATGGTTTTTCTAGTATTCTCCGTTCATCTTTAGAACCATTTTATGCAATGCTCCAGCAAGATTAATCTTTGTAAAGCACAAACTGATTATATTACCTTTCTTTGAGAAACAAAAAAACTCCAGAAAAACAAAAAAGTACCCTCTAAGATCTACTCAGAGTTTTGCAGAATATAACTGTAATCAAATCTGGGCCTCATCTCCCTTGCTAGGCCCCCATGCTTTCTAACTCCCAGAGTGTCTGTCCTCTGTTATCCTGATTTCTAGTCACATATTAATATGCTGACCCTATTTGGATGTTGAAAGTCCTGCCAAGCTCATTTCTTTTTATCATCTTGCATCTAGTATAGCACTTTCCTCATACAGAGCAGGTATTTAAGAAATGTATTTTAACCCACCCGCTACTATTTTAAAACACTTTTAAAGAGCTTAACACTTTTAAAAGATCCCTTTTAAATCATGTTTTTGTTGTTGCTATTTGATAAGTAAAAAATCTGCCATATTCATCAGGAGATTCTCCTGTGTAAACACACAATATCATAGACACATACATATGTATTCCAAAAATAGCTTAGAGAACAATAGAAAATGCACCGTTGTTTCAAAGTTCCAAGACAGGCAGACTGACTTCAGGTACAGCTGTATCAAGAGCATGTGGAGAGCGGGCTGTGAGATGGCAGAGCTCCCACAGACTGGGGAACATTCAGGGAATGAACCCCTAGCTGCTTTTCCTCCATTCCCAAAACAGCCATATTCCTTTCTTCATGTTCCCTCTGCCTAAAGTCACATAGCTCTTTCTTTATCTAGTTAGCTATGCAGAGACCCTTGTGATCTTTAGCTTCTTACTTCTTGTCATATGTTAATGAAGTTGAGTAGAAACCACTAAGTCACACGGTTCTTCCTTTGTTTTGTCAACTATGCTGAGATCTTCATGATCTTTCCCTTCTTAGTACTTGTCATACTTAACGAAGTTAAGTAGAAACCATTAAGTAGATGATTTGTCTTTGTCTTTATTAAAGTCATTTACATTTTCCTATTGTACTATAAGACCAACATTATGTCTTTTGTTTATGCTATTTCCCCATATTGCCTATGCTACTTCCCCCTGGACAACCCTGTACAGACACTATAAAATAAAGCTGATTTTGTGCTTTGGTGCTGGCTGCAGCCATCAGCTCAGTCAGCCCTCCCGAACCTGTCTTTTGTTTCTGTGTCTCCTCTTTTGCTGTAAAAGGGGGCCTAGCAAGGGAGATGAGGCCCAGATTTGATTACAGTTATATTCTGCAAAACTCTGAGTAGATCTTAGAGGGTACTTTTTTGTTTTTCTGGAGTTTTTTTGTTTCTCAAAGAAAGGTAATATAATCAGTTTGTGCTTTACAAAGATTAATCTTGCTGGAGCATTGCATAAAATGGTTCTAAAGATGAATGGAGAATACTAGAAAAACCATTTTAGGAAGAGTTTCTGAATCTCTATTGAATCCTGCTTCCAGGGATGAGTGTTTACATCCCCCCTCCTTTTTGTTACATAAAAGAAAACCAGGTATTCAAATACCTCTGAAAGAAAACAAGGTACTTCCAGGAAAGTAGAATCAATGGAACAAGAGGAAAGCTGAGTTGGTGTAACTAACTTTTTCTTTATTCCCCACCAATTCTACTCTGGTTCACTCCCCTTTGCCTTGCTAGTTTGCGACAAGGGTGTCAAGTGATGGCGTCAAGATTTGTCCTTTTCCATTCCTTGGATGCTGTCTCTGTCTGTACTCCGAGGGAAGGATGGCCACCATAACCCTAGACTCACCTCTAACTAGCTCAACAGGCCTTCTCATAAGAAAAGGAGGAGGTCTCCCATGAGTCTAAGACCAAAGTGCCACTGGAAACTCTAAGCGGTCCATCTGGACCATGTGCCCGTCTCTGAATCAGTTGTGTCCAGGGCTATGGGTCACTCTAAATGCCAAGACCTCATCCACATGCTCAACTGTGTGAAGAAAGAAACCCAGAAAAACCAAATGGAAAATTGTCTTTCACACAATAAAGAAGGGCGAACTTACAACAAAAAGGTGACATAAATGCCACATAGAGTTAAAAACAACAGTAATAAAGATGTTCATTAAGTCTTATCAAATTGAGCTACCTACTAGCTCTGAAAAAGCTTCCATATGCAACGACTGAGTGAGGGCTAGGGCAGAAAATGTGTAGGCTGATAAAAGAACACCTCTGTCATCTCACAAAGCAAAAAAACCCTTTGGCTGGGCAAGGAGCCACCTGGAAGAGGTTCACCGTGGACCACCACAGGGCTTCAGAATGGACCTGAGAATGTTCAGTGGTCACATCTGCAATATACAAGCAAACTAAATAAAATATGACAACTGGAAAAATGTACATGAAAGTACCTGTATCTTAGCTTATATGAACTGTTTTTAGGGTAAGAAAAGAATTTTCAGAGGAGATTTTTACCTGCAGAAGTATTACACATAATAAATGAAAAAGGGAAAATGATAAGAATTGTTAGCAGTTGTTAAAGATCTCCAGGAAAGATAGCAAGGCAGATATCGTATGCCTTCTGATAGAAGTACACAAGAACATTTATGATGTATTTCCGACAAAGAAAAGAATGAAAATCTCATCACACTTCTGACTCCAACCAGTAGTTTACAGAAAATATAAGGGTAGAAAAGGCAATTAGCAAAACCAGAGTAAGAGTGATTTAAGTAAAAATTATTGACCAGCGTTGTTGGTTCATACTTGAAATCATAGCATTCTGGAAGACAAATGTGGGTTTGCTTGAGCACAGGAGACACCATCTCTAGCCTGAGCAAGAGAGACACCATCTCTACTAAAAACAGAAAAAGTAGGCCAGCATCGTGGCACCTACCTATAAGTCCCAATTATTCAGAAGGCTGAGGCATGAGAATCACTTGAACCAAGGAGGTTAAGGTTGCTGTGAGCTAGGCTAATGCCATGGCGTTCTAACCTGGGACAGCAGAATGGACTTTGTCTCAAAAAAGAAAAAAATGTACTATCCCCAAAAAATAGATTACAAAGACAAAATAAAACAATGAGTTACAGGTAGAACCTTCAGAAACATATTAACTAATTTTCATTTGAGACATATCAATTTTGTTTTAATTACTGATCAATAAGCAAACTAAGAAAACAATGTATAAAATGATCCAATAAACTTGAATGTTAACAGAACAATTTATTAAGGAATTTTTGGTGATTTTAAAACAATAATCTTAATGATAACATAGTTTTTTCCTAAAGAGTCCTCGTATTCTGATTATACATATGGAAATGTTTTAAAATAATACAATGTCTAAATACTTAATTCTATTAAAATTATCACTAATTTTAAAGGCATAACAACATTAATGACAATGTGGTTCTTTTTCCTAAAAAGTTCTCATCTTTTGCCTATACATAGTGATATATTAAATAATAATATGTTTGAAATTTGCGTCAAAATATTCACGGGAAAGAGAGAAAGTTTAAAGTACAAAAGAGGCAATTTTGGCCACCTGTTGGTATTTGTGGAAGCGTGGTGATGGATATACATACGAAAAGTGTACCATGCATTCTACTTCTATATATGTCTGAAATTTTTCACAGTCAAACATCAGAAGACTACCACTTTCAACAAACAGAAAGTTAACCGGGCATTGTGGTAGGCATCTGTAGTCCCAGTTACTTGGGAGGCTGAGGCAAGAGACTCTCTTAAACCCAAGAGTTTGACGTTGTTGTGAGCTGTGACGCTACGGCACTCTACCAAGGGCAACACAGTGAGACTGTTTCAAAAAATAATAATAATAAATAAAAAAAAAAACAGAAAGAGGTTAGGTATATGTGCACCACCACATCACCCTGGTCTGCTGATGGACCTGGAGCAGAAGCAGAGCTCCAGTATTTGTAGGCATCTTGAAAAAAACTTGGAAGCAATTTCCCTCCTATGGTTATGCCCAAAATGCCCTTCCCACTTTCTCAAGAGAGCCTGGCAGTGGTTAAGTCTTTGGTGAAAAGCAACCCATAACCATCCACCCAATATCCTTCAATCTTATAATAATCTGACACAAAATATGAACGAGGATGAACACATGACCTAAATCAAAATGTCTTTTGGTTCTTCAACAAAATCAGCTTATGTTCACCTCGCCTTTCTGGAACTTTCTGGAACTTTCTGTGGCTTGCTCTTGGTAGGGCCAATTCTTTGCCAAGTGCTCAGATATTACCTCTCCCCTGATTCCTTCCCTGACCACAACCATCCTGATACCCAGATCATTTTGTGTCTCATTAGCTCCATTTTTTTTTTCTCCTTCAGAAAAATCCTCCTCATCTGTACCATGTTATGTATTTCTTGGCTTGGTGCTTAAACAATTGATGGAAATTGCAACAACTAGTTGTTCAATAATTCACCACCTAGGAATCTCCTTACCTATGAGAGTTCCTGAAAACCATTAGATAATCAACAAATACTTGAGTTAATAAATGCTTATTAATAGTTCACCTAACCAGTACAAGGCACACATTCTAGGTGAAGGGCATGCCAACAATTTTTACTTAAAATGTACAAAAGCAAATTATGTAACCAAAAGGGGTCTATACCTATAATATTAGAAATAAACAAATAAATGTAAAGTGAAATATCTAATCTTTTATTAAAGGTTTGCTCACCACTGGGAATATAAATAAAACTAACAAAAAATGCTTGATAGTTAAATCACTAGTTGATTGATAGTTAAATCACTACTAGTCAATTAAATATATCAGTTTGGCTATGACCATTTTATACTAAATATATACTATATATTACCTATATATAATACACAGTAGCACCTCCATAGTTCACCAGATCCCTACATTGACCACCGCCTTAAGCTGACCTACTTTGCATAGATCAGACATGTACCACATTTCTATGAAGGTTCTTCTGTATATAAATAGATAACATAAATATTATCGATATGTTATACACATATTTCTATGCATTTTATACCCTGAGTTTTAACAACAGAAGAGCATCTATCATCTTTGATTTTAGTTCTTTTTCCTTTATTATTCTAGGACTGGTAATAGTTTAATTGGAACTAATAAAACATACAATATTAAAATAGATTTGAGAGCTGCTTTATGCCTTTTTGTAAGAACTTGCAAGAAAGTGCAAAACCTTCAGACAATTAAAAGGATGTTCTGATAACTCTTTCCTGCTGTTATTAGAAGACAAGTTATTTGCGCTAAGAGAGCAAGAAACCCCACACCTCAGAGAAACAGGGAATTGAGGAGTTTGCAGTTGTGAGAACAAAGTTAGCATTCAATTAAGTTGCATCACAAGATTTATACTAATCATTAACCAAAAGTTGTCTTCTGTTCAGTTTCAGGAAATTGAACAATAGCCTGACGAAGAAAAAGACCCTTTAAAAATTAAGCAATAATTATGGTATGTTTGCAAAATGTAGTCTATCTTTTGTATCGTGAATTTCTTGGCTGTGTAATTTGCATACACATTAAACTCTGTGGGAAATTGGAAAGCAATTCAGAATTCAACAATTAAAAGATACAAATTAAAATTGTTAGCATTAACTTAAAGTTTATTGCTGGTGCAATGCTCTTGGATATAAATGAACTCTGATTCAAGAAGCCATTTCTCTCTTGGAAGTTCAACATGTCTTCAACTTAACGTTTCTAGTTGTATTAATACCTTGCATTAACAGTCTTGCTGATGTCACGTCATGTTCATAGATACATTATTTTAAAAATATAAACATGCATTAGATGCAGATAGTTTTTTTGTTTATTAGAAAGAGACGCTGAGGCTTGGTGCCTGTAGCTTAAGCGGCTAGGGCACCAGCCACATACACCAGAGCTAGTGGGTTTGAACCCGGCCAGGGCCTGCCAAACAACAATGACAACTACAACCAAAAAAATAGCTGGGCACTGTGGTGAGTGCCTAAAGTCCCAGTTACTTGGGAGGCTGAAGCAAGAGGATCACTGAAGCCCAGGAGTTGGAGGGTGCTGTGAGCTGTGATGCCATCGCACTCAACCCAGGGCGACAGTGTCAGACTCTGTCTCCAAAAAAAAAGAAAGAAAGAGAAGTTGAGTGAGATCACACAGGTGTTTAAAAGGGCTTGCCTTCTCTTAAAGTGCCTTAAAATTACTTGGGAGAAAATACCCAGATAAATCTGTATTTAATCTCAGTAAACAGTGAGAAAAAAACCACTAGTTAAGAGTTAAAAACAAAACACAGTCAATGCAAAAATAGCTACTCTTGGTTTTTTCATTTTTATATCTCTATATTACACATGCAATGCATATCTATCAGTCCGTCTTCATATCTATAAAAACTGATGAGGAAATCTGCAATGCTGTACTGAAGTTTCCTTGGTACCACATGGTATCTACTCAAAAGGAAAAATAGTCATTTTACCATAAGGGCACTTGCACTCAAATGTTTACAGCACCCCATTCACAGTCGCAAAGATGTGGAAACAACCCAAGTGCCATCCACCAACCCATGAATGGATTAACAAACTCTGGTACATGTATACTATGGAATACTATTTAGCCATAAAAAGATCCACGTAAATCTGGACGGATTTAGAGGACACTCTCCTGAGTAAAGTATCACAGGAATGGAAAATCAAGAATCACATGCGCTCAACACAAAGCTGAGACTGGTGGATTAACAACCGCACGCCCACTGAAGAGAAAAACTCAACTAAATTGAGATGTGGGGAGGGGTGCGAGGGTTTGGTAAGTTCACACCCAAAGGGATGGCACATTTCCTGGGCAAAGGACTCAGATTTTGTCTTACAAACGCAAACAATGTTACCTAATCCTGCGCACTCTCATATTAATCTGAAAGGAAAAAAGAAAAGAATTCTCTAGTTTAACCCGCTGAATGCAAAGCTCCATCTGATCACCTCCTGGATCTATGACTAAAGGTTACACTATTCTTTCAGCTTCAGAGTCCCATTCTGAAAAATAGGGATAACAATTGTAATCAACTCATAGATTTGATTGTCAAGATTGAATGAGTTAAAAATTAACTCCCTGTACTGGAGAAGTAGAAAGAGTTCAGTAATTATAAACCATTATTTTTGTTAAGTACGGGATTATGAATCGAATCCCAGTCCTACCGCCTATTAGCTCTATGACCTTGGACAAGTTTAATTAACCTTTTAGGCCTCACTGTCCCCATTGGTAAAATGAGGACGTTGTACCTACATCATAGGTTTTTAAGCGAGAAAATTTGTTAAATACCCCATAAAAGACTTATAATAGTACCTGGAATGTATACAAGCCTGACATAAGTATTTTTAAATAATAAATATACATGTATGGATAGAGATATCTAGATACACACACACATACACAGAAATAATCAATGACAGCTACTCCAATATAAAAGTGGGGGGAAATACAGTATTATTTTAATGTTATTCTAAACTAGAGATACTCAATATTCTTGTATTTAATTTAAAAACAAAGATTGGGTGGCACTTTTTTTATAGACACGATGGCCAAGAAATCAAAGAGCAATGATTTATTGGGAACTGGCACGTCCTCCACAGGACCGAGTTGCAGAGAATCAGGATCTGATAAAATGCTCTTGACACTGTAGCTCATGGAACATACCGGGAGCACTGGTAGCACTTCAATGTGCCCCGGGCTACCAACACGGGGACCAATTATCAAGGTAAGTCCAGAAGTCTGGATTTTGATGCTATAAATATACTTCCAATGGGAAAAAGTGAACAGGGACTAGAAAGCCTTGGACTTACAGGAACCAGGTTATTTCTTCCTGTATCTGTTTCCTAATAATTTGGAGGCTCGTTTATAGGGGGATGGAGAGAGGCAGATACTTATGGGTTGAATTATAAAATATGAACCAATCTAAAGTGTGAGCACATCTAACTTTTACTTCAAAGCCTTCCTCGTCTATCTCCACCCAGCAAGAGTATTAGCTTGGGGATTTTAAAGCCTGCTTAGATCTATCACACACCATAATAATGAGGTACAAAATTGCCCCTAAAGTCAGCTACATACGAGAACATCATGGCCGCCTCCAACACACACACACTCACATCAATACAGGTCGACTGAAGCAAATCATAGCCCCTAATTCTCTCATCACGCTACACCCAATTCCCTTTATATGAAGCCACACTGTTAAAGAAATAACCACGACAAGTGAACGGAGATATGAGCCTAAATTAAGGGGTCATATAACAGACTAAACTTGTTATGAGTTTTTAATTTTCCACTTAACAAAGGAGGCTTAGTCACAATGGTCGGATACTATACACGTGATACATGTACATACATGCACACATAAATACACATACATATTTTTAATCGAATGACTGATATAGACAAACAAACAACAACAGCAAAAGAAAAAATAAACCCACCAAGAATCACATGTTCAAGCAGGAATACGAGTGGATAAACAGATATCCAAGTTAATTCTGAATTTCGTTTTGATAACATTTCACCTTACGTCCACCATCTAAAGTGGATTTTTGTCAGTCTCTGAAAGCAAATGGCTTACACGTAATTTGGTCAGTAACACATATAAATGTTTAAAGCAGAGCAAAATAACGCATTTCAGAAAGAGCTGAAGAAAATGATAGCTTTAGGACTTTCCAAATAAAAACCAGGATTCTTTCTGGTAGAGAGGCATAAAAGAGATGAAGTGGACGGCACTTTCTTGAATTATTGATGTAATCAAAACAGGAGCAGATACACACCATCACTCTTCCTGGTGCTGGGTTTTGGCTTCCCTTTTTTTTTTTTTTATTGAAAAAAATTCAAGAAAACCGGTCATCTGTAGTTTACCTAAAAGATATGGAGTTTGGGGACAGTTCTTACCAGGCCATTTAAACATGAGAACTGTGGGTGGTTTTGACAGTCAGGTGTCTAAAGCATGCTGTCATCCACTATCCCTGTTTTCAGCTCAATTCTCTGTTTAGATGAACACCTGAGATTTTAAGATCATTAGAATATAAACATTTATCTCTAACCCTGCATTTAAGATGGCTTCATTCAGCTGGGAGGCAGAATTCTATTAGATAAAGCTGTGCTCTCTGCAGCTCAGCCTTAAAGTGCTAATGCAGTCTTTTCTTCCTGATTTTGCAGACGGGAAAGGAGCTTCCTGTGGCTCCCCGATCCCACCAATACCCCAAGCCCAATTCCCAGATTCCCCTCATCACGGGGCAGATATCATCTCAACAGATGTCAGGAACAGCTAAAGTGCACTTAGGCCTATTTGTTAAATTCCCAAAGGGAGAGGTGGATTGGCGAAATGCAGCCAGTAATTAAACCACATACTTCTTCTAAAGCTGCCTCTTACCCCTCTTCCTCGCATAATCTCTCTGCCTTGCATCAAATCATTTAGGCACTTATTGGCTACAATCAATACAATATGAGATACATTAATTTTGTCCCTCAGAGACTCGCGGGGAAGAGGTGGTATTGCTTCACCAGCATTTTGGAGCGTTCACGCAAGCATCCTGTCAGAGCAGTGCAGCCTGCGTGCTCCGCCCTGGCAGATTCATGGGCTCCTGCCCCGTGCCCGTGGAGCTGGGCCGCTGCCAAACACACGCAGATTGGATTGGAGCGAGAAACATTAAATATATTACCTAATGCACACAAATGCTAAATAGTACAAATCACGGTAAAGAAGTGGCCTGGCTGAGCAGAATTTCAACAATTAAACTCAAGTCTTTCCATATGTCTCAGCACCCCTCGTGCCTGGCTGTGCAGAATAAAATTACAAGGCCTGTGCAGTGGGTGAGGGGAGGGTCTTTAAGCAGGTTTCCTGATCACAGATTCTGTTCTTTCCAGTCCACAGAATGCTTCTGCCCCCGCTGCACCTCCCCAACTCTGGTCCATCCCCCAGGTTGTAATACATTGGGAATATGTTCCAGGAATCCCCACCACCAGCAAAGGTGTTCATTCCAGAAAGGCGTGATGAAGCCTTGCCCTATTCACTATCTTTTAATACCGCAAATGTGTTGTGGTTGTTGTTAGTTTCTTTTCAAGCCGACACACATTAGAGATCCCAATTCTCTGAAGAATTATTTGAACACCAAGCGTGACTCCCGGGGAAGTGTGCGCTGCCCTGGTCTATGATTCAGCAGCACCCACGGCCATCTCACAGCCATCAATACTATTCAGGCCCCAGTGATTCTGCTCGACGAGTAAGACAAAGAAAAGAAATCCGATGACACAGTTCAGTCTATCTATGGATCCCGCGTAGACCTAAAGATGAATGCCGTAGACTAACAAAAGAAATTAGGGAAAGACCAGGAGGGTCGGGCTGTGGCTGCAAAATTAAAATCTATCAGAAATTCAGACCATGAACATTCCCAGCGTCAGGCTCCTGGCGTCATGTTTAAAGCAGAGAAGTAATTGGGGAAGCAGGATTCTGCATTTTAAAATGAAAACCATTATAATTTTTCTCATTAACTACACTCTGCTTGGGCAATGAGCAATGAATGTGATGAAACATCAGAAATCTTTTCTTTTCTTTTTCAAAGGGAAAGACTCAGGTTTTCTGGGCAATGGCCATCAGCCATGACATGATACACAATGAATTCCAGGAGAGTCAGAAAAACCAGCCTTGAGGCTATTTCCCAGTGTGACCTTGGGTAGATCATAGGACGTCCTTGGACCCAGGCCACCTGGTCTGTAAAACCATTTGCTGGTTTCTGAAGCTCTCTGTGGCTCTAACAGCATATGGTTCAAGTTATGTAACTTGTATCCTTAACTGCTCTCTCACCTGGTCTTTCAGACAGATCTTTTCTGTGCATTGAACACCACAGAGTTTTTCAACCCTTTTCATCTCCCAGCACACTGGAACGTACGTTAAACTTCTATGGCACACTTCAAATTATGTTGATCAAAAACAGTAAAAAAAAAAAAAGCATATAATTCCTGTGCATTGAACTTCATTCAAAAATAATTTAATAAATAACTTTAAACATTTTCCCACACACCTAAGATCCTCTCACTGCACACCATTTGAAAATCACTGCATGCAGAAATGCCACAGCTCCTGGGAAACCCAAATTGACCCTGGAAGGGGCCAACCAAGCAAAAGAACTTGCTTTTCAACTGGCCAGAGTCTGCTCAGCTTCTCACACAGAATAGACAGGAAGAGCAGGGAAACCTTCTCCTTGTAAGGAGTGGGTGATGTTGTGACTGGCAAAGACATATGCAGGTATGTTTTACACATGGATGACACACTCCGAGAACAGTTTACAAGCAGCAGTTTTTGGAGTAACAGCACTTAACACACTGGGAATCCTCCCAACAACACAAATCCTGGGACACCCCCCAACACTTGGTTAACTGAATCAGAAACTCTGCAGGTAGACTCTAAGAAATTGAACTTCGAACAAAACCCCGAAGTGATTCTTACATACATCGACATTCGGGGCTTGAGTTGGTCTTGACAATCCCGTGGATAGCTCCTTTTACAAATGCAGATGTCTGCGTGTCTACGCAAATTACTGCGTCCAGCTCCCCTATAATACTGGAAGTTTCCCAAAGCCCAGTACGCACTGTGCTCATTAACATCTCCCTGGCACCCTGTCCAGTACATGTACCTACAGATGTGTCAATAAATGCTTGCTACACGAAGAAATCCAACTACCCACTTGGGTGAGAAGGGCGAGGAGCAGAGCTCTGGGATGTGAAATCAAGGAGAACTGCAGTGGTTCTCACTCAAGACACCATGCAAGCCACTTCTCTCATCTGTGCCACCTGCCATGACAAAGGAGCACCTTATCTTATATTAAAAAAAAATTACAGGGCCAGACATGGTGGCTCACACCTGTAATCCCAGCAACTCTAGGAGGCTGAGGCAGGTGGATCTTTTCAGCTCAGGAGTTTGGGACCAGTCTCAGCAAGAATGAGATCCCATCTCTAATAAAAATACAAAAACTAGCCAGGCATTGTGGCCCACACTTTTAGTCTCACCTACTTAGAGAGGCTGAGGCAAGAGAATCATTTGACCCCAGGGGTTTGAGGTTGCCGTGAGCTTTGATGCCATAGCACTCTAGTCTGGGCAACAGAGTGAGACTCTGTCTAAAAAAAAAAAAAAAAAATTATATATATATATGTATGTATGTATGTATACACACACATATAAAACAAATAGGTACATTATTACTTCCTGTTCTCAGAGCTCTTTTTCCTGAACTTTGACAAGTGGGTTGGCCTGGAATTCACTTGACCTGGAAGTGGAAGAGCATGGAATATCAATGGAATGTCAGTAGGCTTAAGTAGCTTGTTCAAGGTCACCTTTACAACTATGTGATGGGATTTTGACTTGGTGAATTTGGATAATTTTTGTGAGACAAGGTGTTGTCTTTCTATGCAATTGCTTCCAGAAGTTTAAAAAGGCAAAGCAAAAGGACTACCAAATTAAGCGTTTCAGTTCCACTCACGTATTCCACAAATGTTCACGGAATGCCCACTGTGTGTCCAGCACTGCGTTAGTTGTGAGGAACACACATTTGGGCCCATTGCATACAGCAGCTTCCGTTCTGAAGTTTGTATTCTAATTCAGCAGAATTAGAAAAGTCATACTCCATACAGCGTGCAGGAGTTTGTTCAGTCTGCCCTTTATCTTTCATTTCTTTCTTGATTAACTTTTATCGTTTATATTAAGGTCTACAACACGATGTTATGGGATACATAGTAAAGTGTAGACGATTGTGAAGTAAATTAACATACTCATTGTCTTGGTTTTGTTTATGATGTATTTTTAAATGCTAAACAATGTTTGTTTTGTTTTTTTTGAGACAGAGTCTCACTTTGTCACCCTTGGTAGAGTGCTGTGGCGTCACAGCCCACAGCAACCTCCAACTCTTGGGCTTAAGCGAGTCTCTTGCCTCAGCTTCCCAAGTAGCTGGGACTACAGGTGCCCACCACAACCCCCAGCTCTAAATGCTAAAAAATGTAAACATGCCTATACTCAGTTTTCTTTTCCAGACCTTCTGGCTTAAATTTCCTTTTCTGAAGGATGCGTTCATAGGTGACTAAAGGACTCTAGGAAGGAAGCCAGCCCAGGTTCACAGCTTCTCATGCTCACCCACTCCCTAATCCTGACCCCAGGTCAATCCCACTGTTGTCTGACCCATCTCCTAGGTGAGTAGTCATCTCTTTACTCTCTAAATCTAAAGACTAGTTTCCCAAATGTTTCTTCCCATTCCACTCCCCATCTTTTCCCATTGCCCCTTCCTGGAATGCCTATCTCTTGATTCCACCCATACCTCTGTCTCAGGAGGGTCCTGCCACTCTTTCCCTTCATTCTCGTAACAGTCTTCTGGGATGACTTCTGCTCCCCTCTTAAATGACTGTGTTCTACAGAGCTGCACCTGCTTCTATGTGTCTCCATTAAATCAACTCCAGAACTGCCCTGATGGACAACTCACACATCAATTTATCTAAGGATTGCTTAATAAGGAAAGAGAATGGTGTTGATCTATATATACCAATATGGAGGAAAAAAATCCTAATTGTATTATTAAGTGGTAAGAGCAAGCCATAATTCATTATACACTGTCCTAATGCTCTTTAGTTTAAAGAAATAAAATGTCCTTCTATAGATGGATGATATATGTAGATAGAGAGATAGCAGCATAAATAATTGTAAATATATAGGCACAGTCATGGACAAACTATCTAGACCTGTACTGGCCAACATAAATGCATGTATAATGCAAGCAATGCATAAAGTTTTAAATTATCTATTAGCCACATTAAAAAAAAAAAAAAGAGGCTGGGTACAGCAGTTCATATTTGTAATCCCAGCACTCTGGGCTGCCGAGGTGGGAGAAATGTTTGAGCTCACGAGTTCAAAACCAGCCTGAGCAAGAGTGAAACCCTGTCCCTGCTAAAAATGGAAAATCTAGCTGGGTGTGATGGTGCACACCTGTAGTCCTGGCTACTCAGTTTGGAGGCTGAGGCAAGAGGATGGCTTGAGCAACCCCAGGAGTCTCAGGTTGCTGTGAGCTATGATGCCTCCACAGTACTTTACCCAGGGTGACATAGTGTGACTCTGTCTCAAAAAAAAAAAAAGTATCAATGAACTATTTTACATCCTTTTATTGTACTAAGTCTTTGAAATCTGGTATGTGCGTTACTTAACAGCCACATGAGACCAGTGGCTACCATAGTGGACAGGAGATAGTAGATAATGGACCACTTCCAACAGCACAGGACATTGTCAGACTGCACTGCCTGTGGGGCTTTTGTAAGAGTAGGGAGTCTTCCCACTTGGAAGAAACAAGCAGTAAGGTACAACCTATTTCCCCAAATTTAGGGGGAGATTTACTATTACACCATTAACTCTTTGGAGTGTTTTTGTTGGAAACGTGTTTTGTCTCTCTTATGCTCCTGTGTTCTCCCTGCTCTCTGGACCCACATTTGATTCTGGGGTTTATCATTTGCTGGCTGTGTGATTTGGGGGTAAGTAATAGCCTCTGCTTATCTAATGTCTTCAGCAATAACATGGCCATGATGAGGAATAAATAAGATAATGCAAGTTCAGAGTGCCTAGCTGGCATTTAGAAAGCTCCAGTTTCCTTTGGGGTCTCATTCTAGCCATCATAAACATTTCAGTTCTGATCTGAATAAGGATAAAATGTGACTGCTTGGAGATACCCTCTCAATAAACCTGCATTTCTACATTTCCTCTGCCCTTGCGCTGACCAAGAGTCCTCCCAGCAGCCTTATAAAGTTTGTCCTTACTCTCCTTTCCTCTGCTAGCTGTAAGAGGCATGAAGCAGATGAATTAACTATGGTCATATATTTGGGTATTTCCATTACCAAGTTCACATTTCTAGACTGTGATGTCTAAACTGGAGGTCAATGAATTCCTCAATCATGAGTAACATTTGAGTGAAATGGAAACTCCATCTATGAATGAGACTGTGGGTATGCTTGTATATCTGTGTCTGTGTGTGCCTCCATGTGCATACATGCATGTGTGGGGTGTGCACATACGTGTATGTGTGCGTATGTGTCTTGAAAGTTTCCTGCTACTGTTCTGAGATCCGCTCAGTGGCTTAGGGAAAATAATCTGGCCTGGAGTCAGAAACCATGGTAGCTTTGAAACTTTAGGCCAATTGGTCATTTTCTCTTGGGCTCCACTTTTTAATCTGCAAATCACGGGGCTAGACCAGATGATTCCTAAGATTCTGTCCAGCATGCATATTCAGTACTTCAACTGTGCATAACCAGGGCCAGGGTTTTCATTCTTGTTATCATGGGTAATCAAGAGCTTGGCAAAACACGTCAGTCCTCCATCAAAATGCTGTTCTCTTATTGAGCTTCTGTGATTAGGCCCACTATGCCCACACGAGGCTTTGAAAAATGAAGCTGCAGTTGGATGAATTGCACTAGTTGGAACTAGTTGGATGGTGCCCAGGAAGAGGGCAGCCTACCCACAGGACCTGGTCTGCAAATTTTTATTCCACTCAGAATTGACTCACCAACCAACCCTGGAAAATGTAATCAATGGCATTCAAGATCTTGAAATAGGTGTAGGGATTGCAGGAGGGGTGGGCAGGGGAACAGGGTTGTTGGATTCCATGACTCTTCAAGTCCCTCTGCGTCTTGAGATTCTAGGATTCTGCTAGGATGGGATTTAATAAATTATCAACTAAGACACACAAAAACATGCAGGCATCTGCCCTACAGCAAGTTCAGTTATTTTCCTAAAGGCAAGTAGAGAAGGACATCCCAGTGGCATCCAGATGACCCTCTTTGTTGTAAGAAAAAGATGCCTATAAAGAATTTGAATTGGGGAGGGAAGATGGGGGAGAGAGGAGGGACAGAGTGATGGAGGGAGAGAGAATGAGAAAATGTGGGAAAATGCTAAAAATCAGTGATTCTGGCAGGGCTATATGAACATTTTCCATAGGTTTAGAATTTCACAGAACAAGAAGCTGGAAGATGTTGCACATTTTCAAAAAATAAATAGAATTTGAAATTTGAAAAATAAGCGTATACTCTAAGGTGTAGAAGATAATTTTTGAAAAAAGATTTCTTTGGTCCAGTAAATTTGGGAACTGTTTTATTCTAGATTTTCCTCATGGAGATTTACAATCCACATTTATTAGCATATTAAAGGTACAGAGAAGTCCCCCCAAAAGAAATTTATTTCATCTTGTTAACCACATGTATTCAACCTTTGTTTTTTGTTTTGTTTTGGGGCGTTTGTTTGTTTGTTTTTTGAATCAAGGACTCTCTCTGTTGTTTGGGCTAGAATGAAGTGGTGTCATAGCTCACAGCAACCTTAAACTCCTGGGCTCAAGAGGTCCTTCTGCCTCAGCCTCCCAACTAGCTGAGACAACAGGTGTGCACCACAGCACCTGGATTGTACTTGTTTCCAAACCACAGAACCATATACATATGTGTTTGTGAAACATTTACTAACCTACCGTGGAATTAACATTTCAGGAGCACACACTAGTTCATTCTTTGTTTCATTCATTCACCTCAAATTGTTTGCTACATGCAGACACACAAAACAGAAGAAGTATTCCTTACTCACAAATAAGGCCCAGCTCAGAAGAAGGGAGAGGTAAGAGAACAAAAGTTCATTACAAAAGATTCTGATTATATGTTTTAAATCACACTGGGATTCAGAAATACAGAAATAAGATGTAATAATATGATCCTAAGAGAAGTGAATAGCAATAACCTGTCCTAAATAGGTACCTGTAAACTTCTTGTGTCCAGAGTGGGGAGAAAACCCAAAGGACATAACTCATTGAGATCTGTCCTACTCAGCCCAGGATTATTCCCTCTGGATTATTCAAGTATCCTTCTATTCTAATTTTCACTTTCCTCATAATAGATTTGTAAGTTAAAACAAAGTCATGAAGCAGACCTGCTGGGCAGACCTAAGATTTGGGCCAGTATAAATATTCCATGATTCAGCGAACCTGAAATTCACTGAATTCTACTGTCTTACTCTAACAGCAATTACTAAGAGTGAGGATGCTTTGGGCTGCAAGTAAGAAAACCTGAGTAACAGTGGCTTAATGTACAGGGATATTTATTGTTTGCTTGACTGGCTGTTTTGGTGGTTCAGCAGGTCCAGCAGGTCTCAGGCTTTTGCACACAGATCCCAGGTGACACTGATACAATTAAAGCTCTATTTTACAGATAAAGGAGCTGCCACATTTCTGCAGGTCCTACAGGTAGACAAGCAAGAGTTAGGATTTTTAAATCCGGTCAACTGCAGAGACTGTCTTTACTTTTTGATTCAAGGGCCAATATCAGTTTGCAAAACAGTTTTCGGGGTCCTGGGTAACCAATGGGCCAAGGAATGCAAACAAAGATACTGAAAGCAAGAAGGGAAGTTGTGTGTTCTTAACACAACAGCTCTTACTTCAAGGAGACACAGGGAGTATCTAGGGGCACCTTCCCCACACAGCAGCCCTGCTAGGTCTGGATGTCCTTGTCTAGTGGGCATCACTACCCTTCAGCCAGAAGTAACACATGCAGCTCCCAGCATCCACACAGCCCACATCATAGCACACACACCTCTCAGCAGAAGAGCAGGCCTCCACGCCTACAAACGCAATGCTATTTTCCAAGCAACCTGTAGGCCTCGCCTGTTCTCCTAAGAGATTTATAATTAAGCCTGCGAAAAATTAAGAAATTAATATAAAAGTTGCCGTGTTGCCAATGGTTTTATTATACTTTAATTTACTAGAAACATCTTCATACCACCCCTGGGGAGTAAGTGTAATGCAAAATTGCTTGCATCGCTCTTAAAAGCTGAAGTAAGCGTTTCCTTTTCATCTTCCATAATCCTATTAAAAAAAAAAAAAGCTAGCAAGTCTGTGGACCAGAAGCAGCAAATAGATAATTATATCACACCAGATATTATCCCCCCTTGGCTTTTTTGAGTATCCCCACCCCAATAATTCTACACTTTCCTTATAATTTATTTACAGGTAAAGAAGTGATGAACTAAACTCATTGGACAGACAACGCACATCACTCTAATTAAGTTACTAGTGATTCCCGGCAGCTCTGCAGCCACCAATAGAATAAAGCCAGTGACTTATCCAGAGATAAGGAAATGCTGGAGGATGAAGTGGAGGCTTGGTGTGCCCTTGCTGCAGAGGGGGGAGCTGAGAGTTTGGGTATCCAGAAAGCTACAATTCAAGTCCCAGCATGGTCACTTTTCAGAAGGGTGATGTCAGACAAATTACCAAAGTTTTCTGAGCTTCAGTTTCTACATCCTTCGAGATAATAGCCAATCTACCTCTTGCATCTATTATGACTATGAAGTGTGCCATGTACATGAAAGGGCTTTGCTCAGCTCCCTGGTGCACAGTAAATGTTCAACTCGTGGTCACTATGGTATGGAGCTACTAATATGGAGAGTCAATTGGTGGGACATTGAACAGAGAGACAGATCATCTCCCAGGCCATTCCAGGATCCATCCCATCAATGACCCTCGTCAATGGATGAGAAGCAGCCTGTTAGAGCAAAAGGACTTCAGCATGGGCGACTGATGCTCCAGGGTGTGAGCCCAGACTCTGGAACTACTGATAACCACAACAAAGTACGTGGCAGCCAGTGATGATGGCAAATTGGTCTCTGTAAAGATCAAAATGGGAAGATGTACGTCAGTGTTTGTTACCTGACAAAGGCTTTTCAAATTGGAAGGGGCTAAACGTCCCCCTGGCTACTTGATATCTGGCCATAGGAACACTCTCAGCCTTCTCAAATTGGATCCCAATAGCAAACACGGGTACACCTGACCCCCTTGGATGACACTGCTCTCTCTAGATTAGGAGAGTTGGGATCTTGGCCTGTTGTGTTTCTTCCTTGAGAAGTATCAACATCTTGATAACTGGAATTTTTCAGCAGAAACGTACTACCTCAAATTTATTAAAGGTGTTTTTCAAAACTCAGTTTTGATTCTCGTGTCTAATATTGGCTTGGAAAATGTTTTTTTCTGGTCATAAGTAACCAAGAGGCTGAGGAATGGAAACAAAGAAGATATTGGAAGTGAGAAGAGAACTTTTGTGCTCTTGTTAACGTACTGTTCTCTGTTTGAAAATGGCAAATAAGCGTGGGAAGGAAAGAGAAAAATCAGCTGCTGTAGCCCCGTCAGATCAGAGGGCCACATCGACAGCATTAAAGATGAGAAGGGGAAAGGGTGGGAGAAGGAGTCCACTCCACTGGCAAAATGGAAGCTTCCCCTGAGTGACCAGAACGTGTCACAGGGCCACCCCTCACTGCACAGGAGGCTGGCAAGGCAAACATCTAGCTGAGCACACTGTCGGCCTGAATGCACCTGTGTTTTTGTAAGCACGAGAAACGCTCACCTCACCGAGATAGTTCTGCATTTCTAGGAAACCTCCGTCCACTGTCCACTGTTGTAATGAGTGATCAGAGCCTTCCCTGCTTATAAACATAATAATGGCTCAGCTGTTTACTTATGTTCTCTTGAGACATAACTTATTCCTGCAACCCAAGGGAAAGTTACGGGCTGCCCAGTCTGTGATGGAGAGTCATTCCCCCTGTGCTGGGCCACAGTCCTGCTGTTTCTTCCTTCGGAAAGCTTCACTGTATCTGATTGAAGGTATTGATTTTAATTAATCACAGTGTACAGCCCCCTCAATCGATAGAAAGGTACAGAGGGAAGAACAGAAGCTGTAAATCACTGGCATTTCTTCTCTTCAGAGAACTTTCCTTCAACTTTAATTCAGTGCTGCTACTGTGCCTGGATGCTGTTCCGGTTCACATAATGTGTTCATAATTACACAAACAGCTACACTTCACTCCATCTCTACAGCCCCGGTGTTTAATCCGATCCTGTAATGTTGGCTTCTATTTTACCCTTATTCATATTTTATGGAGAAGAAAACCGAAACATTTAAATAAACTTAGACTGTTCTAAGGACTCTTAAAACTAAAGCCAAGATTTGAATTTGGGTCTGATTCTTGGTGCAGTTTTCTCTGAGCCCATAATAACCATGTTGAGTGTCTGGGCACTGTTTAATATAGATTCTCTTCAACTTTTGTGATGACCTTTGTCATATCTCCCAAGTGTCAAAGACAGTAAACAATGTGTGTGACACAGCACAGGCGGCAGGTGGCAGATAGCAGACGTGGCATCTCCAGGGAACTGTGTCTGGTCCCCTGCGCTTTCTTCACTTCCCGTGCGTCCTGTAGTATCCTGCGGCACATCCAGGGCCTGGTGCCACGAGCAGCAGAGGCCTTTTCTTATCTGACACAGGGCATGGAATGTAGTTACAGAGCAAACGCCCCAGACCTCGGGAGCTCCGATCCTTCTTCCAAACTTACGAGAGATTTATGGCATCCTGATTAAATTTGCAAAACCTCACCTTCCAAATCCCATAAAACAGGACAGCAAAATCATGAGGTTATTGAGAAGTTGTAAAGAGGGGAGAATCTGCAGCAGGCTCCACCTGGTAATATGACCTAGAAATACAGGAATGAGGGAGGAGCTACATCGTCATAAGTCAGTCAGTTAACTTCAGAGCCTCGACTTGCCCTTCTGTAAAATGGAGATAATAATATGACCAGCCTGTAGTGAGGGCTGGTAACTGCTCCCGGCAGATAGCATGCACTCACACAGTTAGCTGTCATCATCGTGACATCTATATGAGCAGCCACATCTAATTTCAAAGACTAGGTGATGATAGATCACCAGGAAAAAAAAAGAAGAAAAAAAGAATGACTCCCGGTTTCTTGCACAGCACCACAGTGGAGACATTTGGAGCATCTACAAAGTACAAAGCAACGCATTCCAATGCCAGAAACTTGTTTTTTAAGAAGCTTTTCAAACTGAAGCAGAGGGCACAGCCAAGCCTGGCTAATTAGCTGCACCACCTTATGCCGTGGGGCCCAGGGCATCGCGCCCGGCTGTTGTGTTTGGGGCCAGAGCTGGCAAAGTCAGCTGTAATTGACACCCTCGTGAAGAGGGGGCAGGGAAGGTTATGTGGAGGGCGGGGCTTGGAGGACCCAGGAAACAAAGACAAGAGACAGTGCTGAGTGTTTTACAAAGACGCTGCTCAGCCATTTTGGGGGAGAAAGTTTGCGTCTGTTTGTTATTTTTTCCTGGAGATTATGAAAGACATCCTTCCTCTCCTGGTTTCTCTGGAGAGCCCCCTCTGCTCACGTGTTTCTCACAGACCAGATTGGGAAGCAGGGTTTCTAGGTACTGCAAACAAGCCTTTGATCCAGCCTATCTATGGGAAAAGATGACTTTTTTTCTTTCTTTCTCTTCCTCCTAAGATGTGACCTTTATTCAGCATTTTTCAATCCCAATCTCAAGTCAAATCAAACGATATTCACTGAGAGAGAGCTGGCTAATGTGCCTGGCACTGTGTCAGCATAGGAGCTCATCAGCACGGGCCCCGTAGGAATCGTCTTCCTGAGTTAGGGACCACGCAAGTGAATGTCACAACAATAGCCCTAGATGCATGAAAGAAAGATGCTTGCCTCTGGAAACAGATTCTGCAAAGAATATTAGCTTCCTTTATTCACGGGAAGGATCAGGCTTGTTGGAAGCAGAATGCAGGAGAAATAAGCAGGTGGCCGTAGAATCAGATGCTCATTTTAAGATTCCTGCTCTCAGTACCCTATGCCTCAATTTCCCCCCTCCATAATGATAATTAACTTCTGAGATAACGTATTCTTTTCTGTATTTAAAGACAAGATTTTACTCTGTCACCTACCTGATCTAGCCTGGAGTCACTGGCATCATCACAGCCCACGGTAACCTTAAACTCCAGGGCTCAAGTGATCCTCCTGCTTCAGCCTCCTTAGTAGCTGGGACTAAATGTGTGCATCACCAGGCCACCTAATTTTCCTATTTTTTCGTAGGGACAAGTTCTTGCTATGATGCTGAGGCTGGTCTTAAGCTCCTGAGCTCAAGTGATCCTCCCGCACTGGCCTCCCAAAGCGTTGGGATCAGGGGCATGAGCCACTGCACCTGCCCTTGACATAAACTCTGCAGAGCTCCTAGAAAATAAGCACTTAGTCGATGCTAATTTTATTATTATTACAATTATTATCATTATTATCACCCTTATCTATTCACTCAGGAATTTCCTGTGTACCCACAGAATATACTTTAGAGACTCTAAGTAGAAAACTTTCAGCCTCTGAGTGTGTGAGCCAGGCTAGTCACGCCGTACTGTGCCAAGGAAGGAAAGGTGTGGCTTTCCACTTAAATTCTGGGCTCAGTCTTCTCATCTGTAGAGTGGGAAACACATGTGATGGGTTTTCTCCCAGGTGTCAGTCATATATGGGCACCTGTGACGTGATGCCTCCTGAAATCCTTCCTAATGCAGCGGCTGTGGACGTGAACCTGACTGCAGTCCTCAGCTGCCTTTGAACAGTAACTTGTGTACTATAGGCCACTCCTGGGTCCCGAGGACTTGACATATACCATGTGCGACTGGACGAGGGGACGTTGCCCAGACTACTTGTGCACAGGTTGGCAGGGAATCAGCTCAATCTAGATGTCGTCTCTGGTGTGACAACAGGCAGACCTCAGTTGCTTAACATGGAGTGTAGCAGGAAGA